>NC_137454.1:72435228-72885228 GCF_964235325.1 Thermobia domestica
TATTATTATTATTATTATTATTATTATTATTATTATTATTATTATTATTATTAAATCTGTCTTCAACATTGGGAGGCAAATTTGAGGCTGATTTTGGCTTGACATAAATTTCACCTCACTTTCCTTTGTGGCAATCGGACACAAATTATCACATTTCTCCTTTAAAAACACATTTCAAATCTGATTATTGGAGGGAAGGACAGTCTCCCCACTTCAAAGATTAGAGGGGACATGTTCCCTTCTTCGATCCGGAATTTGCGCCAGTGACCAAGAGTATGAAGGAAGAGAAGAGGTGAATTATGCTTGGTTTACGAAGAGGGACGCCAGGTAAATAAGATTGAGAACCATTGTTCTAAACTAACAACATAGTAAAATATACGAACCTTAATTTTTCGAAGAGACAATGTAGCCATCTGTGGGAAACAAGAAAGGGAAGAACGAATCCCACATTTTGAAGTGTAAGCATTAGATTCTGTTGGCCAATGATCCAGTCAAAGTGGAATTACGCAGCTTGCTTACAATTACGAAAGCTGCACTTTCTGCACGTAAAGTTCTTAATTGTGGCCATGCAGACTGAATTGTTATTAAGAGAAAGACACAACCATTCATTTTAAAGATTTAGAACTATGAACTGACAACACGTCACTAGAACAAGCAATGTCAGAGGCTCTTCAAAGCAGTGTAACCGATTAATTCACATACATAGGTAATGTATTCGAGTTGTAATTTAGTTTTCAATTTTGATATTTTTAATTGGAAAGAAAAGCAAACCAGAAATGTGTTTCTGCACGTGGTTCTATGCCTAGGAATTCGTTGTAAAATGTTAAGAATTATTACATAATTTCGTCTGTGAATTTTCTCTGTGTGTTGAGTACAGCTTGACTTATAAACAGAGCCATAGCTAGAGATTTCGGGCAAAGTAGAATTCGGCACCCTGCACTCACCTTACCTAGTGTTTTTCTTCTTTCTTTCTTTTTTCTCTTCTTTTCCTTTCTTTTACATGTAAGAGAATCAGGTTTTATTGTTACACTACGCTGAATTTTTATCAAGCTGCTTATCATTGCAACAACTAAAAGAATACCAATCATTATGTATTTTTTTTACAAATAAGAGATGGTTTCAAGAGGCTTATTTTGACCTTTTTGTTAAACTTCACAAAACTACATTTTAATAAACTTTGTTGTATATAAATCTACGTAGAGAAAAATTATGTAAAGTGACAACTATTTACAACATTTCATACTATCGATAAGAAATGAAATTTCAATAAATTAGAAGAAACTATGCGTATGTGCTTTTAAAATTTTCGAAACGGATGACAGCATTAATTGTAAACTCTTATAATCAACATATTAAACACACACACACACATATATCTATCTATCTATCTATATATATATATATATATATATATATATATATATATATATATATACAGGGTGAAATATCTTTAAAACGGTTGAACATAAATGAGCCAAACAAAAACTCAAATAGGAAATACAATGGGGCAAATCGAATGGTAATGTTGTGGTTCCCCCCCAGGGCCGCCCTTCAAGGGGGTCCGGGGCCTAACTTTCAAATTTTAAATGGAAACATGGATCTAGTGATACCTCGTTTGACAGATCTTTAAAATCTAAAAAGCGTTGAAGCAAAACATTTTTCGTATCGATTACCGTATTCAAAATGACCACCAAGACATGGTACCTGTATCAGATAAAACGTTCAGTACCATTAATATGAAAACGGTTAAAGATAAATGAACAGAATAAAACTTCGAATAGGAAGTCACAGAGGGCATTTATCATTTCACGGCTCGAGAATGTTACAACAGAGGAAAAGATTATTAGAGTGAAAGTGTCATAATGCAAAGAAGAAAATCTAATTCCTAGAACATTATCTGATGGTTCGTATGGTTGATTTGTTCATACGAACCATCAATTTGTTTTGAATGAATAGCAACAAAGTTACAAAGGCTTGGAAATTTAATTTTTTTCAAAAGGCTTTATTTCGAAGAATGTTTAGGTAAGTATCATATCTTTGCGAGGTATATATATATATATATATATATATATATATATATATATATATATATATATATATATATATATATATATATATATATATATATATATATATATATATATATATATATATTACATTCATATATCAGAGAGAGAGAGAGTTAGGAAAAATATTTCCAGTAAATATTACTTTTTACATTGAATTTTTTTTTTAATGGTTAGGATATTTCATATTCATTCATTGAAACTCTTGCATATTTTATGCTTCAAAGCGATCACGCAAGAAAAAAAATCAATCAGGAATTTAATTAACTGCAAGCATAAAACTTCCTCTAAACTTTTTAATTAACTTTTATTTTCTCTAAATAAAACATTGGATTTTTAATATAAGTTGATTTATTTTCAAAACATGTACAACAACTAATTAACTTTCACATACAATTATGCTCCTAAGTGGAGTTAGGCCTATATTAATTTTTTTATTATTATTTTATTAAATTTTAAAAGTTTGAATTATACTTGCAGAAACGACGGAAATACTGTAATAAATAATAGTATTAATATAGAGAAAGGGAATAGGGACGGAACTGGACATAACCAAATGAAGAAGGTACACATAGAAAAAGGAAAATAATTTCCTTCTCCCATATATACTGCAAAACAGATAGACCGCATGGACGAAGAAAAAATCTACAAACACCTGACATTATAAAGTAAAAAGATCGCACATATGGAAACAAAAATGAGAAACCACTGAATCATATACAAGAAGATTAGAAACTACACATCGAGTTTCCTGAATATGAAGAATAAAATTAAAACATATCACTTTTATTTTGCCCTAAATTCGTTATTTCTGGAACTAGTTAAAACTTAATTTACTCACTAAATGTTTCAATGATAAAAATAGAATTTAAACTGATGTATTTTCCGAAGATTTTCTGTATTTACCTTTATATTTTTTATAAAATTCCTTCTTCATAATTGAAAATACATTCACAAGCTATGGCTTCTTTACATATCTTATCTTTTACTGCTAAAACAAGCATGTTTATATATGTCTGTCCACACAACTTCATATCATAAACTAGCCTTTGGCTAGCTGGTGGCTCTGCCCCCAGACCCTCGAGTTTGCTCGGCCTACGGTCCCGCACCTCTTGAACCCACAATTCTATCGTTGGTTTCCTATTTCAACTGTCTAAAAGATAAGATTTTGTATCCGAAGATAACGCCCATTTAAATAGCATGGGAATTTCTTCATCCCCCTTTAGACCCCTAAAAGATTAAAAACATTCACTTTTGGCAATTTTCCGGCCGGTTAGTCCTGGAAGGCTACAATCATGCTAAATTTCATCACTAATCCTGCCGGGAGTGCCTAAACATTTTGGGATGTAGAAAAGGTCCCATATAAAAACACGGGGAAAATTTTTTTAGTTCTTCATAAAATCATTCTACGGTTGGAAATTTTTATTTCTGATGATTCGCTTAGGTAACGCTAACGAAAATACGAGCCTACCGAATTTCAAGTTTTTATTCCAATTCTAAGTACCTAAAATACCGGTAAGATATTATAAGTAAAAAAAAAAAAAAAAACAAGGGCCCATTTAAATAACATTGGGAAATTCTTCATCCCTTCTTCAGACCATCTAAAAATTAAAAATATTCATTTTTTGCAATTTTCCTGTGGGTTTGTCCCTAAAACCTACAATCATGTCAAATTTAATCATTGTAACCCTACAGGAAGTGCTCAATAATTTGTGGGTGTAAAAGGTGTCCCATATAATAACATGGGAAAGATTTTTTAATTCCTTATAAAACCACTCTAAAGTTGGATTTTTTAAATTTTTACTCATCTACTTAGATAGTGCTAACGAAACCGTACAAGCATACCAAATTTTAAGTTTTTATTCAAATTCTAAATACCTAAAACATGAGATTATAGATTCGGAAAAAAAGTCCATTAAATAACATGGGGAAATTCTTTATCCCCTCTTTAGATCCCCTAAAAATTGAAAATATTCACTTTTGGCAATTTTCCTGTCGGTTAGTTCCGGACCATAGGAAGACTTTGGTGAATGAACTTCACAGTCATTTTTTTGCGAGGTGGTAATGAACATTTAAAGAGTTAATATTACAAACTGGGAGAGCGCAATGGTTAAAAATAACATAGAAAAACCGTCTTAAAGTTTTCTACTCGCCGCATATATCGTACGACGCGCAAATTTATCAAGTGACTGCGTGGTAGAGTGAGAAGGATCTGCGACTCAAGTGCAAAGGGTCCCGGTTTTGATTCCCGTTGGAGTCAAACTTCTTTTTTTGTTTTTTACTTCAACCAATAAAGTAGCCATTTGTATGCGGAGATAGAAATGGGTTCCGTTCGTTTGATTTCCAGGACATTGATGGATTTGTTAATCATGTATTAATAAGTCGACCAATGTTTAAGAAGTCATTGTACTTTCCCATAATGGTAGTAATTATGATATGCAGTTCTGTGCTAAAACTTTGATAACTAAAATATTAATTCCTCATATGTTTATAATGAATTAAAATAATAGAAATATTCAATCACTTGTAAAATGTTTCAACGTTTCATGTTAATTGGGAACAAAACTTAATGCATTTCGTAAATATTATTGTTACCGCAGTCGTGTAAAAAATGATCTTGACACTTTGTGTCTACATTTGTTCATAGTGTGCGAATTAAAAGGAGAATGAGGAGGAAATCTCCTTTGGTTATAGCAACATCCGGTATTAGCAAAGGGGACTTTCCTCTCAACTCCATTGTAATTCGCACACTGTCAACAGATGTAGACACAAAGCGTCAAGAACATTAACACAACGACTGTCGTAACCATAATATAACTCGTGATATCATATATTTACGGAATAGGTTAAATTTTCTTGCTAGTTAACATAGAACATTGAAAGATTTTACATGTGATTTCAAAATTTCTATTGTTTTATTCATTATTAACATATGGTGAATTAATATCCTATTTATAGCTACAAATGGCTACTTTATTGTTCAAGTAAAAAACAAAACTATGTTTGACTCGAACGGAAATTGAACACGGGATCCTTTGCATATGAGCCACAGATTTTCCTCTCTCTGCCACGCCGCCACGATAAATTTGCGCGTCGTACGATATATGTGGCGAGTAGAAAACTTTTCGAAGACGGTTTTTCTCCATTATTTTTGCCCATTGCGCTCTCCCAGTTTTGTGATAGCAACTCTTTAAATGTGCGCTACCACCTCACAAAAAATGGCCCCGAAGTTCACTTACCAAAATCTGCCTTCTCCTTGTTAGTTTAAAATGCTTTCTTTAGTAATAACTTGAGCAACCATGTAGGAGGGGGCACGACGTTTTATTTTGCTCCTCTTATTTCAGTACCCTCCCAACAGAAAGTAATTTCTGATAAGCAGGGCAGACAAAATGAATAAGAAATATATTTACAGCATCCTCTTCACCTTCATGATTGGAATAACCCACAGGAGTTTTTATTCTTCCGAAGATAGCCCTGTGCGGTTAGGGGTAGGCACCTAAAGAAATACCTAATATATAGCGCCCCTTGATTGTAATATTACCGCTTCTTTATTTGTTCGAGGAAGCCACTACACAACCAAGGGTGACAAAAATAATAGGAAAAGTGTCTATTGATTCCAGTGGCGGATTCAGCACGGACTCTTGGGGGGGCGGTGAAGTGAAAGATTCTTTTGATGATGTGAAGCTGGCACAAGTTAGCACTTAACTAAACTAAACACAATAGTGGGGTGAACCGGAACTCACTCAGTTCCAATTGATGTAAAAGTTTATGTAAAAGTGTAATTTTTGGCTTCATATTAAAGTTTTGGTTCCAAATGAGAATTTCAGTCCGAGAGGACAATGATAAAATCTCGGGGGGTAGGGGGGCTCTTCAGTACAGGGGCTACGGTTCCCTTATAGGAAAAGGCAAAAATATGAAAATGCATATAATTTTCTAATTTTTCGTCTATTTTAAAGAAATTATAGGCTTCATATTAAAGTCTTTGCTTCAAATAACAATTTCAGTCCGAGTGGACAATGATCAAATCTAGGGGGGCTCTTCAGTGTAGGAGTTTCGGCTTCTTTATGGGACAAGGTTCACGTAGTTGATATTGCAAGATTGTTTTGTATACATCAGTGGAAACTTGCACCATTTGGTTAATTTTATCTCTTATATTTTGCAGATTAAAATTCCAAGCAATAGTTACTTCGCAAAGCTAAAAGAAGGCACTTACTAAAATCATTAAAATGAAGTGTTTTATGAGAAGTTTTCATGGAGCAGACGAACGAACAGGCACCCAAACGCCGGTTGAGTCGAACGGTTGAAATTCGTTAAGCTCGCTTCAGTTATTATTATCATTATTAATTATTATTATTATTATTATTATTATTATTATTATTATTATTATTATTATTATTATTATTATTATTATTATTAGTCGTAATAATAATAATAATAATAATAATAATAATAATAATAATAATAATAATAATAATAATAATAATAATAAGTGATAGTGGTTGTTTTTGTCTCGTACTAGTAGTATTTCCTAAGTAAGCCCCCTAAGTTTTTCGAGAGGAACGTTTGCGCTTAATTATCCAAAACTGCAACATGCTTTACTAAACATTACATTCGAAAGTCTTATACTGAGTTGAGCTAACAAGGAGAGCATACTTTGGCAAATGATCTACGGGGTCATCTTTCGCGAAGTAGTAATGCATTTAAAGTGTTAAAATTACAAACTGATAGAGCGAAATAGCCAGAAATAGCGGAGAAAAGGCGTCTCAAAGTTTTCGGCTCGCTCCATATATGATACAACGCCTGAAGTTACCAAATGACGGTATAGCAGAGTGAGGAACATTTATGCCTCACGTGAAAAGGGTCCCGAGTTCGATTCCCGTTCTGGTAAGCTTCTATTTTCGTTTTTTTAACCAATAAAGTAGCAAACCATTAGTAGCTACAAGTAAATTATTATTTCGCCATATGCTTATAGTGCATAAAGTAATAGAAAGGTTTAAATCAGTTGTAAAACCATTCAATGTTCCATGTTAACTAGCAACAAAATGTAAACTATTCCATAAAATATTGGTATCAAAATTATAATATGGTGCCACTGTCGTTGTGTAAAAAATGTTCTTGACGCTTCGTGTCTATATCTGTGGATAGTGTACGAATTAACCGGACCTTTGCAAAAGGGGTGGATTGTGCTTTAGACAACAATAGCATGGGAAATTATGACAGTTATAGCCAGGGGGCAGTAGGGGGCAATTGCCCAACCCCCAAGAGTTCGAGAAATACAGATACTTTAATCGATTGTTTACTAATACTGTATACTAGTAAAAAACGTGAAAATCTTTCGTCTGTGGTGCTCTTGCCCTGCCCCTTCCCCAAGGGAAGTCTGCAATGACGCTCCTGGTTATAGCATACATCCAGTATTACCAAATGGGATTTCCCTCTCATCCCCTTTGTAATTCGTACACTATCCAAGATATAGACAGGAAGCGTCAAGAACATTTTTTACACATGGACTGTGGTAACCATAATATAACTCGTGATGCCAATATATTTACGAAATAGTTTGTATTTTGTTGCTGGTTAACATGAAACTGTTTTACAACTGATTTGAACATTTCTATTCTTTTATGCATTATAAACATGTAGTCACCAAAGTTTACTTATAGTTACAAATGGTTAAGTTATTGGTTAAATAAAAAATGTTACCTCGTGCGGAATTGAACACGGAACCCTTTGCCTGGAAGTCGCAGATGCTCCTTACTCCTCCACCCTGTCACTTGAGAGCTCTATGTGCCGTACAATATATGCGGCGAGTCGGAAATGTTAAGACGCTTTTTCTTTGCTATTTCTTCCTATTGCGCTCTATTAGTTTGTAATATAAACACTTTAAATGTGCATTACCACCTCACGAAAGATGGCCCCGAAATTCATTTGCCAAAGTCTGATTTCTCCTTGTAAGACTGAAAAGTAAAATCATAAATAACCCACTCCCTGGCAGTGATCTTATACTATTTGAACTTGTATAAAGGTAATAATAAGAACTAAACATCAACGCTATCATTGTATGCTCTGTAATTCATGATTATTGTTTTATGTGATAAATTATTTTCCATGAAGGATACTTCGCAATTCTTGTTTCTGATTCTTATAAACTGGAGGGGGGAGGGGGTGCAAAGTGCGTTAAGTCAGTAATTGCTCAAGGCGTTGTAAAGATTATCAAACTCCTAGAATTAATATGCTGTTCCAAATGAGGTTTTTATAGTCATTAAAGATAGTGTTATTAACAAGAACTACCATAGTCAATTATTTTCCCATAACAGGATATTAGAATAATGTTTGCACTTTCCAATTCGACTTTCTCTTAATAACTGTTTTTATTATCTACTTTATCTTTATTATCCACTTAATCAGCTTTCATGTATAGTATTTACTTTAAGAAGATAGTTGTCCAGGCAAGGTTTGGAACTGTATCAAATAAAGCTATAACCGCACTAGTAGGCTACGCAAATTACCCATTCTGATTTTTTTTTCATAATAAAAGAAATAGAAAGTTATGCAATCAGCTTTCATTAATTTGAATTTAGTTTTAACATTTAGTATACTATATTTGTTTCGAATGAAAAATAAAGTAACAAGAAGGTTCATTGTTCACAATCTAGTATTTTCAAAACAAAATAACTTAGTTGCTGAGATCAGTATTTCTATTCTATTTCCAATTCTTACTATTCTATTATACATATGAAATAATAATAATAATAATAATGTAGATCAGTGGTAGGAAACGTTGGTGGTGTAAAGATAAGACATGGAATTGCCAAACAGGATACTCGGTTCGAATCCTGTCCTGTTAATTATTAATACACGTGCGTCTTTTGTGCACGGGGTCTCGGGTTACATTCCCGGTGAAAGAACCTTTGATTTTAAATATCCCTGATATTTCTATTTATGTCCCTGCCGTATATAGATGACAGAAGAATCGAATAAAAAGATTGGCAATAGAGTTGGGACGAATTAAAAAGAAGTGGTAGACCATTCACCTTTCGTGCATGGGGTCCGTAGCTCGATTTCACTTCGCACCAAGTGATATTTGAGGTGGACAAATACCATGTGCCTGGGTTTTCTTGGGATTTTCCATTTTCCTTCCACTTTCTTCATTTCACCATTTCATTCATCATCATTCTCCCTTAGCGTAGGAGCATAATCGTGCAACGTTAAACTAGAAATTCCATTTAATTTTAATTTCGATAATAATAATAATAATAATAATAATAATAATAATAATAATAATAATAATAATAATAATAATAATAATAATAATAATAAACAATTAATTCAACTGAAATGACTGTAATTTATGTTGACGGCAATTATCATAAATATGGAATCATTATTTAAAAAATGCTTTGAGTAGAAAGATAAGCCTGTCCCAAATGTTAACGAATGCTCACGAGATGAGACATGTCTCCAGGAAGAGACGAGACGCGCTTTGTGGCATCAAAGATAAGACGAGGCAAATGCTTTGGACACGAGATAGCTTGTAAAATGTCTGGAATGTCTCGAAAACATAAGCCTAAGTTTTAAAATTATTTTTCAAGATCTATTCTCTCAGAAGTAGCTCTCTGTCTTAAAATTAATAACGGGATTTGTTATTTAAAAAAGATAAACAATGCCTAATGCTGCTTGTAGACGATCCAAGAAAGCTTGAACAAGACCATTCAATACCTCAAATTTACACGTTCAAAGGAGTTTGTTCGAGACACTTGAACAAGAGTCTCGAACGGACTTGAAACAACTTTTACACGATCATAGAGGTATTGAATCATGTTTTATATACGTGTTGATAGGTGGCAGTCCAAAACAAGTGACTGAAACTATGAAAACAAATGAAAGCGAAACTGCGCACTTCTCTACTTCAGACCTACGCATGAATAGCTATAATATTAGCATATCTTTCCTAAGTTTCTGCAAGCATTTGGAATTTAATAGATTACCGGTATATTAAATCATTTAGAAAACAGGTCAATTGATTTTGTAGCAACCCCCTTCGAATTTTCACTAAGTAGTTTGCTCCTTTTACATAAAATGCGGGTTAGGTTAGCTAAAGTTAAAAGAGTAATGTGCCGCTTAGATATAAAATCCCTGTACTAAGCTTTTTAAAAATCTGATTCTTCAAATGGCGTACTGATGGCAGAATCACACTCAAGAAGAAAAAAAAAAATGAACTGTATCCCAAAATTGTATCACGAGGCAATGACTACCTTTAGATGTTATTTTTGCTATGGCATCGAAGACTGTTTAGAGAAAAGGCTGAAAACGCACAAAAACCAAACGGAGCAATGATAACATTTTTTTTTTTTTTTTTTTTAGCCACTGGACTTACCACCCATATCTGCATCACACTTTCTTCACAAACCTATCCCATATTTGGTAGTGGTTAAGAATAACCCGTCAAACAAATAGAAATTTTACTGTTAAAATGTGTGAGTGCGTATGAAAGAGGACTGTTTGGAATAATAATTTCCACTGTCGGAACATGCCTGTGTAATGTAGGAAACAAGTATTTTATGTTTAGAAGTTTAATGTTACCAGTATTAAATCATTACAAGGGCTATAGTTAAGTTCAAATGAGTGAATACGATGTGAAGGGTTTGTTGCACTATTCTTACGCATAATTCTTTTTCTTTTGTTTCATGCACTATTACCAATCAATTGTGGGCCTATGTTTTCGTATAGCACTAAGATGAGAATTTCAATACTCATCCATCTGAAATGTCCATATATGAGATTAATAACAAAGTAATGTATAAATAAAGATATTATTCCCCAAAATACCAGTACTACTATATTTTTTAAAGGTTCCACATTAATTTTGGTTTGAATATACGACGAATGAATATACTACACGGACCGAAGTTATATTTTGAAAAATCACGCAGTAGAGTGCGTTGAAAATTTAGTGGACCTATCCAAACAAAAATTCCATTAACTATGATGGTACATTACACTTTCTTTCCGTAGTTTGTAACGACAAAAAATAATAATTATTTTTTTTTTTTTTTTTTACCGTTGTACCTTTCTAAGCTCCACTGCAAAGAATATACTATGTAGAAATCATATAGTAGTTCCATAACCATCAATTCTTCCATTCTTACGTACATTATCCTAGCACCATGAGACAATCAAATTGTCTCTGGTATTGAACTGTAGCTATCATTAGCATATAGAGGCAATAGAAGACTTCATCATCTCCACGCATTGGTAACTCGAAAGAGCATTATCTCGTCATCTTAGGGGGTGTGGGGGTGCAGTACCACAGAATTTAGTACAAATTAATTGGTAAACATGCTCTGGTCATTATATGTTTAATTAATCTATCTATCTATCGTTGGAGTTGATGAAAATATGAAGGATGTACAAACAAAAGCAACGAATTTAATATTCTTAATACAATCCTTTTTAAATAAAAATAGCAAATATCATCACATCAGTGGCATATTTAGGGGGCTATCGGGCTCAAGTTCCCCCTCCGAAATAAATGTTAGTTTTTTGCATTCCACGTACAACAATAATCCTTCTTACCATTTCTAAGAATTTCATTGACTCCCTTTTCTTATGCTGTTTGCTCAGAAATAATATTGTATTTGTCAAATTTCATTCCATGTAAGAATTACGTTGTTTTTTCTGTCTCTCGTCCAGTTTATTTTTCTTAGTTGTTACTTTCTTGCGTTTCTCCTATCATACTTTCGATCGTTATAGTTGTGATTCAAGTCGGTCATCGTCAGAAATGTCATAAGCGAAACTGGTGTTCCATATCAACTTGCACGGATATCAAGATAACAGGAATTCAGTTATTATAGCAAAGACATATTTACATCGTTTAGTTACAAAGAAAGGTAAACGCTTGAATAAAAGAAAATCAAGGGGGGATAAGTAGCCCTAGGATATTAGGTATACCAAGAGGATGCTTCCTTTTTTTCTATAAATATAATAAAAGATTGGATTCACTGCTAAATTTTTGTGTGTATCATATCAGATGATACACAGTCTGCAATTCTTGCCATTAAAACTGCAATAATTTATGCATAAATTAAAATATATGTATTTCTCAAACTCTGGTGGCAATTGCCCCCTACTTCCCCGTGTTGTACATAGCCTCCCCGAAACAAAATCCTAAATACGCCATTGATTACATTATTACAACGAGTAAATGTTTTGATTTCAGAATGCCAAGTTAGATATGTGCAACATGTCTTGCGGTTGAGTTGGTTACACTGTTTTTACAAGTTCTTTATCAATGATTGTTGCCAACTTAGTTGACATGGTGTATATTTATAAGACCGAGGATAGGAATTCTGTGTCAGTTAATGGTAGAGTAATATAGTTACCAGTATTTTTGTTACTTGATTTTCAGCGGAAATGACCGAATACTAGTGATTTCAATGAGATGGCGCTATCTGTTAACACTTCATACGAGACGATTGCGTTACTGGGTGAAACATTTTCCAGGCCGAGTTGTCTCTCGTAACAGTGACCAGAACTTTCCACCGGTTCGCGAGAACCAGTTGTTAAAATATTTCGACTTCGCAGAACCGTTTGTTATACCCAGACATAAACACACACACACACACACGCAAGACCTAGCCAAGAGTAAAAGAAAGAAGCCAAACAAACTTGTGAAAACGCCTCTTAATTTTCGCTTGCTTGCATTGTTGTGAAAGCAAGCAACTTTGAATTATTTCAATTTAATGAGCAGACAGAAATTTGAATACGAATTCTTGAATTTCGTCCAGAATACTAGGCCCTGTAAGTGCAATGTATGTGATACGTATATAATGCCTATTACGTGTGCTACCTATTTGTTTTTTTATGATTCCGATATCTTCATCAGTTCCGGAGATACGTGTCGTTGAAGCAATGTGTACAAAATATTGGTCTTTTCATCGATATCTCGAACGATTGCTTGTCATGACCCATACTGTCATTCCTCAAAACATGGTCCTTTCCTGGTGTGACACCCTATATATATATGTACAGGGTGGCCCATTTTAATCTTTCCACGGAAATATCTCGAAAACGGTTCGACATAAATGAACTGAACAAAAACTCAAATAGGAAATATCATGGGGCAAATCGAATTGTGATGTCGTGGTGCCCCCCAGGGCCGCTCTTCAAGGGAGTCCGGGACCAAAGTAATGTGGCAAAAGATTTTTCATATTGGTCACCATATTCAAAATGGCCACCTACGTATGTAAAACGTCCAGTAGCACTAATATGAAAACGGTTGAACATAAATGAACTTAACAAAAACTCAAATAGGAAAGCCATGAGGCAAATCGAATGATATTGTCGCGGTGCCCCCGGGGCCACCTTTCATGCGGGCCCAACTTAGAAATTTAAACGAAAATAAGGGTCAAGTGATACCTCGTTCGATAGATCTTCATACACTAAACAGCGTTGTGGCAAAAGATTGTTCATATGGGTTTTCAAATGGCTACTAAGACATGGTGCCTGTATCAGATAAAACGTCCAGAACCACTAATATGAAAACGGTTGAAAATACTAACGGATGAACAGAATAAAACTCCTATAGGAAATCACAGAGGGTATTTGTCATTCCACGGTTCGAAAATGTTGCAACAGAGAAGATTATTAGAATAAAAGTGCCATAATGCAAAAGAAGAAAACTAATTCCTAAAAAATCATCGCTCAAATGTCCTCCGTAAGTGGTGAAGCGGGACGGGAAGGAACGGTGAAATTGCAAATGAGAACCTTAGTTTTTGCAAATTGTATCTACACAACAAAATTATCTGAAATGTTTTTTTTTTTTTTTTTTTAATAGGAGATAGATGTCTATAATGGAAAAAAGTAGGTAAAATTCTTGTTAAATGGTACCTTTCATTTTGATTGCAGGCAATGATTTGTGCAAAAATGAGTCAACTGAAATGCGAGACCAATTTGTCGAACAATGCAATTTTTAGAACAATGTGTACAAACGTTGGTTTTGCTCAAAATTCGTCTGCACAATATTGGTTCATTACAGTACCTGTCACTTGTACACCAAAGTGTTTCAGACAAACCATACCTATGTCACTTATACTTTAATAATCTTTTTCTTCGTTGGATTATTCTCGAGGCGTGGAATGATAAATACCCTCTGTGATTTCCTATGACTTGTATCCTATTCATTTATCTCCAACCGTTTTCGTATTAGTGGTAGTGGACGTTTTATCTGATACAGGTACCATATCTTGGCGGCCATTTTGAATACCGGTACGGTGACCTATATGACTAATCTTTTGCCACAACACTTTTTTAGTTTTTAAAGATCTATCGAACGAGGTGTCACTCGACCCATGTTTCCATTTAAAATTTTAAAGTTGGACCCCGGATCCAATTGAAGAGCTGCCATGGGGGGCACCGCGACATCACCATTCGGTTTGTCCCATGATATTTCCTATTTGAGTTTTTGTTCAGTTCATTTATGTTCAACCATTTTCGAGATATTGCTGAGGAAAGATTAAAATGGACACCATATATATACGAGGCGTATTCCAAATGTAAGGGACATTTGATGATTTAAAACAAAACAGACGTTCGTGCGGAACGGGATTTATTGCCAGAAATAGGTGTCTATGGAGCTACTTCACTTTTCCACATAATCACCGTGCCGTTCCAAACACTTTTCGTAACACTGCACCATCTTCCGTAAACCCTCTGAATAGAAGTTTGCCGCCTTAGATTGGAACCAGTTGACAATGGCAGTCTTGAGATCCTCGTCGTTTTCAAACCGTTGTCCACCAAGCCGCCGTTTCAAATGGAAGAAGAGGAAGTAGTCGTTGCGGGCAAGGTCGGGACTGTATGAAGGGTGGTCAAACAGGTCCTAACGATAATCTTGAATCTTCTCTACGACTGCAGCGGCATGAGGACACGCGTTGTCGTGAACAAGGATGATTGCGGACGACAGCTTCCCGTGGCGTCGATTTTGAATCTCACGTCGCAGTTTGGTGAGCGTGTCGCACTACACGTCAGCTGTAACTGTTGTCCCATGTTCCAAAAAATGAACCAACAGGACGTCCTTGTCGTTCCAAAAGACGGTATCCATCAGTTTGCGACTCGAGTGCAGCCATTCTCCAAACTTTTTTTGGTTTGGGGAAACGTGAATGGCGCCACTGCATGGACTATTGTTACGATTCGCCGTTTGTGTACGAGATCCACGTCTCATCGCCCGTCACAATGTGGGAAAACAAATCACCTTGTTTTAGATAGCGATCCAAAAACTGTCGGGCACGTTCGTTGCTCTTTGTGCTGGTCTCTTATCATTTTCAACACTCACTTTGCACTCAACTTATGATATCCAAGCGTTTCTCTGACAATCCTCTAGATAGTGGTTCGTACAACGTTGGGAAAGTCATGCGTCAGAGCAATAATCGTCAATTACCTTTCACTTCGCAGTTTTTGGTTCTCTTGCCCCACGAGGTCATCCGTCCGAACACTAGGCCTGCCACTCTGGTCTTCATCGTGTACGTTGGTGTGACCATTTTGAATCTCGCGACACCATTTACAAACCTTTCCTGCGTTCATTACTGTAGGTACATACATTAGGCACAAGTTCCGATGGATATCAACAGCAGAAGTTCCTTTTGCAAGCAAAAATCGTATCACACCGCGCATGAAACAATTCTCGACAGCATTGTGATCTGCCTTCCACTGTTGCCAAACTCCTACTGACTCAAGACAACTACTGCAGTGGCTTCGTCAATAGTCCGTCGTTGGCACTGCATGCGTGAAATTGTGTTCCGGCCTACTCCCATTTCACTATATGACGACTGCCCTTACTTCTGGAATACGCCTCGTATATATATATATATATATATATATATATATATATATATATATATATATATATATAGAGAGAGAGAGAGAGAGAGAGAGAGAGAGAGAGAGAGAAAGAGAGAGAACCGGTTGTTAAAAAATTAGCATAGCACCACTGGATGTTACTCTTTGCGACTATTTTCTTTGAATGTTTCTGAAATCTAAGTCTACGCAAACAAAGTCCAAACAGCGTGATAACTTCCATGTAGTTAAAAGTTATCAACTAAATTGATGATCAAGTATTGAAAAACTGATGGTAAATTTGATCGAAAAAAGTATAGCCCTCCCGAGCAAATAATGAGGGACATAATGTTCCATTTTTAATTTGGAACATATGCCAATTTTAGTGATTAAAAAGTGGCCATTTTGTAACTATACAGTATTTTCTTAAGTATGTTACATACATCGTTTTTAATAGGATGTCCTTTTATTGTTAAAGAAAATGGATGACCCTTGTAAACCCCAGCTCTATGTTTTGCAGTTATATTGTATTGAGTAAAAAAAAAACACATTTAAAAAATAAAAAATAAATTATTTTCCTTAGGTATATTTTTCTCATCTGTAGAAAATAAATGATGGAAAAAAATAACCTTAAGTTGAAAGAGAAGGTCTTCTTAGCGTGGTTGTTTGGTTGAAAAGACTGAATACATTCTTCTTTCTGTCTTTACCTACTTCTATTGCAATATGTTTGCTACAACATCCCATTGCCTTTACTCTGAGGCACAAAAGAGAAAACTATCCTATGTTTAAAAGAGAGCAATATTGCTACCTGCGTACTGTGTACCGTAAGAAATACTACACGGACAGTAAATAGCCCCAAGTCTTAAATAGAAAAAAGTTATATATATATATATATATATATATATATATATATATATATATATATATATATATATATATATATATATAATTTCTCTTGCTATTTTTCCAATTTCAAAAGACATGTCAATAGAAAAGACGAAGTAAATAACATGTTTTCCGGACTTCTTTAATATCGTTTTTATTTATCTATCTAAACTAGGAAGGATGCGTAGTTTATTTATTCGTGCATTTTAACAAATGATACAGTAATTTGAAAGATAATAAAAAAGTTTCTATTTAAAACATTGTCCTTTTTTAATCATCACAATTTTATTTTCTTTCTATTCTAATTCTACAATATTGTTAGTGTTTAACGGAAAAACATGTTCTAATATGATACTTATACCAAACGATAATCTCCTTGAGCTAATCAAAATGATGTAGATGAGTATGAAAATCTCATGCGTAGTGTTTTGTGAAAATCAACAAAAATAAATGTGATTTTATATCAAAAATTGCTACCGTACAAGACCCACGCTATATATTAAGGCATAACTAATGCTGAAGTATACACAAAAGGTGTAACTAATACTGAAGTATTCTCATATTACTTGTAACTGATACTGAAGTATGCCTGCATAAGGTATAAGAGATATTGAAGTATATCCGCATAAGGTGTAAATAATACTGAAGTATAACCGCATAAAGTGTAACTGATACTGAAGTATACCCACATAAAATGTAACTGATATTGAAGTATACCCACATAAGGTGTAACTGATACTGAAGTATACCCACATAAGGTGTAACTGATACTGAAGTATACCCACATAAGGTGTAACTGATACTGAAGTATACCCACATAAGATTAACTGATATTAAAGTATACCCACATTAGGTGTAACTATGAAGAATATCCACACTCCATATGTTCGTTCGTCCGTTATTATGACACTAATAAATAGCACTCCATAGTATGGTTAATGAGATATTCGTTAACTCATAAACTTTACTTTCTTAAACTAAAATAATGTCCAAAGTAGATGCATGTATCATTCGATGAGTAATATCAAGCTTAACAAAATAAGAAGTTTCAGATACAATTCCTGTGCATAATTTTCGAAAAAAAAATCAAGAAAAATGGATTTTTATGACGCTAAAAAGTACGTCTCTCGTTTCCAATATTAATTGTGAATTTTAATTTTACTGGAAACGTCGTTTATTATTTGCATGTAAAAACTACCGTATGTATAACAAATATACTGCTAACTTCATATTATATCTTCTGTTGTTTGTGTTTTTGTGACATATTTCTAATAATGGCACGGACATTGCTAACAGTTACAAACATACGTCTTGTAAATATATATAATATTGTTACGGGTTATGAATTGCTAAAAATTTACTGCTACTTTCTGTTTCAAACGGTGAGATAGCAACAAGCGATTTTTTAGTATCGATTCCACGTCTGAGAGGGAGAAAAAATATTCTTCACCCGGTCTTTCTACTAAAACCATTAGTGGTAGAAATTTACTACTATTTCCGGTTTCAATATTCGTTTGCACAGAGCAAAAACTTGAAAAGGGAGTCACAAGTGCAATTTTTTAAAATTAATTTATCATCGCAAAATCGGTTCCTCTTTCTCCACTAACCCTCTATTCACACCAAAAGTATGGTAGAAATCAACTCTTTTTGATGGTTTCAACGATATATGTCCTAGAACATAAACGGCAATAAGCAGCAATGAGCGACTTTTTTTTTTTTTTTTTTTTTTGACATGAATTCAACGTCTTAAGAATGATTTTAACCTTTCCATTCAAACTGAAAGTAGTGGAAATTTAGATTTCTGGTTTCAACACTAATCGCCATAGCGAAAAACTGGAAATAGAGACAAGCAGTTTTCTAATATGATTCAGAAACTAGTTTTCCCCCAAACTTTATTCGTGTATTGTATCTGGGAGTGATAAACATTAAATGCCATTTCTGGTTTTAATATTAATCTACATAGAGGAAAAAAAACAGTAAGAGGTAGTAAATAATGGGTTTTTGGTATGGATTCAGCGTCCTAGAAATATGTTCTATCTTTGAACACTTACTGCAAACAGAAGTTATAAATTTATTACTTCCAATTTTTAGTATTGAGTTCGAATAGCTTAAGAGTCTACTATAGTTTCACAGTAAGAAAATAAAGTCGCTTGTTTTGATCTAGTAATTAATAAAGATGTATTTCCTAAGATGCATGGTAATGCAGGATGTCGAAGAATGGAGTGTGTGTGTGAATGGTAAACCTGAAAGATGGATGATCAGGTGGCAGTGATATATGAGATTATAGACTGTGATAAGAAATTGCAAAGAAAGTGCTACCTAGAATCGATTATAAAACTGTGGCGTCCTTAGATATTGTGGATAAAGAAAGCAATATTTCACGTTTATCAAGTCAAGATCACCACATGTGAAATCATAATAAAACTTATACCAATCAATAATGCTACGTTAGTGCTGATTAGTGTTTCAAGCACAACGTTACTGCTTCTACGCACGGAAAGATATTAACAAATTAATATGAAGATTTTGGCTTAATGTCACGCCAAAATGACCACTTTTACCAATCAGATTTGCGGAAAGCGAAAAGGAGTCAATTGTTAGTGTTAAGATGCTGCTGTTTAATGCTACAAGTACAACACTACTGCTTTTACGTGGAGCATGCTCGTGACGATTTTGATTTCACGTCAAGCTAAAATCGCTACTTTTACAACTGAGTTTCTCGGAAAATGAAAAGGGTATCAATCGTTAGCTCTACGTTAGTGCTACAATCAAAATATTAGTGCTTCTATGTACGGAAAGTTATAAGCAAATTGATTTGGGATTTTGGCTTATCATGCCAAAATCGCTACGTTTACAAGTAAACTTCAGCTAGCATAAAAAGAGTGTGAATATTGTAAGTGCCATAAGCAGTATGTGCATCTACGACATAACCGATTCCACAATATTTTGAGTCACGATATAACGGGTTTCTATTGATACAATAAACATTTTCTATAGACATACTGTAATTCTACACTGTCATTGTAAATGTCCTGCAATCAATGGTAGATTACAAAGTGCCTAAATTCACTCAACCGAATGGTTCTTTGCTAACCTCTTAATTTCTTAAATTCTATGACAAGCTTTGCCACACCCGTTTCACTTATGTTGTTACTGTTGAAAAGGCTTCTAAAATTATATTTGCGACATTATAGCATCCTTAGATATAGATTTTGTTTTCGGGTTTTACAACGTCTCTTTGACCAATGTGTTTAAAAGTGGGTGCACTCGGATCTTCATATTATAAAATGAAATACAATGAAATGAAATGCAACGAAGCGTCTTCAACAGTAAAAACATCAGTAAAATGGATGTGGCAAAGCTTGACGTATAATTTAAGAAATTAAGAGAAGAGATCCAACTTTAATCTCTCTCTTGCCTTAGAAGTAGGAAAATAAAATGGTCTCTTTCGCTTGCAGATAATTTTGAATTAAGCCTCCATAGACCATATTAAGTTTAAACGATCAGGCTGTTTGTTCAGAACGACTCAAACTACGTCTTTCTTTAAATAATTTTTTTGCAATAAAGATATTTGTTATTAAAAATTCAATTTTCTATCTTGTAGGATATTAATTCCTCAGCAAATAGAGGATTTTAATTTGGATTGAATGGATAAAAAAAGCTAATTATGAATAATAAAGTAATAATAGAATATTTAGCCACTACCAGAAAATGGAAGGGAAAGAAAGAAAAGAAGAAAAAGCGAACGATATAAAATAATTGAATTTATTATAACAGAAACATTTCGTCTTTGTTCAATTAGAAATTGCGAATATCATTTCTTTTATATATCTCTTTCTCAATTTTTAAGCAAATTAATCAGTTTTTTTTTTTTACACAAGAACAATTTTATAGTCAACTGTGAAATTGTAGTTTTTTTTATTATATAAAAAAAAGGCGTCTGAAAGAGTTTGTTACAGTTGCAGAACACAAGCATCAATATTAATTTAAAATACTGTATACTTCATTAATTCCCATCGGAAAGATAGAAGAAAGAAATCATACAAAGAGCTAGTAGTAATCGATCGCTTAATTTCCTTGATGTTCTGCAGACAAATTACAAACGCACATTTAGTTCTACTCTCTTTTCTTTCTTGCTGTTTCATTACAAAGAATAAAAGCCTTTCTTTCATGTAATAATAATAGCCCCCGTAGAAATATCATTGTTATGATAAATATATGGCAAGTTTAAGTGTAGTTAGATAGTAAACATGGCAGCTGATAAACATAAAAGCAACAATACTGGCTATGTAAGAAAAAGAGGTAAATGCCATGTTAAGGAGATAGGTATCTCGAGAAGGGTAGTTGGTAACTTATCCTCTTAGATTTGTTTGAAACAAATTAAAATTTCACAGTGCTATTTCCTATTATTACATACGTGACGCACGTGACGACCAAGAAACTTTCCATATTGGTCATCGCAATGAGCAGGTCTCTATCCAGAAGTGCGATTACCGTTCTCCCATTGTTTAGCATGTTTTCATTCCCTTAGCTCTTTTCATATTTCTTGAATCATCCGTTTCCTTTTTCCTAAGAGGTAAAACTGTAAAATGTTAATTTATTTCAATCAAATCTAATAGAATAAGTTACCGACTACCTTTTCGAGATATATATTTTCTCTCTTTTTGTTACATAGCCAGTATTGTTGCTTATACGTGCCATCAGCTTCCATACATTGTAAACAGTCTGTTGTTCGCTACGTGGGAGGGGCAAAAGTGATACATGGCAACTCAGTGGTAATGTGTACCTTGTGACATGAGGCCGTACTTCAGATCTGCGACCAAGTGAGTTTGTGATGAGGAACAATGTATCTATTGTTCTTATTTTCGTTTTTTTTTTTTTTTAACCGAAGGATACTTCCATTTTCTCGCAGATCCTCATTGGATCAGTTCTTTCAAAATCATTACGTATTACTAATATCTGTCTGCTTTAGTACACAAGTCATGATTGTGGGTCATGAACCTGAAGATGTAATGATTTCATTTAATTTCCTTTTATTCACTACATTGAGTCACTACTGTAGTTATGCAACCACGCACAACACGCTAAAAATGCCATCTTGACCATTGTTCAAACCATTGATGATCTGTCAACGACGTTTGTTACTTTGTGGGACGCTGTTCCGTCTGTCATGAATCGTACCCATCTGTCCTAACGAAATGGGAAACACCCTTGCACTGCCAATGAACGATACAGAATCATCCAATTTTGGATAAAGTAGATTATGAGTCTAGAACAATAACATGCTGCCTCAGCAGAATAGCTAATAGTTTTGGAGATATTCGCCCCACAGTTCATTTTCGCACGGTTTTGGGCAGTCCTAAGTCTGAAACTATGCACTTTTGATCACGGGTACATATGAACTTTTTTCCTTATTTTGATGTGAAGAATCACCTGTTTTAGTTTGTTGGTCTATTAACACCCTATATATATATATATATATATATATATATATATATATATATATATATATATATGGTGTCGGATCCAAGAGGAGGGCTATAGGGGCTATAGCCCCCTCCCTTGACGCTCAGGTATACACTGGATAAAATGGGCTTCAATCCTGCTTTACACTGGATAAAACGGCAAACTATAGTGATCGTACCTTGGATCCGCCATTATATATATATATACTATATATATATATATATATATATATATATATATATATATATATATATATATATATATATATATATATATATGTGTGTGTGTGTGTGTGCAAGTTTTGCAATTTTATGACAATGTTTCGGTAACTTTTAGATAGAATTATCATACCTAACAACTTCGGCTTCTCAATACCTAGTCGAATAAGTTACCAGACATGTGCATGTTGTTTATTGAAAGAAAGGAAAAAAAGAACAAAGGAAAAATATAATAATTCAGGAGCATAGAAGTTGCATATTTTATAATAACCTCACTTGGTTAACTCTGTGCTCCCGTTCCTACCTTTTTTTTCATTTATGGCAGTAGTTTTTTTTTGGAGGGGGTCATTCAATATCTATGTTTATTGTTTGTCTGTGGGAATAGAGAAACAAATTAACTCAAATGTTTTGTGTGTGTCTGTTATCAAATCAGATATACTTAGCATATTAATTCAGTTCAAGATCGCCTGACAAACATACAATTTACAATTTTATTTACTTTATAAACTACAGCAAAAGGCAATAAAAATCACATTCGTTTTATACTGAAACATTAACAAAAATGGAACCTATTAAAATAACAAGGGACAGGAAATTATTTCATTGAAAAAAAAGACACAAAGACAAAAAACAAAGAAAGCAAAGGCAAAGATAGTCCATTATTATACTTACAGATATAATCGATGATTTCACAAAAACTTAATTTTGCAAATTCTTTATCTAGCATACTTTTGTTACGAGACATAATTTAACATTGTCTAGCAGAATTTAATATAATGCTGTACTAAACATACACACAGTTCATACGTATTTGTCGTCATTATCTCACTTCTTATGTTGGCAACTACACTAGTTGCCATAGCGACCGCCGGTTTACATTTGTTTTACATAATACACATTTTCATCCATTACTAGCAACTATACTGGTGACATTTCTACAGGGGTTATTATTATTATTACATGAAAGAAAAGCCTTTATTTTTTGTAATAAAACTGTAGTAAGAAAGAGAGAGGGAATCTAGAATTATATTGTGTGTTTTGTAATTTGTCTGAAAAGCATAAAAGAAGTTAAGCGATCGATTACTGTTAGCTGTCTGTATGATTTCTTTTTGCTATCTTTCCGATGGAAATGAAATGAAATGAAATCTTTGAGTTTTACGTCCCACGGTTATGCCGGTTAGGCTAAAGGAGACGGTGATAATGAGTAATGAATGAAATGGTGGAATGAAGAAAGTGGGAGGAAACGGGAGAACCCCGAGAAAACCCACGCACACTATCTTTCCGATGGGAATTAATGTTGTATACAGTATTTTAAATTAATATTGATTGACGCCTGTTTTGTAACTGCAACCAGCTCTGTCAGACGGCATAAAATACAATTTCACAGTTGACTATAACATTGTTCGTTTGTGTAAAAAAAAAAAAAAAAAAAAAAAAACGGATTAATTTGCTTTAAAAATTGAGAAAGCGATACATAAAAGAAATGATATTCGAAATCTCTGATTGAACAAAGATAAAAAAAAAATTCATTACAATAGATTCAATTATTTTATATTGCTCGATTTCTCTTCTTTTCTTTCTTTCTCTTCAATTTTCAGGTAGTACCTAAATATTCTATTATCCCTAATTAGCTTTGTTTTACGCATTCAATCCAAATTAAAAGTCGTCTGTTTGCTAAGAAATTATTATTCTACAAGTTAGAAAATTGAATTTTCAACAACAAATATCTTTATTGCATAAATTTCTTTCAGGAAAAAAGACATGTTTTGAGTCGTTGTGAACAAACAACCTGTTCATTTAAACTTAATATTGTCTACGAAAGCTGCATTCAAAATTATCTGCAAGCAAAAGAAACCATTATATTTTCCGACGTCTGATCAAAGAGAGAAATAAATGTTGTATCTCAGCTGTAAATTGGTTTTTAAAAGTAAGCCATACATGACCGGTTGACAAAAAAAAAAAAAAAAAAAAAAAAAAACTATAGCAAATATATATTCATCTCGCAACTCTGGAAAGGGACCATCAAACGCAGAAGTATGGGAAATAGTCTGTTTGTATGCAAGTAACCTTTAGGACATAATTTTGAGAAATGCAGGATCAAACAAAAGGCAGTTTGCCTTCATGGCTTCAATATAGCAGTATTTGTAATATTGCTACCAGAAGAGTCCACGTCTTCAGATCACAGAGATGAAAGAGAAAGCTTCTAAATATTATCAATTTTACGTTACTGCATTCTGACTTTAATGAAACACTTTCTTTCTTTCTAGATTGACTATTTATTTTGCATTTTTAGCTGAAAATTGCATACCTGATATATCAGTGGTCCAGAAGGAGTTTATTGGGTTAATGTGACGAATGGATAAATATGATGTACCGACAGGGACGTAGCCAGAGTTTTGAGTTTGGAAGGGGGGCATATTTTTAAATGAAATAACATTATATATATATATATATATATATATATATATATATATATATATATATATATAGTGTGTTTCAAAACAACACCGACAATGTTTGGGAGCTAATGCCTGACACCAAGATAAGACAAAAAGTATAGACCAACCTGGGTGCACCAATGCTTCCGTTTCGGAGTTATAGGCACCCGAAAAAAAAAAAACTTTAAAGGTCCATAGGTCCGAAACTATAGGACCTACCGTAGTCGGGACAAGACTTCACTTAGAAACTAATATGTGCACTATCCAAATATCCAAGCTTCACAATCCTCCGGTACTTCTACAACAATTTTTATAGAGGTAGCTGGTGAGTACTTCAAATTATATGTAAGTTGCCAAACTCCCTTTATACAAGTTGTTTCGTGAGAACCTTAGGATTCTGAAACATGTACTTTTGGATAGTGAAATACTACTCGATAGTGTATCTCTTCGGAATACTAACGGAAACCAGAAAACCTTTCATAATATTACTATCTCGCTTTTCTCTGCTCTTTGGTTGATTAAAACATTCTACGCCATTTTGTGTGTCAAACTCCAATGCTTCAGTGTAGAGACCCAATGAATTTTCTTCTGTTCTAAGTTCTTTTATAGCTCCAACAACCGAACAAATAGGTAGCTGGGCGTCTGCTAGGATCATATCTTCTCCTTGTAGAAAATTATTCAGGCCACTAATAATTCTCACAATCTTACTAAAAACAATCAAACATGAAACAGTTGCGAATGATTTCAGTTTGTTCGCAATACAATCAGCTTCAGTAGTCTTCTTAGCATCCTTACCCTCTAATGCAGAGATTATAGCTCCATAATTCCTTTTCACAGCGTCCAGTGAACAAATACCGGTCGGTATGTGAAGACCAACGAATGTCTGAAAGGCCAGGTATACTGGATTGCTCCAAACCTAACGCTGTCTGAGTTTGCTTTATCCTCTATAAGCTTTTATACAGAGAAATAATTATGTAAAGTCTGCAATAAATCAAAAGGTATTTGCTTGTTTAAAAGAACACACTTTTACAATTATTAAATATTATTAAATTTAACTGGTGCACATAGCAATGGATATACAGTGCGAGGGGATGAGACTTCCGAAATAACTTTTGCATACCACCTATGTGGTCTCTCATAACGCTCGCCTCATCGTAAGCTTGCCCAATGCATTTTGAGTCCTTATTAATACCTACAGAAGCCAAAGTTTCGATAATTGTTTTCGATATGTATTCAGCATTTATCTCAAATTTCAAAAAGTGCTCTACCGTTTTAGAATTTTTTACATATCTCACGCAAACACTAAGTTGTTCAGAAACACTAATATCTCGTGTTTCATCAGCTATAACACTGAACTTTCCAGCGGCATTCAGTTCACTTACAATGACATTGATGATTTCCTCACCGCAGCATAAGATATCTTCATTTCGAATTTCTGGGGACAAATAAGTGGTATTCATTGGCGCTGCATATTCTTTTAAAAAGGATCAAAACGTCGTAACAACTCGAGTATTTGCTAGAAATTCTCTTTATTTAAACTGTTGTCATCTTCATCTTTGCCTCGTAAAGCTAATCCCTGTCGAACTAAATGGATCACAATCGCCACTATACGTTTTAAGCACTCGCGACGGGCAGTTATTACTTTTCTAGATGCGTGGTTTTGTAGATCAAAAATCTCTCCAGTTTCTTTGGACGTCTGAAAACAAGTCATTCACATGAATGTTTTGTTTGTGAGGTGCTAGCAACTTCCTTAGCTTCTTCCTTGTCAACAGTGTCCGAATGAATATTGTCCTCAGCAACAACATGCACCTTATCAGTTTCGCTGCAGGTACTCCTCAAGTGTTTCTCAGTTTTTCCAGGTGAAATAAAATATCCAGATTTTATAAACCTCTCCATATTTAACTTAATTTCAAGAACACATACATAGCAAACTTAACACTGCGCACTTCACATTCAGTAAGAAAATGAACTTTTTCCCGCTTAGCCTGTTGCCAGCGCCAGTACATACTGTATGCGGGGTCTACATAGTTTCTCATCTGTTTAGCCAGAATCGTTGTTAAATATAATAAATATACGAAAGTAAATCTACACTCAATACCTTCTAGTAAAACAAATTATAAAATCCTATGTTGCAAAACTCAGCAATGGGGGAGAGGGATCCTTTGAGTCGAATCGACCTTTCAGTTTTGTCTTAGTTGGTTATAAAAAGTGCATTCGTACAGATTTTTAGCCCTTAGCACCTCAAGGGGACTATAAGGCTGGAATCACTCTAAGGACTGGAAGAACTCCCCAATGTTAACGAAAATGACGCCCAGGCCCCAAAGTTACTGATCTTATACTCTTAATACCATTCACTTAACGTTTAAGAAATAGTCTATAAATGGATTTTTAAAAATAACCTTTTCTTAGAAGTATGAATCATTTCAGTTTACTATGGATAATTGTTTCATTTATTGTCGGATAAAAAAGTTATAACATAATTTTACAGAAATATTTGGGGGGCCAAACCAAGATTTGGGGAGGCCGGTGCCCTCTCGTGCTCCCCTTAGCTACGTCTCTGTGTACCGAATAACAAGATATAATAACAGAAATTTGTCTTATAAAAGGAAGATCCGAGGTTCGATACCCAGTTTAGTTTTTCTGAAGTATTCTTTGCTTGCCTGCAATTACATCAATATTTTTTTTTTATCTTACTCCTTCAATAATGTATAATTCTAGACTACAAAACATGTTTTCGAATTTTTATTTTGTAAATTTACATACATATGCAACATATTTTCATAACACAACTCTATTGATTTTCAAAACTTTGTTTTTGAATAGAGCTACTAGTGATATAGTTCGTAACGCAATAAATAATTTATTTATGCTTTAAAAATGCTACTGAAAAAATGTGTTATATACATTAATAAAGAGAGATCTTTAGAGAGAAACAGTTAAGGTAGTCGGTCACAGTTAAGGTAGTATAATTTTTTTAACAGTCCGGGTAATTTTGATCATACTATGTATTGTCGAATTTTACTATATAATTTTCGGTTTTCGTATTAAATCCGTTTGTATCTGGTCCAAATCAAAATTAATCCATAAGCTTCAGAATAATTAAGAAAAATTATATTTCGGGAAATAATTTATTTATTTATATATTATTATTCATCGTAAATTTCTATATATGGGCACCTCACTTGGATGATTATGGAAATTATACATTTTATTTCAATGTAAATCATAGGTCAGCAATTGGGTAGAATTTTCTGAATTTGTCCACCAATCCAATATTTGGTAGAATATCTTAGATCCCCTTCGTCCCGCTGAGATGCCCATATCCTGCTAAAATCCCGTTTGATCCAGTTTTCACTACTTTTCATTTGCTTTATATTTTCCGCCGCGAAAATTCCCTTGCTGTGATTATGAAGTCTATTCTACCTCAGTATTCTGGCACGATTTACCTCGTCTTTTGTCGTGGATCAGCCACCGGAGTAATAAATAGCACAGGCCGAATCAATGGAGTAAAATTTGCCAAAAGGACCAAAATTAAATAAACAGATAACAATAGTTGCATTTAATAAATAAACCATTTGAAAGCCAATGGGAGTCCTAAAATATTGAAATCATATTTGAAAACAAACGGAAATCAGTGAAATGTGGATTTACAAGTCAGGATCGCCATGTTTGACTTCGAGGACAGGTTCAGAGTGCCAGTGAACTTTCAAGTTGTGTATTCTTTTCAAAGAAATAATTGGTAATTTTTAAAACGTGTAAAATATACCTCTCTCCCTACCAAGTTTAATTAAGTCGCGGTAGCCTGTCAAAATCCAATTTTGTGTATGTAGTTTATGTGATTTGTTTAACATGGCGGTATATGTAGGTTCTTTTGTAGCCGAGTTAAGTTTTACTATGTCAGAGTAAACTGTAACAGGGACTCCTATTTTACTCCTGAATTGATCCTGCTTCCAACGTGGAATAGGTTAAATAATTCCGTAAAGGTACCATTCCCCTCAGGAAAAGGATCTTCTTCAATAGTTTTGATATGTCCCTCCGAGGTCATTAACAATAATCTCATAATTAAAACATGAGCTAGTTTGGGTGCAAGGTCCATCTGGCCCTGACTATTTATTGCCTTTCCTTTTTAGCATCAGAGCTGATTCAGAATGTGGTGATGTTTACTGGATTGTTAAACATAGAAATGTAGTCGTTAATTTTGTGTTGATATGTATTAGTATGTGTAGGTTTGGCTTATTGTGATGAATCATGTATGTATTCATGTGTGTGAGAGTGTTATTAAGTAACTTGCTTAAGGACAGTGTATTATTGCTTCTTAACTATTCATCTCTTTTGGCTCAATCTAATAAGTACATTCGTTCATAATTTAAAGCTATCGTGATCTTGTATCGTGATTTCGTAATATTAATATGTAGTTAGCTTTAATGGAGTACAAAGCATGTTCTTCAGTACAAGGTTTATTTTACAATATAGCGCTACCTCGCGCCCACAGAAAGTTAAGACAATAGTTGATCTTAAATCCACCTCTTTTCCTAGATTATTTAGAAATATTTGGTAGCTACGGTCCACGTGAGCAGTCAAATTAATAAAATATATTACTAGTTAACTAAACTAAAAGGTACGATACGTTATGTAGTTTAATAATTAAATAATAGACAAAATTCAACCTCGCTTTGTCGTTACCTACAAGCCAGTATACAAGACGCTATTCCATCGCCAGATCATAGTTTCAAGTTCTTTTCTTTGCTTTCCGTAATTAATCCATTGTCGATTTTCAGAATATAAGCACATTTATAAAAAGAATACAATAAATAATATAGAATTCTATTTACGTATATACGATCATTAAGCTGTGAAGTGTGAGTAGAGGGTAGTTTGTATTGAAAGAATTGAGTTTTGGTTCCTACGAGTTTTCATGTATTTGTCAGTGCGTAAGAATTTCTTTAATGGCATGTAGATTTTAATCTATAGAATGTGACTGCTTTGAACAGTCTTGGGTGTAATGAGAGAATAGAGTGTCTAAAAATGAATCTACGAGACGATAAGTGAATAAATATAAGAGTAATAATAATAATAAAAATATATAAATAATATAGTGAGTGTAATTAAATGATAGGACACAGTATATATATATATATATATGGGTTAAATTCCAAAGTTGGGCGACCGTTTCCAGCAAAATTTTTAAAATTTACAGGAAAGATATGGATACTTTGATCACTTGTGTGTTTGATAATATATAAGAGTCTCGAAAAATCTGTTTATTTCTTATATATAAGCGGTTATAAACATGGGACTATACAGTGAGCGGAGGGAACTACTTAGCGCAAGGTAACCGAACAGTTGCATTGTGGGAAAGAAACGAGCATTTATGTTATCAACATGACGAATGTACAAGGGGAATTAACTAACAGTTTTAACATTTGTGAAGCAATATGTTGATAACGAGCAAAATCTTTTAAAAGTTTGTGAAGAACACGGATTAATGAACCTAATAACAAATTGCAGAAAGTGTGGAAAGGAGATAACAGCGAAAAAAAGTGGCAAAAGCGGACGCCCAACTTCCGAATATATGCCATATATATATATATATATATATATATATATATATATATATATATATATATATATATATATATATATATATATATATATATATATATGAGCTATGAGCCCAGTGTATTCTTTTGCCACTTGTTGAGGTAGTGATTATTTATGTATGATAATGAATGTTCGAGCAGTGACCTCTACATCAGAATTTCGTATGTAAAGAGTGTTGTATAGAAATGACTGACTATATTTTCACTTCGTAGCTTATCCATCAACCGTAATCCTTTAAATTGACTCGAAGAAGTGTTTAAAGAATTATAGTGTGGACAATTCATATTTCATACCTTCTATACAATCTTTCCGCTTTATATATTTCAGTAACGCAAGTAAACTTGATTTGTAAATACTTGCATGTATTAACTAACTACCTACCTGTCTGACGATATGAGCGGTGTTGAAGTAGTAAATGTTTTGGTATAGTTTAAAATTAACTACAGTACAGTATAGCTGCTTCCGCAATTGGTGCAGTTCAAGTATTCTCGTCCAGTCTTTATTCGTGTTTGTACTTGGTTACTTTGAATGTTTCTTCCCACGTCACGTTACCAAGCTGAGTTCGTCACTGTTCGCAGAGGTGACGGGATGGATAAGAGTAAATAGTACAGTAGGTTTATTACAGTAGAGTATCACTATTCCCGTACCAGACTCCTAGCCCGCCTCCCCTCATTGTATAATTATCACTATTCTATTTTTAAAGATGATTTGGAACCGAGAGTCCAAGGTTAGCGCCCTTGCGGGGTTGGGAGCTCTAGCAAGAATTTGGCAAACAACTTGCTAGTACAAAATTATTATATTCAATTTTTTTTTTATTTTGGCAAAGCCCCGTTAGAATTTTCTTTATTTTATCGACTTCTACCGCTATTTTCCATACTTTAATCTCAACTCTTCTCAGTTTTCTGATGGGTCGGATAATTTTTTTTATTAGAAATTTCTAAATTAAGAGGACACACCAACCTTCCGGCTGGACCGGCTATAATCTAGCGAATTGGTACCAGAAACGGTTAATAATCAATCATTTCACGGGGCTTATTGCTTGTGAGACGGTTGCCTAGAAGGCACGGACTCGTACTTGGGCGCTCAGAGATCCCTTTAGGCCACGCATTTAAATGGCCACCTAATTTTCGGCATATTGAAATACATATTTGGCTCTGAAGTCGACAATTGTCGCATGTTTAAATTCGACCACTTCTTTGTAGTATTTAGTGTTCTATATTACTTATTCCTTTGGCTTGCCGCTATTCTCTTCTCTAGATATCTTTCTATTTTTCTTCTCTAAGATTTTTTCAACCTCCCCCTTTTTAACTTAACAATTCTTAACCATTTACCCTACCTTATTTGAACTTGAATACTCAATTGAGATATTGCAGGATGTAATTCGTGGAGTAAGTCACTTTCGTCAGATATGAAGGGACCATTTCCATCACCATTCGACTCGTTGTAGTCGTAAGCGATCTCTCAGTATACGATCTAACTTTGCTTCCGTTTTCTTCACCATTTTTGATTGAAGTTTACTGGTACTCATCGTCTCCATCCTTGTTTCCATACAGTGCCACAGAGATAAATTTTTCGTGCAAAATATGGGCCCATGAGTGTTTGTTAAATTTTGAGGTTTAATCATCTGCATGACAAATTGTAAAATATTTTTTGTATCGTAATTCAGTTTACGTACCATCCTTATACCTTAAATGTTTATTACTTCGAAATTCTTAAGGATGTAAGCGTTTAAAAGTGTCGCGCGGCTATCCATCATATGGTCGAATTCATTTTATTGTATATGATGTAGTGCTGCAATCCTAAGATTTTATTAAGCGGGGTAATCAATTTAAAATTGTAAGGAAATATTTAAATGTGTGTATATTGAATTATAAATATTTAATGAATGTAAGTGTGATATTGAAAATAAATCGTATGATGTTGAAATACTTTGATTAATGTGAATAAAGAGTCTTGCTACCTACCCCGAACGGTTACGTTGCTTGCGATATTTTCATAAATTCGACAATTGTAAAATGTCAATTTGGAATATACCGTCCTATGTTTAAACATCATCCTTAGTTTTGTAATGTGATTAACGTATGTGTGTGTGTATATTAACATTTAATATTATTGTATTAATTGCATGTTGCATGTGAACAAGGCAGGTTATCGTAACCCAAAAATTTCATCAAGTCTATCTTTAATCCTATGAACCTTGAATCTATAGTAGGAATAGTATTGATGTCTGCTAAGAAGATATATCTAAATAGGTCAGAATGCGATTGTTATTAAGTATTCTGCCTTTCGGCAGGTCCTGAGACTAATGAGGATTTTTTCAGTTTTATTTTTAATTTTTTTCAATTTTTAGATTTGGGCCTGGAAATGTTTCTTCCACTTTTCTCGAGCTTCAGCTTCCTCTTTTAACTCCCAAAATTTTCTCCTATTTTTCAAATCATCGATCAGCTGTGTTCTTCTTCTTCCTATTCCTCGCTTCCCTTCCATCTTTCCATCTATGGCGGTGTGAAGAAGACAATTTCTTCGCAAGATGTGTCCAATCCAATTGGTCTTTCTAGAAGGATGGTGGCTAGAAGTGTCCTATTCTCTCCTATCCGTTTTAAAACATCTTCGTTTGTTGCTCTCTCTGTCCATTTTATCTTCTCTATCTTCCTCCAACACCACATTTCGAAGCCCTCTAAGTATTTCTTCTCTAATTTGCGTAATGTCCAAGTCTCTGAACCATACAGTCCAATGCTCCATATATAGCACTTCGCCAACTTCTTCTTAAGTCCAATATTAAGCTTAATAGTTAAGAGTGATCTTTTCTTGTTGAATGTTTCTTTAGCTATAGCAATTGTTGGCCAAATCTCTTTGGTAAGTGAGCGTCTCTCGTCTAAATACTTCCCAGATACTTAAAATTATCGACCTCTTCAAGTTCTCTTTCTTGTACTCTGATCCCTAAGGGCGTGTTTCCACGTGATATTCTCGTGACTTTCGACTTTTCGATGTTAATTTCCGTTCCATACAGTTTTCCAGTGTCAACTATTTTGTCTATCATCTCCTGTAATCCTCCTTCAGTTTTATCTATTATAACCATATCATCTGCATACCTGATCTTCTTAATGATCTGCCCTCCAATTTTGAGATCTTCAATTCCCATTAATGCTTCCTTTATTAAACATTCACTGTAAATGTTGAATAATTGGGGCGACAAACTACATTCTTGTCTGACTCCTCTTTCAATCTCCACACTATTGGTTTCTCCTTCATTCAAGCGCAACTTCACTCGTACAGGTTTTGAATGAGTCGTCGATCTCTTCGATTGACTCCGAAGTATTTTCAGAAGTTTTGTTCAATTGACTCGGTCGAAAGCTCTTCGCCAGTCGATGAAGCACAAACACAACTCTTCCTTTACTTCAAGAATTCTTTCTGGTATAATTCTCATTAATACAATAGTATCTCTAGTGCCTTTTACTTTCCGGAATCCAAATTGATCTTCTTCTAACCTCTCATCTATCTTACTTTACAGCCGCCTGTTCAGAATGCGTGCAATGATCTTTCCAGTGTGGGAAATCAGGCTAATGGTTCTGTGATCGCTGCACTTCTTTGCTTGCTTTTTTTTGGGCAATGCAATCATTGAAACATCAAGAAAATTCTTTGGCCATTCTCCACTCAAGTAGATCTTGTTAACAAGTGAAGTCAGTACTTTCATTGCGTTGTCTCCTAATCCCTTGAGCAAATCTACCGTCTCCAGTGGCCTTTCTCCTTCGCATATCTTTGATTGCTTGTACTACTTTACTTTGTAATATACTGCCCTTTTTCATAACCATCCATCTCTTCCTCTGCTTCGATCGTAATATCTTTGTTGCGGTTCTTCTGATAATAAAGATCTTTTATGTATTCCTCACAAATTCTAAGGATTCCTTGATGGTCACTGACCACATGACCTTGTTGATCTTCGATTCCAAACGTTCGTATACTTTTGTTAGCTCTTCCTCCTAATTCTTGTGTTTTCTGGTACATCAAATCATATCTGCCACGCCGTTGAAGTTCCATTATTTCTTCACATATTTGCTCCATGTACTTTTCTTTGGCTTTGTCCGTTTCTCTTCTCAATTCGTTATTCAGCCTTCTGTATTCATTGATGTCCTTGTTTTTTGCTCTTCTACGTTCCCCCATCTTCTTAAGCATCACTTCAGTTATCCATGGTTTTCTTGGTGCTCTTTCCATCCTGGCAATGTTAGTGTGGAGTGTGTGAAGTAGAATCTGTTTAACTTTTCCCCAACTACTCTCTATATTGTCAACCATATCTCGCATTGCATGCGATATGGAAGCGGTTTTGTAGATCGAACACAGATGGTAGCGAGAATTCGTGGGGAAATAGAGTGTCAGTATGACCTAATCAGGATATTGTTCTGAAGAACGTGGTATGACATGGTAACGGGGAAGAGAATAGTTAACAGCTATGGCTACATCATTGCCTGCGAAGTTTTGAGGCTGGTCAGAGTGCATTAGATGATAACGTGGAAGATAGAAATGGTCAGATCATTTTTTTAAAGTTTTGTTAAACATAATGCTATCTGTATTGTGCTGTGTTACGAGGGTTTCTAAGAGAATTCTGTTGATGAGTAGCGATCGAAATTACAAAATAGTAATGAAATGGTCTTCCTTCTCTTCTCTGTACTATTCATGGTGAGTGTCAGTATGAAAATAAAAGTCTGTAGACAAGCCTGAATATGTAACGCTCATGTGAACTTGGAAAATATCGAAGGTGGCTTTTTTGTATGATTGAGAATAGCAAGTTGGAAGTAAAACGCATTGAAGAACGATAGTAATGAACTTGGAAATATTTTCAACAGTAGGTAGTGGTAAGCAGTATATTTGTGTGGTCGCTGAGATAATTGTTAGACGTGGAGATATACAACAATCTCGGGCTTATCTGAAAGCGATTAAGGTTTCGCCATACATTTGTAGGAATAAGACAAATGTATTCCTTCGCAAGTGTTGTACCTAGAAGGTTCGTTTAGCTTAAAACACTCCTTTAATTTGTGATCTTCCTTGCAATGTGAGCAGACAGAAGGATTGGTGCATTCATTCGTAGGATAAGCATTATAGGTGAACGTTCTGAGACGGAGGTATGCATGATGGTTCCACGTGGTCGTAACGGTAGATGTAGACATTGCTATTCAGAAAACCATCGACCAGTGCTGGATCATCTGCTAGAAGTCATCATGTACGTAGAATCATTAACATTCTTAATACGGAAAGCTCTAGTGAGATGAATGCTATCCCGTTCTTCTAGAATGTCTTGTTCTGTGAAGGTAGGATCTCTACGTACTCGTATAACCATAGAGAACAATGGAATACGCGGAGGTGGTGTTTTGATATGTAGAGTTTTAAGAAGCTGTATTTTCGTGTTAACACCAAACATTGATAGTCCGACTTTATAGACAAGATGTTTACAATAATTGGTATTCTTGTTTCTCTGGATGATTTCGTTAGAAATCTTAGTTAATTTATGAAGATTGAGACCGGAACAGATGAGGCTAGTTTTAGATAGATTTTTTTAATGTCCTTATGCTCAACAGGAATATTGGTAAAACGAATGCCAAAGGTAAGGTATAAGTAATGTCCATACAGATAGTTCAGATTGAGATTGAATGTTGACTGTACGAGTTCTAGAAGGACTAAGCAAAGCATCAATATACTTTAATTTCTTGGATGGACGTGAAGGGTCTCGGTTTGATTCTCGAGATGGTGAGAGGTTAGAGGTTGGATGTATGAGAAGATGAACGTGGATGCGACCGTGGTCGATGATTAGATGGTAGGCCCATAATAGTTAGTGGAAGTTTATGTCGTTTAGTTGAGTGCTCCGGGGTCAGGGAGACCCGGCATTCAAGCGATTGTTCAGGTAGTAACACCGGTGATACGAGTAGAGTTCTCTTATAGCTCTAAAAGGTTAGTGACTCTTGGGCTAGCTCGCTAAGCATCTAAGTGCTGCTGCTTTGCCCCTTCAAGTAGACTAACAACTCAATTAATATATGCAAATTAGCGAGTGTATGGAGCACGTCTCAACCAAAGTCTCAAGAACGCGAGATGCAAAACAGCGTGATTTTAGCAAGGAAACTTTAATGTATTATTCCCTTCGATCAATCTTAGAAGTTCGCATGCTGCACTTAATACTTGGATGATGTAATAACTATCTACTCTAACAAATATCTCTAACGAATATATTAGAACTTTTTACTACTTACAGAGTACTTTGGACAATCATCATATTGTTTATTATTACTGAACCATTTGCGAGAATAAATAGATAAATAAAATCAAGTTTGCTCGGAAGCGTAGAAAAGGTCATTAAGATCACTCTCGGTTTGAAAAAATTATGGATCTGAAACAAGAGGTTTCATTAACTAGAAATATTTCGTAAAAACGTTCCTTAAATTTCCATATTTTAACGTCAATTTACAAAATAACCCTCTCTTGGCGTTCTGAGACTTCAAATTCGAAGTGAGCTGTAACTTGTGGTTATGGATGGGGCTGCCACCTGTCCTAAATTATAAGAGATATACCGACGTTTAATTAAAATTTCAGCTAAGAGGGACGCATTGTATGAAGAGATGAAAAATTATCCAAACACAAAATATGTGACAGAAATTTTGTCGCGTTTGTAGATTTCGACCCAATATGTGTATCTATACTACTATGACTGTGAGATATCGATGAGGGTTCTATCGTATGTTTGTGGTAGCAGTTTTAGTAGTGCAATGACTCATAATGATGTTAATCTTTGTACAGGATCAATCAATATCTACTGAACGCGAGAAAATTTTCTAATACAGGGCTAGCATAAATGATTCATTCATTTTGAAAAGGCTGTATTTTCAAAAGTATTACACGCACGCACATGAAAGATATATGAAAAGAACCACAAACTCACCAAGTTTATGCACCCTCTACAAATGTTCCATATGTGCCCCTTCGGTGACAGGACACACGTTCAGACGATACTCGAGCTCATTCCATACATTTTGTAGCTCATTCCTGTCAATTGTCTGCACTGCAGCACTGATGCGTTCTTTGAGCTCGACTGAGGATTGCTGTATTGGAGATATGTAAACAATGTCCTTAACGTATTAAGAATCTATAGTTGATATGGGTTTAACCCTTACTTCATCAATTGCAGTCAGTTTAAATTCGTACCTGCATATGATTCTAATAAAGTACATTGTACTGCACAATCGTGGTTATGTCCCGCATTATCATTTTGTACATGAATTACGTCATTATTTTGATTTTGATATGAAGTGCCATCTCTTGAACTACGGTTATGTCTATACATAGGATTTATAGCATTTCTAGAATTTCGCCATGCATTTCGACTGTTTTTGAGCCTCCTTCGATTAAGTGATCTGACATAATTATTGTCACGATTGGTTAGGTTAAGTGGATTCCCATCATATCTCTGTCTATTTTGTCCGTTCTGATTGTTGAAATTTGCTCGACTTAGGTTATATTCCGTATCGTTTACATTACAGATATTTAGATTCCGAACAGGTACAAGGTGATCTGAATTGTTTTTAATTTTGCCTAATCCTGCTTGATGATTCTGAGCGTGGTATTGAGTTTCATAACATTGGACAAGCGTTAATAGGTGATTAAGACTCATACACTGGGTAGAAAACAGGATCTGTTGTAGTTTAAACGGTAGCAAATTTCGAATTGATGCAATTACTCTGGATTCCGATTGCAACGGATTTACGACTTTTAATTCGTTATATGTATTTACGACAAAATCGACAACAGATTTGTGCAAACGAGGATTAAAAGGTTGGTTTCTAATCGTGGCATCTCTGTTTGCAAGCAAAAAGTCGTTTTCGTAATTTGCAATCAGCGCTGCTTTGAATTCCTCATATGTATTGATGTGATCTCGTACTGCTTTAAACAATAAAGAACATGGTGGGAGTAATAAATGAGGGATTAGTTTCATATATTGCGATTTATCTATACACATTATATTGCACTCATCTTGAAATTTTTCTAAGAAAGAGGTAGCATTTTCATTACATTTACCACTAAACTTACTCATAGCACGTATTTCACTCACCTTTACACTTAACTTTACCTTCCTTTCACCATTTCGTGTTCGTGTTGATTGACAGTTTTTACCGACTGCGTTCTCTGTGTTTCCACCATCTCTTTTCCGCCCAACTGTATTCCTTGGATGTATTCTTTTCAAAATAATGTCCTCATCAGACGGATTACTTGAAGATGAGATAATGTGATATCCACGTTGATCTGTTACGGGTGAATGCAAGGTCATCTCTTGAGAACAAGGAAATTCCGAACGATCATTAGTCATGTTGTTGTGATATGCGTTGTCCTTAATCTGCAACGTCCTAATTTCCTCTTGTAATGTAGATATCCACTGAGTATTCGCACGTATTTGGTTAGAATTATCCGTAACCTGAATCTTTTGTTGCCGTACAGAAGATTCTATTACTTCCAAATCCTTTTTTACGCAATTGACTTCTTGGATTACATGGTTGTAATTATCCTGGCAATCTTCTGATACTCTTTTTAACTTTTCATCAAATTGTAATGTAAGGTCTTTCACCGCCTGGATCACAGATTGTTTCGTATCTTCTGATTTTTGGTCTGTTTGCTCCAACCGTTTACTTAATTCCTCGGATTTCTGCTGAACCGTATGCTTTAATTCTTCCGACATCTGGGCTAACTTTTGTTCTTGTCGCTGTAAAGCCATTAAGATTTTGTCTTCAAATGTCAACACTTCAGGTACAACAGGAGCTGTATTTTGTTCGTCGTTACCACTGTCACCAGTTTCTTTCTCCATTGCCTCACCGATCATAATTTTTCTTGTGATTATTTTACCACTTCTAAGTATAGTTAAGTTCGTAGACATGAACCTTATTACTGAAGTAAATTCACCCCTTACTTTGTACTTCAGGATATGAATTTACAAAGTTCCCGGGTGAGGTAAACCAAAATTTTACAACGACTCACCAAAGGTGGTCGCCAACCCTGGTTCGGCTAATAACATAAGTAAATCTTTAGTGGCCGTAATTGTTCACACCTTAAAATATCTTCCGTAATTATATCCACTAGTATTCTCACCTTTTATACTGAAATTACAAGTCGATGATGAGTAGTAAATAATTTATTCGTTGATTCTCTTTTAACGTATATTCATACAAACTGTTTTGCAATCAAACATGTCCACTGAGATTATATAAACAACCACTTAGCAACCAATTATACAATAATGTATGTTTTCTTACATATATTAAAAACATTCTTCTTTTGTTATTTTAAATTAACATTATATCCGATATAGTGCTTGTGTAGAAGCACTTTCTGCCCAAAAATACAAAGTATCTCGTTGTAGTATCCCTACAGGAAGTCGCAGAGAATTAAATCAGGAGATCTGGGGGGCCAGGCACTTTTCCCTTTACACAAGCAACCAGTGTCCTTGAATTGCCGATACTACCGCAAATTCTTTGTTTATATGGTGGTTCTTTTCCATACTCTCTTCTGAAATCGTGTTACATAGCTATAACAGACGAACATCTGGCATATTAAAGCACACAATTTTTTTTCTTGCTTTCCTTTAATTTTCGACAGGTGCTGCCACACTGCCACTTCCAATCGGAAAGATAATGGACTCATGCTACCACACAGTACAAACTTGATGAGTTTGTGATTCTTTTCATATATCTTTCATGTGTATATATGTAATACTTTTGAAAATGTGTGTACATGCGTGAACCTGTAATACCCTTTTCAAAACGAATGAATCGTTTATTCTAACTCTGTATTTTTCAAGTGTTAATATTTAAGCGAATTATATAACACTTTTATTTGCACTTACAGTACATTCCCTTCCAGATGTCTGATATTTTTTTCTTGTATATTTCAGGTGAGTGGAAATGATTTGAGATGCCTCGTATTTACGAAATATAATGTTTCGACCATGCCAATCGGAATGTAAGTATGAATATATTGTTTTATTATTATAAGGCATGTGTAGAACAAACGAAAAAATAATGGGAGAGAATTTATGACTAAGTAATTTAATTTGAGCACGGCATTTTCTCGATAATAATAATAATAATAATAATAGGGTCTAATAATAATAATAATAATAATAATAATAATAATAATAATAATAATAATAATAATAATAATAATAATAATAATAATAATAATAATAGAATTTATTCTGCCATTTCTGGTGATCTGTAGCCACAAAATGATAAGTGTTCATGCACTAGAACTCTAACTAATTAATCTCTTTGCTTTGACATAAGAATTTATGTCGTTCATAAATTTCCATATTTTTCGTATTCTCCTTACTATATCTTCTATCGTGTACCAAATTATGCCCCAAGCCCAGACTTTTCTACCCATGGTTCGCTTACCACAGGTAACCCCAAGAATTCAATGCCCTGACATGCATTCTTTTCGAAAAATAAGTATTTGTACTTAAGATAAAAATCTGACTTAAAACAATTGTAAATATTGTATTGTGGTTTACGCTGAGAAAAACATTGTAGGTGGCGTACTTTAAAATTTAGGTTACATGCGTAATTCGTGTAGTTTTTGGACTTAACGTACAGCAGCCGTATAACTGAAAACGCATGTTTTATAATACTTTCCGTATAAGTGTTTCATCTATACATACTTTCCGTATGAAACAATATAGGCGGTCATTATCTCACTTATAAATGGACGTATATAACGTATAGCTGAAGAATGTAACATAAGTATATGCACGTGGTATACGGAAAACTGTTATATATTAGACATCCTGCAACGGCATGATGTAACATCTAAGGGCAGTGTCTATGTAGCATACGTATAACGTATGCGCCGTACTGATTTCTGCAGTAAGCAAGAGGATTTCGTATGTTTGTACAATATACCACTGTCCGGAGAACGGATTTTTCTCAGTGTAGTAGCAGACAAACGTTGTACAAATTATTAATGTGACCCGCACTATCTGATGGGTGAGAGACTCTTGCTCTAAATATTTTCTTACCTTCCCTAAGCAATCTCTAGTACCGGTATTCTTCTTTTCTCTCCAACTTTCTCTAACACTTCGTTATCCATTTGTTCCGTCCAAATAGTATATTTGAGTTTTTACCATTCTCATTTCGAATGTTTTCTGTAACATCTCATTGCACTTTCGCAGATGCGCCCCGACAGAGGGTCCGCCTGGCTCGAAGCCCCCCCCCCCAAAAAAAAAATCGTAACAATTTTAAATGCTTGTGTTTTGTCTGCAAGAATATCTCACTCATGAAAGACCCATCCAATCTGGATTCCGTCAAATCTTAGTTACTCGACAGACATTCGAACCATACATTTTCTTAATACTTGCTTTACCATAGAAATGATTGATGTGCCTTCAACATTTGAACTTAAATTTCACCTGTACCTTTTCTGTCCTTGTAAGAACAATTTACTTCTGTTATTTCTTCCTGAGGATATAAGTGAAAGTACTTGAAAATTACTTACCTCTTTCTCAGTGTAGGATAACACCAGCTTAATACTACTGGCGTAGAATATTGTAATGTTGAACTCACCCACAACTTCCGACTCCTCGCAACAAAAATTTCTGGGTGCACGCCTGTTATTTCGTAATGTTTACTTTATAGCTACTTACAAAACATAACCAACATCATACAAAACATTCTATGTCTTGAAGGGCGCCGATCCTGCGGGGCGAGGGCCCCCCAAAAGTTCATGTGTGCCCCCTATTGTATTTCTGAATATTCAATATTTGGCTGCAATTTGTCTTATAATCTTCATATATATACCTTCTGCATCTGAATCCCCTCCCCCAAATTTACAGAGAAATCGTCGCCCTTGCATGTCTTTCCCATAATTCTTCATTTAGCCATCATAAAATACGTGCGTCTTTTTTCATAAAGGTTTGAAATGAAAATGAAATGAAATCTTTAAATTTTACGTACCACGCTTATGCCGGTTAGGTTAAAGGAGACGGCGATGATGAGTAATGAATGAAATGGTGGAATGAAGGAAGTGGGAGAAAACGGGAGAACCCGAGGAAACCCACGCACACGGTTTTTGGCCACCACAAAATTCACTTGGTGGGGGTTGGGATCGAGCCCGGCACCCCAAGCACCAGAGGTGAACGCTCTACCACTGAGCCACCGCGGCCCCCTTCACAAATGTTTCTTTAGCCGCACTTATCTTAGTATAAGACTGTAACTAGAAATTATGAAAATACATATCATATAGTTAACTAGAAAAATACATATCATATATTAGTGTTAAAGATTGTTGAATAGAAGTTGTTTGTGGTCTATAGTAACGAATGTGACGTACGCCTTTTGCACTCAGAAAACGAATGGAAGTCAACATAATCGCAGCAGTAAGAGATATTCTTTGGAAGTGTCTTGACGTATGGTCATTTGCCTAATAAGTAAATAAGCGCTGTGGGATGGATACAGTAAATCTGTTTCCGATCCAAAGTACTCCTATTCCCAGATTATAGAGCACTGTAAGAGGCATGGTTTCAGAATATTCAAGAAAGATATCTCCGGTGTTGCATCAAACAACTAAGGACAGGTTGGGACTACTTCTATAGAGGGCAAGAAACGAGGAAATCCACGGCTTGCTCCGAGCCGTATACTGGAGACGATTCAGGAAGTGAACGCCCTTGTCACTGGTTCGAGTCCAGCAACACAGAGAATTGTTGCAGTTAAATTGGGGATCTCAGTGAAGACGGTAATCATCATTGTTAAAGCGGTTTAAGTCAAAGCAAGCGATGTAAAAGTCGAGTTCGTAAGTTATTGCCGCAGTACATTGCCGAACGTACTACGAACAGTGGCAAGCTGTATAAACGCTTCCTTGCAGGTGAAATATGTTATTTGGTCAGTTTAGATGAAGCGTGCCTTTATTTGACTGACTCAACCAAGCCCGGACACAGTGGTTCAGGATGAGCAAAAACCTGGCCAAAACCTATAATTGGTTATAAAAATGTACAAAATGCTTCTAAAGTCCCAAATATGTGAGAATTGTATATTTATAGTATTAAGAATTAACGAACGCGCTTATCATTCGGTTGCACTAGCCCTATCTGCACGAGAGAGTTAGTAGGAAATGTTTGTAAACACTTATATAAAGTACTGTGTGTGTTCGTGTGCAATACGTCAGTACACTCACACATACTAATCTGCATTACACTCATACATACAAGTCTTCATTACACACACACAAATGAAAAACGAGAAGTCTTTTTGTCAACCAAATCTGTACGTCAGTCATCACTGTCGCAAACAATATCTCTCAATGGAGATGGGATGCCTTCATTATTTTGGCTGCTAGACCCAGCGTTGACTCCTTCTCCTCCACGCTTCGACGTCTTCAACAGCAGTCGTCCTTCGTGTGACAAGCACCGTCTTTTTTTTCCGGTAGCCACGTACCTAATACTCGAAAGAAATACAGCACAAGTAATCAGAAGCAATGCAGCATGTCCCGATTCGTGATCGTGAGAAGAAAATTTGCGTGAGTGATCTTCCTGAAATGCTCGTATGTCTTTATTCCGTGCCTCCTGTGCCTCTTCGGAAAGCTGGTCTATTGGTAAAACGGTATTCTGTATCACAGCCGAACCATGAACAAGTATTTTGTGAATACTAGCAGGCATACAGAACCAACTGTAAAGATGAACAAACAGTCTGGCTGTCTCCAGTGAATAACTGTCAAAAGCCTTGGGATCAACAGCAAGTCCAGAGTTGATTACAAATAGTATAACCGAAAAACGTATAATTAGTTGTTCAGAAATCCCCTTATTTGCAAAAATCTCCTAACAGTGTTCCACCATTGCTTGTTCCACTGCCTTCTGCTTTGGGTCTATCAACATTAAGCCCTATTTTTTCTCTAAACTGCTTCTGAATCTCATGTTTCCGTGAGTAATTGGTGATAACTTGGATAAATGTTTGCGTTGCATGTTTTGACACCAACACGTAGACAATTGCATTGGCTTTTTGTTAACTTAGCATCGAGAAATAATGCAAGCGCCTCTTCTTTGGTGTGCGGTTTGGGTTAAATGCTCTGGTCCTTTGCGCTCATAAACGCTTGTCTCATCTTACGAGCTCTAGTCAGAGTTTTTTTCTGTCACCTCAAGGAGTACTTTTGATGCATGTTCTTGTCCTGGTGCCCGACGACTCATTTTGGTAGCAAAGGCCAGTTCCGATGTACACTCATGTCCAAAATTATTGTCGCATGTCTATAAATATGTTGTTGTAGGAATATAATTTGATAACAAATTCGTCCGGTATTTCTTATAATGTTAGTGTGTGTATAATCGGCAAAGACATGTATGTGGCAAATTTCATGTCAAAAGAGCAGTAAATAAGAACAATAAAACGAAAATAAAACTTTCTTGTCCATTTAGCAACATTTTGTTTTACTCATTCTAATTTTCGTATTTATAATTCTTTTCCTATGAAATTTACGACAAATATACATTTCCCGATTATATAGTATACAAGAATCAGTATTAAAAGTACCCTGCAAAATAATTATCAAATTATATTCATACAAGAGAACAGTTTTAGATATGCGACAATAATTTTGGACATGAGTGTACTTGCAGATGTGCGTAAGTCTTCCGTTTTTCTCCGTTTGGTTCGGTCACTAGATTCTCTGAAATCCTTCGATGGACGACCTCCAGGATTTGATCTATGTTCCATCTGTCCCTGAACTGTAAACTTCAGCTCTCTATTAAGCCATTCTGTATGTGTCTTCAGAAAGATGTCATGATTTCTGCCACTCTTACACAGTTTTTGGTACACTTGCTGCAAAACCTGGAAACAGTTCTTCGAATATCTTCACTAACGTAGCTGCGTGATCACCAATGCCCAATTGCGTCAAAACCAGGTCTCGACATGCCGTGTTTGCTCCCTCTGACAATGTTCTTTCATTTCTCTCATTTTCTCATAGAACTGGATGTCTCAGCTTCATGATGAACTATAGACGTCCAGCAAGTAAAAAGTAAGAATTATTAATTTCGGTGTACTGTCACCACACACAATCACAAAGAAACATGTATTTCACGAATTCGCACATATTCGCACCTAAACTTCATGAAAAACAATTCATCATGGATTAGTCTTTCAGGCCATTTCAATAACTCCGCTGGGGAACGCTGGGCACTATACTAAATCTTTGCAGTTTTGTGGATTTTCTGTTAACACAAATGATATTTTGTCACATTAACATATTTTGTTTGGAGAAACGTACATATGGAAGATACTACATATCTACTTTGGACAGTTGCAGTGCTTGAGAGGTATATTGGTGCCATATACAACAAGTGTTTCTTGTAACCGCATATTCTTAGATATGAAGCCATGAACTTGAATGTCAAATACTCTATTCGGTAACTCTTTTAGAGGCATGTTCACAATAGTTAACTTCCACCCTTTCTAACTCACCCATTACATGTTACTCGCGTTTATTGTTTGTATATACTAAACTTTGGATATTTCTTAACTCATACACTAAACCAGTATCATTCTAACGCAATTTTCAAAAATTGGGTTTTGGCCAGCTTTTTGCTCGTCCTGAACCACTGTGCCGGGGAAGGAAAAAAAATCGAATCATAGTATCAGGAAACTGTGGAAAGTAGGGTTGCCAGATCTTAAGTTTTCCCCATAAGTTTTACGTTACATGATTTTAATTTCCACGTAAAACTATTTCTTCCGCTTTTTATTAGATACAAGAAATAATAGTCCTAGATACGTTTATAACATTTTTATACGTTAGCGCAAAAACAATTCTAGTAACTAAGTATTCAGAGAGGAAATGGAGCAGATGTTTAAGGATAAATTGGTTGTTTAGCATCTTAGTCTTCGTCTGGCAACACAATCTCGACTGTATTGCAGTTTCGATTGAAGGTAATACATTCGTGACAGGAACAGAAGCTACAACTAACAAAAGCACAACACTATGTGATTCTGAACTTCGATATGCCCTGTAATGATTTCTTAAACGTATAAATGGTATATGAGACTGTTAAGAGATGTCAAATTTGAATTTCAATACAATTGAAAGGCAACGAAGATTTGTGCAATATACTTGGTTGAATTAAGAGTTTAGCGCCTTTCTTTCATCACCAAAGCTGTATGCGATGAGAACCTACGGCTTAACGTGGGATCCGAACCATATAAGATCCCACTAGAAATTGTAATATACTTTTTGCGATTTATGTATTCCAGTTATTTTGATGCAATTGGCCAAGCTTCTAATTAAAATTATTCTATGCTACTATATAAAACAATATACAGTATATATTTGATATATGTAAATTCTGAATAACACATATCTTCCTTTTTCTCTCTACAATCGTAATTTTTTTCCTCCTTCTAAAATCTGGTAACCAGAATATAAAATTTCCTCAGATTTCGCATAATTCAATTATAAATGAAAGTTAAGTGTTCGCCGCGTAGCTAAGCATGTCAAAGACTGTCTTGCACCTGATGCTTCGCACGGAAATCCCAGTTGTCTATGGTGCTGATTACGAACATAAAGTATGGCTGCATCAGAATAAGGTGTCAAGCCGTACATCTGCTTCCATCGCCAATTTTTGGCAGATATGAAGCACATGAGTAATATATCCTTTCTGTTAAACGACGTCCCTGTTAAGACACCAGATGCATCGTCACTTCATTCCTATGTCTTGAAGTTGTTGGAAAAGGTCATTGGACGCAGGTGGTCTTGGACTATGGACGGCCTTTGAAAAGTCTGTCTGGAAGATAGGACAAATCTCGACATGGCTGTACTTTGCGCCACTGGAGAGCGTAAACCGGAATCACAGGCATCACATAGAACAGTGATGAGCAAACCTTTTTAGGAGAGGGTCAAAGAAGAAAGAAACAATCGTGTAATACTACACTCTATTAATTAAATACAAACTTATTATTTGGTGAACAAAATAATATATTTACTTTAAAAACTAAATACTTGTGACAGTTTCGCCAACTAACTTTTTGGCTTCATCATACACTATGATGTACAGGAGTAAGGTACAATCTTGTGTACAAACAACCGCTGAGACATCTCTCTTCTCTTAGTCTTGCAATATGCCTCAGCGGTTGCTTGTATACAAGATTGTGCTTTACTGGAACTCATTCTCAGAAGTGAAGTTAAGCACTGATTCTGTGACGCTCATCTACCAAGCTCTTTCTAACACAACTCTTCCGAAGTAAGAATATTCTTCTTTTCATTTATTAGATTGGGAGTTTGTCAGGGGCCGAATAGATCTTATATGTGGGCAAAATTTCACTCGCGGACCATAGTTTGCCCGTCACTGACATAGAACTTCCCAGATGATGGTGACATGATATTTCATTAGTCATATTTACTTTCGTTATAATATCTATACTACTTAAGTAAATAGAGCAATAGTCTTGTCAAATATGTCAAGTTTTATAGATGAATGGCAAGTGCCAGAGAAAACTTTTATTATTTTACTGTTGAATATCGTAATTAGTTGCTGGTGTAAAGTGTTGTGTGAAACACTCACATGATCTATCATATTGAGATGATATATACTGTGGTAGCAGCTTGTTGCTAGTAGGGATAATTTAAATGTAGGAGTAGAGGTTGTGGTATCCACTGTGCGATTGATTTATTGTTATAAGCGAAGTTATAGCAGTCATATTCACTTATGTTCAGGTCAGTTTGTAGGTTCTCTGCGGTTGAGTTGAAAAACTAATAAAAATAATTTCAGGTAATTTCAGAGTGTATCATTTTGAGGCATAGCTTAGGCTATGATTACATTAGTTAGCAGTTTAAGTATCAACTAAATAAACTTACAGTCCCTGCCATTAAAATTCAAGTATTAACACATACCATGTCTGGCTTCGATTGGATTAGAATTTAGCGTCCTTTTCGTCACAAAGACCATATGAAACGTGGACTTACAGCTTAACGTGAGATCCGAATCCCATAAATTCCCTTCCAGAAATCGAAACCGGGTCCTACACTAACTATATAACCTCAAGGGTCATGAATCGCACCCATCCTCATTCTTATTAATTGGGACTGAGGAGAAGAGGCCAAAACTGAATAAAAGAAACCTAAATGATGCCCCTGTCCACGTCTTATACAGCCTCGGTGCTGAAGGGAACACTAGTCCAATCCACTGAATCTAGGATCCAGACTCTTTCTGAAATTTTAATTTTAAATATATGATGAATATGTATATAGGAATCTGCAAATGAGTAAAGTAGGGAATTGACATCACATGTAGAGAGAAATGCATCCATTGCTAGTTCTTTGGTTAGGGAAAAGTTAATAAGGTGACTTGAGGCCAAGGAACAGACACGTTGGATAAAACTACAGAATTGAGTAAATTTACAAGCGGATATATACTTTTTTGTGGCGTTGAATTTCTTTAATTAGGCAAATGTTCATCTTGCTGTTCGTTCTACTCCGATATAACCCTAGATATTTTCTCCTTTGATCGTCTGACTTTTCGTTTTCTTTACTCTCCCAAGAGGGAAGAGAAGTTTAAATTACTAGAACAGCAATGAAACTTTTCCAAAACTGTTTAATATTTTTTTGTATTGTTGCTGTTTAATTATACCATTTCTAAGTCTTGTATGGTTCAAAGGAGGATTCGCACAAAGGGTCATTAGTAGAGCTAGGAATTTTAAATGCAAACATTTGGGAGGAAAAGTGAACAATTTTGTCAACAAAAAATGTCCATATTTTAAATGTAGATGTTCATATCAGTGCCGGATTCATTTGTATCATAATATACAAGGACTCAGGATTCACTCATTTCTTAAATCAAGGTTCAGAAACAATTTAGTAAGGACAGAAACCTAGACAACTGTTAGGACAGATAACATTTAACATTTCAACGAAATTCACAAGTCTCGAAAACTGTTAAAACGATAACTTTTTAACTATTTTTGTCAATGAGGCTGTATCTCTGATCACTAGGTAAATATTTGTGTCTAGAAAACTATTCAACAATACTGATTGGTGATAGCTGTGAGGGTCACATTAGATATTGTCACCTCCCTTTACTTCCTGTTTTAATAGCTTTCGCCTTACGAGACTGCACTGAAGCGAAAGTAATGTGATGCTGTAAACGTTCGGTGTTCCTTGTTTAATCATTATAGCGATATAATCCCACAAACAAGCCAAAATAAAAAAAAGCAGTCCTAAATGGTATAACATTGAGAAAATGTACAAAAATATGCTTGCACTGAAATAACAAGTTCTAAACAGTGTAACTAAAATAGAGTTAGGAGTGTTTTATATAGTGTTTTCGTTGCAAGACAATCTAATTTGAGCATTTTAATGGCAAATAAATAATATGCAGCACCTAAAATTTCTAGCTCTAGTCATTGCATTATATTGGCATCAACTTAAGTGACTTCTAAGTAAGTAAGAGATCAAGGGCATTAATGACAGTCAGTGGCGTATTTAGGGGGCCTTCCGGGCTTAAGCCCCCCCCCCGAAATCTTACTTACTATAGTAAAGTATATGAAATATCTTGCAGACTTTTCACATTTTCAGGCGAAGCCCCCCTCCTCCCCGAAAGTTAGCAAAGCCCGCCGAAACAAAATCGTAAATACGCCACTGATGACAGTTATATATGTAATAAATGGTTGATTCATTGATCGGTTGAACAGAGTTGAACTTTCAACATTGAGATATTGTCCGCTGAACCTTCTGGATCGTAGAATTTAAACCATTTCTTTTGTGGGCTTTATGTGTATTTTTTTAGTACCAGTATGTGATGCAAGAATTTTTTGTAGGTGTACGATCGAATGTTTTCAAAAGCATATCTCATACCTAGTCCCATATACAAGGAAAATTCGAAACGAACCTCCATTTGCGAAAGTACGAGAAATGGCCGGGATAAGCGACCTCAGTCCTGTGGCGCTGTGTGCAGTAGTTTAGTAGACAATGAGCAGTGAAAAGGAGAAGTTGGTGTTGCAATTTACTCGTCCGTTATAACAATTCAAAATGAACACTCCAATAGAAAAAAAAATGAAATAAGTGCGGTAATACGATTCCTGGGTGCGAAAAAAGGTTCCTTACAACAACTCAGTAGGATCATCCAGAACAAGCGCCGAGACATGCTGACCGGTGTGGTGTTGGTTCCCGATAGTGCTTCCCTGCACACCGCTGGATGTATTCAAAATCTTTTGAAGCAGTTCCACTGGGATACTTTTGATTATCCTCTCTATAGCCCAGATTTATCGCCGACCGACTACCACGTCTTCAGGAATACGAAACTTTGACTTGTGTCGCATGGCTTCGAAAATTACAATCGCTTCACAATGCTGTTAGCAGCTGGTTGTCCTAATGTACTATTCTGCTGTATATAATAAAAATTCTGTATCTGCGAGTGAATGTCATTGATAACCAAACTTCAGTTTGTTTTTTTCGAATTGCCCTACGTTAATTTTTTTTTTAAACTTAAAGTGAAATTATGCTGGACTATGAAAATATTAGGTTCTATAAAAAATATAACTATAAAGAATATTCCCATACGTAGGACCTCTGAGGGAATTAAATCCGGCAATTAGCCAGAAAGGGGTACTACATGTAATCCTTGTGTCGACTTCCAACATAAATTACTAAACATTTAAGAACTTGATAACACTGAATATACATATACAAATTTTATACCTCATACACTATTTAAAAGCAAGTTCAAAAGCTTTTTTTTTTTTTTTTTTTTTTTTTTTGAAAATTTTCAAGTCATAGCGCGTATATACTCTCAAAGTAGGAGTCAGGTGTCCAAATTAATATTTTATAATGAAAGTAATACAACACATCATATATATATATATATATATATATATATATATATATATATATATATATATATATATATATATATACTTTTTCTTGCAGTCTCAAAGAATTTTATTTTCTCCACTTCTTATAAAGCAGCACAAAAGATTTTCGCTTCAGACAAAAGTGCGTATTGAGTTACTGCATGAACGTTATTTTAGTCGGAAAGTATTCCTTTGAACCAAGTTAGACACTTTTTAACTGTAAGTTTGAATTGAAAACATTTCAATGGATGTCAGATAGAAGGGAAACAAAATGTAAAGAAATATGAAATATGAACGGAAATTAAAAACTCATCAACGCATTAAAAAACTGAAGATTGACAAATATAAAGAACATTTGCTTTCATTTAATTCTAAAAAATCGATATCTTTCAGCATTTATTAGATAAACTATTATATATAGGGTGTATCAAAATGATGTACTCAATTTCAAAACTATATCATGAAATAAAAATAAGCAATAATTAAAAAAAAATGCAAATAGTTAGTGAGCTGTTAATTTTTATTCAGCATCTTATAAGTGCTCTAAGTATCTTCCATCTGCCGCACAGACAACATCAAGATAATATCTGAATTCTTCCCAGACTTTCTACAAAGTGCCTTCTTCTACTGTATTCAAAGATTCTGTTTCTCAGATCATCTATATTATCTGTTATTGGAGGTACAGGAAAGTCTTTCACGTCACCCTCAAGAAGAAATCACACACTGTGATAATTCGGACACTTTCATGTCAAGAGTGTAATGGTAAGTCTTTGGACCCCGTGCAATCTATCGAATGTTGAGTAAATTCGTTATTTAAAAGTGGTCGAACCTGCTGGAGCCAATGTAGTGGTGCTCCATCTTGCTGAGAAATGAAGTCAATGGAGTCTTCGTTAAGTTGTGATAGAAGCTAGTCTTCCACCATTACGAAGTAGATGCACCCTTTGATTGTGTTTTCCTCAAGAAAGAAAGAACTGTGAACGTTTCGAACAGAAACAGCAAAAAAGCACATTTACATTGGGCAGATTTTTTTTCTCATGCTCTCCAATTGCAACTTGATTCATATGTGTTACCAGTTGTCTTTCCCGTTAGATGAAATGTCGTTTCATTGCTGAAAATAAAACTGTGTAAGAAATGTTCTTCGTTTTTCATGTTCTCCAATATTGTTTCAGAAAAATTCTACATGTCTTTGTCACTGGTACCCATGAGCATGTAGCAGTTGGAGTCGGGACTGCTTCATCTCCAAACTTTACCTCAACAAGCGCCATACATTTATTTGAGGAATCTCAAGTACTGGTCTGATATGACAAGCAGACTTGTAAAGGCTACGTGGAAAACTATCTTGAATTCTTCTTACATTTTCCTTCGAAGTAAGTGGCCTGCTTCTGCTCTTCCCCTTACACAAAAAGCCTGTTTGCAAGAGTTGTTGGTGCCAACGATGAATGATTCTAGCTGTGGGCGGATTAATCCCAGAACGTCGCGTCGTCTAAATGGACGCTGCACCGCAATTATGCAGTCAGCCCTGCAAAATCCCAGAGCAGAGAAACCTTTCTTTTGCGAGGTCACCATTTTACACAAATAACCTTTTTTTTTTTTTTTTTTTTTACATAACAAAACCGTTTGGACTTCGATTTAATGAAAATTGAATGGCGGTTATTGCGCTTGGTAATTCGGGTATTGTTGCATTCGGAGAGACATTTTGCATAGATCGTTAGAAATTCTATGACGTTCCCTTTCAAGTGATATGCATACTAACCACGATCGCTTAATGATTGCAGGGATATGGAGCTCTGCAATTGAGCCCATCTTCTTTTCAGTGTGTGTGTGTGTGTGTGTGTTTCAGTTTGGATTTTTGTAGCAAAGTACTGTACTAGATGAATTTATATTGCCAAAGCATTTTATAGGTTTTGTACTGCATTTTCGGTAGCAAAGTAAATTATGTAATAATAAGGACAATGCAATATGTAGTTTATCATTTTATGTGAAATGGATTAGTGAAAGTTTACAGTTTTCCTGTATCATGAACAGATATAATAATGAAAACGAAATAGGGAAAGTAATGAAATTTATATTTTAAAAAGTACTAACTTTGACATTGTACAGAATGTCTAAGCTGATACCTGATTTTGAGTGTGTGCATATGGAACTTTCATTAGATGCCCAATCTATAATTTCACATGCTCTCAAGAAATGGATAATTAGAATTTCACAGTCCATAAAGTACACATTCGTTCTTACGACATAAATAAAGTTGCCTAAATTCACACACACGTTCATTTCCTATTTCAACTTATAGCCAAATAGTACTCGGATTCTGTTCACTTTCTCGTTTTTAAAATGTTCTAAACTGAACAATACTTCCCTTTGGCTATTTAAATGCAAAACAGGAGAAAATTCCAAAACGAAACGAATATATTTCTAAGCCAATGGTATGAAATAAACATTAATAAAGTGCAGAAGAAGATTTCTTTAGTCACGCAATATTGCTAGTGATCTAGTTTCCAAAAAGTAAGCTCAGTTCTTGAATTTCGAAATCCCATTGAGATTTTTTTCTTTACATATAGAATAATATGTCGAAGTAGATATGGATCCCCATTACTTAACTGTTTGTGTAAACGCAACTCAAGATCCGTGTTTTCGTTTGCGGTGATACGTATAGCAATTACAATAGATTTTTTACAGGTTTTGTGGTGTGTTATGTTAGACAATTTATGCGAAGGCTGGTACGGAATACGATCCATGATCTCTTTTCATAAGCTCTATGGCCTCTTAAGTAATATTGTTTATAGTCAGTAGTAGATCGTCTTCATGATCAACGAGAATCTAAAAGATACCCGAGGAAAAATATAGTGATTTCGGGATTGAAGTTTAAGTGTATGTGAGATTGAAAGACAACAGATTTTTCATGAAGATAAGACAAAGAAACTACTTCACATCAGTAATAAAATAACACTAGAGGCATTCAGGCAAAATTAGCGCTGCGAGCACGTTGCTATTTCAACCTTACTGGTGTATGGCAAGACCGCACTTGCATCGCATTGTAGTAGTAGTCCCCCCCGTATGGCGAACTGAGTCAGCAAAAATTCCTCGATTCTGATTGGCTGAGAGAGGTCACGTGACGTTAGGCCCCGCCCACGCGGGAAATTCAAATTTTCCAGGTCACGTGGTATGACGTCATGAGTCACCCTGCGGGGAAATCCCTCACTAATTTGTTCCCTTTTACGGGTAAAATGTGTGTTTCTGATTGGTTGATAGCTGTCACGTGATTTTAGACCCTGCGATATTTGAAATTCGTTCCCTTTTACGGGTAAGATGAGTGTTTATGATTGGCTGACAGAGGTCACGTGATCTTAGGCCCAGGGATTTTTTAAAATTCGTTCCCTTTTATGTGTAAGATGAGTGGTTTGGTACCTTGAATTTGATTGGTTGATAGAGGTCACGTGATCTTAAGCCCCTGTGACTTTTGAAATTTGTTCCCTTTTTACGAGTAAGATGAGTGCTTTGGTACCTCGATTCTGATTGGCCGACAGAGGTCACATGATCTTAGACCCGCCACACGGTGAACAGAATACGTGGGAAAACCCCTCATTCATTTGTTTCCATTTTACGGGTAAGATGATTGCTTTGGTACCGCGATGTTGATTGGTTGATAGAAATCGCATAATCTTACACCCCCACCCCCAATGCTAGACATTCAGAGTGCTATGACGACGATCCACCCTAGACCTGGATTTTAGAATTTAGTTCCCTTTTTATGGTTATGCGTAAAGTTCACATGAAGGGTTCAACCTCCTCCTTAAATAACCCTTTTTGGTATCATGATATTGTACTGAAGTTTACATTAAATATTATCGTTCTCTTTGGCAGATAAGATGATTACCAGCTTTTTTACCTTGATGGAGATCCTGTCCTTGAATTAGTTGCCTATGTCTCTGGAAGTAACAATGGTGAAAGAGGGGTGTCGCTTGTAGATTTCTTATAACACATTGTTGTGAGTTTAAGCGATTTATTGCTCAGTAAGCGCTTCATTAATGGAAACAGTGTTGCCAGATTTTTTTTACCTAAACTGCTCCGATTCTTTTCGAAACGGTTCCGCAGAGTGCAAGAAATTTTAAACTAAAAATTTTTCGAACTAAAAAATTTCAAAACTAAAAAAATTTTCAAACAAAAAAAATTTCGAACTAAAAATTTTGAAACAAAAAAAAGTTTCAAACAAAAAATTTTCGAACCCAAAAAAAATTTCGAACTAAAAAAATTGAAAGAAAATTTTGTCGAACTAAAACATTTTTTAAAAACAAAAGTTTCGAACTAAAGATGTAAATCACATCTAAAAATTTTCAAATCAAACTTTTTATCGAACTAAACTTTTAAAATTTTCGAACTAGAAATTTAAACCAAGTTTAAGAAAAAATCCTAAGAAATGTTTTTTCAGGAATCGAACTCAGGTCTTTCAAACCAAAGATGTGTATGCTAACCGCTTAAATGAATTCGGTTTTAATCGATCTTGGTGGGTTTCGAACCATGGTCCTTGAAAAGGATACACATATACTTTAAGAAAATAAATCTGACAGTGTAACGCTTCTCAAATCAAACTTTTTATCGAACTAAACTTTTAAAATTTTCGAACTAGAAATTTAAACCAAGTTTAGAAAAATCCTAAGAAATGTTTCTCCAGGAATCGAACTCAGGTCTTTCAAACCAAAGATGTGTATCCTAACCGCTTAGCTATGAATGAATTCGGATTTAATTATGCTTGGTGGGTTTCGAACCATGGTCCTTGAAAAGGATACACATACACTTTAAGAAAATAAATCTGACAGTGTAACGCTTTCGTTCGTGGATTAAAATAAAATGCTGATAGACTTCTTTGTGTGACGACATAGAAGCACATATGATTGAAAAAATGCAAACGTCAGCGGATCGCATTACTTTTTGTTTTACTACGAACGTGTCAGCATGATTCATGGAAAAAAAGCAAACATTGACATTCTCGTATGGAATATGAGGAAAATGAAATGTCGTCACAGTTACGACAAGTAGTGACATGATCCTGGCAGAAGGGAATTGGCATCGGAATTGCGATACTAGATGTTGTAACTATTGAGAAACGTGAATGACGTCACGATCGATTGTTACACATCGTTTTGGTTCGTGATTCATGACAAAAGCAGCGAGCGTTTTGATTGGTTCGTTGTGATGTCATTTTATAAATTTCCTCGTTTCTGATTGGCTGACGGTGACATCGTTTTCGCAGCGACCTAAATAAAAATCTAAATTTCATTTTTCAAATCCTACATCGCTCTCAACTATCGTGTGAGAAGGTTTGTTCTTGAAAAGTGTCTTTATTTAAGAAGCTTTACTACACCGACTTTTTGTTCATTGAATTTGAGGTAAGTTCAGTGAGATTTTATTTTTCACCCAAGATTCGAAAATCATTTTTATTTTATATTTGTGGGGGTGGATCACGAATACACTGTTTTACTTTTAGTACGAAATATTTAGACTATGAAGAAATTAGTGGAATGGGAAAGTGGGAGTACGAATCAGGAACCTCCACACATTAAAAGTAAGCACGATAAACGATATGGTTTAGCGTCCCTTCAGCTTAATGTTGAATGTGAACTCCCGTCGGGAATTGAACCATGGCCAGAAAAATGTGTGCGCTTAGTTTTGAAAAGAATGCATTACAAAATTTCAGAAACTATGTCTGAGAATAATATGGTTCGATTCCCTTTAAAAGCATTAGCGGCCCCTTCAGCTTAACGTGATATTCGAGCAATCACCTGGGATTGAACCAAGGCCAGAGGCGTGTACGTCAACCATTTAGCTTAGTTTTGAAAAGAATGTATGATAACGCATGAGAATATTAAATTTCAGAAAAGACTTGACAGCGATCCGATGTGGGAAAGCAAACCCACCGAGGATTGAACCAGGACCTTCCACGTTAGAAGCATGTACGCTAACCGCTTAAATAAAAAAGAGTGCATGAATATTTGGTTAAAAGATTTACGCTATACAGATTTTGTTTTGACAATTACGTATGTATAACGTTAATGGTTGGTGAATCTCTTCAACTTGCAAACGCATCATTTAAAGGTCGTTGTGAGTAGAAAAAATGCTTACGCGTACTTTATCACATCTCAGTACTGTTGAAACATTCATTCATGCATTCTTTTTTTTATCACTATAGAATGGTAGGTCAGTTACATGCTGATGTAACGGTCTCAAGTTTGACAGCAATAAAACACACATTTCAGTAACATAATTATTTTTTAAAAAACTTTGATTTCTAGTACATGTGCTTTCATAATGAGATTCTGAACGTCACCGCCAGGAATCAAACTCAGGACCTTTACATGAATTGCTTAGTTAAGAATTTATCATGAATGTTATGATTTCCCGAACTAAGCGGTTAGCATACGTACCTTTGGCGTGGGAGACCAGGGTTCGATTCCCGGCGGGGAGCTCATGTGGTTCGGATTCCACGTTAATCAGTAGGTCCACGTCTCATATAGCCCCGCTGCTGAAAGGGACGCTTTGTTTGTTTTCATTTTTAATCATGGTCCAATCGGGTTTTACTGTTCGCAATGAAATCACTCGTCATTATAGACGATTTATGTACGTTTATGTATTATGAGGTGTGCACGTCAACCATTTAGCTTAGTTTTGAAAAGAATGTATGATAACGCGTGAGAATATTAAATTACAGAAAAGGCTTGACATGCCCCGACGTGGAAAGCAAACCCACCGAGGCTTGAACCAGGACCTTCCACGTCCGAACCATGTACGCTAACCGCTTAGTCACAATAATAATAAAAAAAATACGCTATACAGATTTTGTTTCGACAATTACGTATGTGTATCGTTAATGTTCGATGAGTCTCTTCAACTTGCAAACGCATCATTTAAAGGTCGTTGTGAGTAGAAAAATGCTTACGCGTACTTTGTCACATCTCAGCACTGATGAAACATTCATTCATGCATTCTTTTTATCACTATAGAATGGTAGGTCAGTTACATGCTGATGTAATGCTCTCGAGTTTGACAGCAATAAAACACTCATTTCAGTAACATAATTATTTTTTAAAAAACTTTGATTTCTAGTACATATGCTTTCATAATGAGATTCTGAACGTCACCGCCAGGAATCAAACTCAGGACCTTTACATGAATTGCTTAGTTAAGAATTTATCATGAATGTTATGATTTCCTGTTTATCAGGTGATTAAGATTTTTCTTTCTTCTTTCTTTTGTAGTAAATTCACGCTGCTCAATTCCTTTTTTCCCATTACATATTTGTTTTACCGTACCTGTTTGTTTGTTTTCTCCTTTTATTAACCATGGCCGAATCGGGTTTTACTGTGCGCAATGAAATCACTCGTCATTATAGACGATTTAACATTGAGGGCAGAATGCTCGAAATTCAATTCAACGCACCGCCCGTAGGAACCGATATCATACAGTATGTACATAACAGTTTCCAAGCAATGCTGGACCATTTGTTAGCCAATGTCGACGATGAGGCGATGGTTGGTTTATCAGTAATATCACCACGCAACACAAATAAACCGTTTTGGGTGAGTTTTCGCCAAGCACGAAACTTGACACTGGAAACGATGTGGGCCTCATTCGAAAGAGTGTTACAAAGTAACAATGCATTTCTCCTGCACGAACCATTCACCGTGCATTTTCATCGTGTGGATATTCCACGTGGCTATGGCGGTTTGCGGCAAGGAGTACTTCAAAACGAAGAATTATTACGTTGCAAGCGAGGGATTGTACGTGTAAGAAATCAAGATTCAAGGTGCCTGGCGTACGCCCTTGTTATTGCTATTGGCCTGAAAAAATACAAGAATGTAGATGTAAAACGACATAAGCAATATAAAGATCAATCAAAATGTGTTGTGGACGGTGAAGTCGATGCGCTATGTGCAAATGCAGGAGTGAATTTGGATCATGGTGCCAGTGTAAATGAAATTCGACAATTCCAGGCATACCTTAAAGAATATAAAATTACTGTGTATACCAGTTTCACAGGCCGTGATATCATGTACGAGGGGCCCAACGACGAAAATCGCACTCCCATAAATTTGATTTGTTTGGCTGGCCATTTTGATATCATTCAATCTTTAACTGCTTGTTTTGCAACCAAGTTCTACTGTGAGGCGTGCCATAAAAAGTATAGTAAACGCAATGAACATGTAAAAAATTGTCCTGTAACGTGCTCCAAATGTCTACAGAGACCTCTATGCGACAAGAACCAAACGCCGATATTATGCAACGACTGCAATCGTCAATTTTACGGCGAAGAATGTTTTAACAATCATCGTAATATTGTATATCATCATGGGGAACCTGTATGCAAAATGGTGAAGCAATGTACTAGATGTTACAGAGTATATTCTTTTGTGCATACCGGACAACGCCTTCATGATTGTAATGAGATCTTTTGCAATGTTTGTAAGAAGATTGTTCCAGGATCCCATCAATGTTTTATGCTTCCCGATCGACAATGCTTGAAACCTGGTGTTCCTTCACTCATGCACGCAAAGAAAGCCTTATTGATTTTCTATGATATAGAATCTATGCAAGACACGAATATTGGCGATAATACGTATGTACACATTCCAAATTTATTGGTTGCACAACAAGTATGTTATGCATGTGTTGAAAACAATAATATTCAGCAGTCTTGCAGTACGTGTGGTCAGCGCCAGCATATTTTCCAAGGAGAGGATCCAGTTTATAATTTTCTCCAGTACTTGCGGGAACGTCGTCCCAATATAAATAGTATTTTCTGTGTCGCACACAACGCTAAGGGATACGATGGACATTTTATTTTAAAGGCTATGGTAGAACAATGCCAATGGAGACCTGACGTCATATTAAATGGGACCAAGATACTGAGTTTAACCTTGAATAATCTGACGTTCATTGACTCGTTGAACTTCCTACCTATGGCATTAAGTAAATTGTCAAAAGCGTTCAATTTACCCGCAACTAAAGGCTACTTCCCGCATTTCTTCAACACCAAGGAGAATCAATCGTATATTGGACCACTTCCAGAAACAAAGTATTATGGTGCAGATGAAATGGCCGTCGAAGACAGAAACAAGTTCATGCAGTGGTACAACGATCATCGTAATGATACGTTTGATTTCCAGAAAGAAATTATCAAGTATTGTATTCAAGATGTCAATGTACTGCGACAAGCATGCGTTTCGTTTATGACGTCATTTGAAACAGAAACCAAAGTGAATCCCTTCTTGGAGACGATCACGATTGCCAGTGCTTCCAATTTAGTATTTCGCCGGAATTTCCTTAAACCCAACACCATTGGAATTCTACCGGCACATGGCTATCGATGGAGAAGTACCCAATCGATCGCTGCAATGCAATGGCTGGCCTACATTGAAAAAACCGAAGAAAAACAAATCTTACATGCGGCCCGACAAAAAGAAGTGTTTATTGCGGGATTCCATGTTGATGGCTACTACCAAGATCCTGAGACGTTAGAGGAGCACGTCTACGAGCATGCCGGCTGCTTTTATCACGGGTGTAAAGTATGTTTTACTACAGGCCGTAATCAGCCCATCTACAGCAATCCAGAAGACACCATGGAATTCCGTTATGAACGAACGCAAAGAAAAAATGCAAGACTGCGTGAATTGGGGTACATTGTACATGAAATGTGGGAGTGCGAATTTAATCAGTTCTTAAAACAAAATCCTGCAATGGCGACGTATCTGAAGAATCACCCGTACATGAACCGCAGACCATTAAATCCAAGAGATAGTTTTTTTGGAGGAAGGACCAATTGCGTGAAATTGTACCACCAAGTCGACGAAAAAGCGGGGGAAGTAATAAAATATTTCGATATTGTCTCGCTTTATCCTTACATCAATAAGTGTGCTAAATACCCTGTAGGCCATCCACGAATTTATCTACAGGGTGATGAAAATATACCACCAATAAATAAAGTCAATGGTCTAATCAAAATGACGATATTACCAAGTCGCCATCTTTATCATGGTCTCCTGCCTTACCGATGCAACAAGAAACTACTCTTTCCACTGTGTGCTGCGTGTGCCGAAGAAATGAACCCAGACCCTACAGCAACGTGTACACACAACGATCAGGAGCGGTGCCTCACTGGAACATGGGTATCATATGAAATCCAGAAAGCAGTAGAATTAGGATATCAACCAGTGGAAATTTTTGAAATTTGGGATTATGACATTGAACAATATGATCCCATCACGAAAACAGGTGGCTTGTTCACGGAATATATCAATACATTTTTAAAATCAAAAATGGAAGCGTCTGGCTGGCCTAGTTCCTGTGTGACCGAAGAAGACAAATCAAAATTCATACAAACCGTCCTGGAGCGTGAAGGTATTGCATTGGATCCGTCCAAAATTGAAAATAATCCTGCACGAAGAAATTTATCTAAGCTTTGTGTTAACTCATTATGGGGAAAGCTTTGCCAAAGATCAAACTTTAGCCAGACCACAATTATTGACCGGCCGGAAGAATTTTATGAAAAACTCACTTCCCCCGACATTAAACTCCATCAAATTGTACCCATCAATGATACGATGTTGTATGCGTTCTGGGAGTACAATGAACATGTGCCTGTTCAAAACCGAAACACCAATGTCGTGTTAGGTGCATTTACAACATGTCAGGCACGCCTGGAACTGTACAAGTACCTGGAAATGTTGCAGGAACGTGTTTTATATTTCGACACGGATTCTGTAATATTTACGGAGAAGCCCGGGGAGCCAACCATTGAACCTTCAACGTACTTGGGATGCTTATCGAATGAGATGGAGTCTTACGGACCACGAGCATACATCAAAACATTTGTCAGTGGAGGACCAAAAAATTACAGCCTAGAAATATACAATCCGGATACCAACGTCACCAGTTACATATGCAAAATTAGAGGATTTACATTAAATTACAATGCAGGACAACAATTAAATTTCAATACGCTAAAAGAAATGATTACAAATCAATGCCGTGGACAAGTCACCATCACTATCCCCCATAAGATATGCAGGACCAAAGACCATACCATCGTCACACGCAAAGAAGAAAAAATGTACAGTATCCAGTACACAAAACGTCGATTTAAAGAATTCAATTCTTATGATACGGTTCCGTACGGGTACGTTAAAAAACAGAAGATGGAACTGGAAAAAGAAGATGAAGAAGAAAAAACTGTAAGCACCCAATAAGGCCGCCATTTCTTTTTTTCTTTTCCTTTTCTTCTCCTTAACCACAAAGCAGCAACACCAAGAAGAAAATGAAGTACCCACAAGAGTTCATAAACCATCAACACCACCATCAGTGGAAGAAATGCAGTCATCTCGTACCGAAGGGGGGAACCTTGACCATAAAGCAGCAACACCTAGAAAAAATGCAGTACCCAGAAGAGTTCATAAACATCCATCGGTGAAAAAAAAATGCAGTGATCCTGTACCCAAGGAGGAAGATGAACCTAAACAGATCCATCATTTACGAGTAAGTTTTATTTCTCTCTTATCAATATTGACTCATTTTTATTGTTTCAGAAAAAAAGAAATTCATAAAGTAATCCGTCGTTTCTTCTTTTTCTTTACAGGATACGGCTACAAGATTCGAAGATGATGACGCGTCCAACATATTCATTAACTAGATCCTGTATTTATTATGTTAATAAATTGTATGAGAAAAGCGCATACCTTTCGTTAAAATACAACAAGTTGAAAAAAAATATGTTTTATTATTTCTTGAAACCCTGAACACTTGTTTTCAAATCATGGTAATCTTGAAAATTTAAGGTGGAAAATACATCCAAGATTTGGTTTACATGATTTTGTTCGAAAAATAATTAAAGAATTTTTAGTGTCCAAAATTTGGTTTTTAATTTTAGTTCAAAAATTGATTTGAAAATTTTCAAATGTGGTTTACATCTTTAGTACGAAACTTATTTTTAAAAATTGGTTCGAAATTTTTTAAAATTTTTAGTTCGAAAAATTTTGATTTGAAAATTTAGTTCGAAAGTTTTTAGTTTAAATTTTTTAGTTCGAATTTTTTTGAAATTTTTGTTTCAAAATTTTTTAGTTCGAAAATTTTTTGTTTGAAAATTTTTGTTTAAAATTTTTTTTAGTTACAAAATTTTTTTTAGTTCGAAAAATTTTTTAGTTTAAAATTTCTTGTACTCTGCGGAACCGTTTCGAAAAGAATCGGAGCAGTTTAGATAAAAAAATCTGGCAACACTGTTTCCATTAATGAGGCGCTTACTGAGCAATAAATCGCTTAAACTCACAACAATGTGTTATAAGAAATCTACAAGCGACACCCCTCTTTCACCATTGTTACTTCCAGAGACATAGGCAACTAATTCAAGGACAGGATCTCCATCAAGGTAAAAAAGCTGGTAATCATCTTATCTGCCAAAGAGAACGATAATATTTAATGTAAACTTCAGTACAATATCATGATACCAAAAAGGGTTATTTAAGGAGGAGGTTGAACCCTTCATGTGAACTTTACGCATAACCATAAAAAGGGAACTAAATTCTAAAATCCAGGTCTAGGGTGGATCGTCGTCATAGCACTCTGAATGTCTAGCATTGGGGGTGGGGGTGTAAGATTATGCGATTTCTATCAACCAATCAACATCGCGGTACCAAAGCAATCATCTTACCCGTAAAATGGAAACAAATGAATGAGGGGTTTTCCCACGTATTCTGTTCACCGTGTGGCGGGTCTAAGATCATGTGACCTCTGTCGGCCAATCAGAATCGAGGTACCAAAGCACTCATCTTACTCGTAAAAAGGGAACAAATTTCAAAAGTCACAGGGGCTTAAGATCACGTGACCTCTATCAACCAATCAAATTCAAGGTACCAAACCACTCATCTTACACATAAAAGGGAACGAATTTTAAAAAATCCCTGGGCCTAAGATCACGTGACCTCTGTCAGCCAATCATAAACACTCATCTTACCCGTAAAAGGGAACGAATTTCAAATATCGCACGGTCTAAAATCACGTGACAGCTATCAACCAATCAGAAACACACATTTTACCCGTAAAAGGGAACAAATTAGTGAGGGATTTCCCCGCAGGGTGACTCATGACGTCATACCACGTGACCTGGAAAATTTGAATTTCCCGCGTGGGCGGGGCCTAACGTCACGTGACCTCTCTCAGCCAATCAGAATCGAGGAATTTTTGCTGACTCAGTTCGCCATACGGGGGGGACTACTACTATTGTGTGTTATGAACGCCATTTGTTTGGAGGAGGAAAATCTCAATAGAAGGAGGAAAATCTCTCTATATAGATCAACTTATTGTGCGGCTTATTGGTGTACAGAGAAATATAAAAGGAAAAATGATACCTTGTTTCACCCTTAAGAGGCTTCATCCCGGCGAAATTAAAATACCGCTAATTTTACAGTAATTATGTGATATCTTCAAATAGATAAAAGATAATCGAAATGTGGAACAAGAGCGCCCTAGACAATATCATTTTACATGAGATAGTGTTATCACTACTCACGTATCTGCTTTCGATTTCGAGCCATTTTGAAAATAGGCATTTATTTTCGCGTTTCTAAACGGCTGGTAACGGAAAGCCACTACGTGACTTGTGATAACGTCTCCTTTGCGGTACCTCACGCAAAATAATATTGTCTAGGGCGCTCTTGTTCCACATTTCAATTATCTTTTATCTATTTGAAGATATCACATAATTACTGTAAAATTAGCGGTATTTTAATTTTGCCGGGATGAGGCCTCTTAAGTTACATATATCTTTATATATTGGAAAATTATTCATCTGCAAAAGTATTTTAATGTGTAAAATCAAGGCTATTGTCATGGCCTACATACTGTTCCTCAAACTGCAGCGACCTTGCTCAATTGCCTTAAAGGCTGTTTGCATTATTTTAATCACATATGAGGGGAGGTTTATAATTATATAAAAAAAACTTCAAAGCAATTGATAACTTATCTACTGAAGATCAGGGATGTAGGCAAAGGTGGATCCTGGGGTATGGACCCCAATAATTTCCGACTTTTCTGTAAATATAGACTAGTCTAATTTTGAAGCTAATTTTACAAATTTTAATATAATTTATCCTCATATGGAATTTTGGACCCCAGAAATAAATTCGAGTGTGCACCCCTCGTGACGGTAGCCACATTAAGATCAAAGGAAATGTACGAAAGACCACAAGTTGAATGGTTGGTTGTAGAAAGGAATAAATTTGTTTAATAGCGATAATTGTTTATTACAATTAAAACATTTATGAATTTTTCTAATATTCGCTCATCACAAAGTCATTGAAGCCATGTCACGTATCAATGTGCTGCAGTTTAATCTTTGCTGTCATTTTTTTTATTTTAATCCAATTGATCCAGATAAAACCAAGAACTAACAAAAAGTTTTATTAAAGTGTAATATATAAGTTGTCCATGCATTATTCATGCTGCCTAAAATAATACGCACTAAAATATACATCTAACAGCGTCTTTGATTAAATGCATTTTCAATTGGTTGATTTATTGGGCGTCAACATTTTTCAGCTCTGAGACAGGTCCCCTTGCTACAGTGGAATCCGAATCACTACTAGAATTTGTATTAGAGGTAGGCACATACTATGATCGAAGTTGTAACAAACGCAGAGCTTCCTCGTGTTATTCGCTTAAGCACAATTAAATACATTATTTTTTCATTTAATCAAGAATAACCACGCAACTGAAATAGGTTATTTTAATATGCAGGTAACAATGTGTATCGTATGAGGATACAGAAGCCTTAGATATGTTTGTATCATTTGTACTCTGTGTTTATGTGCATAGCTTTTGTTACTCCATTTTCAGAAACCTGTGCAAGTGAATTTATGAAAACAATAAAAGTACAGCATTATTTCACGCTCTGAAAATATGATGGTCTCTTCATCCATTAGTAATATTGTGTTTTTAAATAATTGATATGTTTTAAATGAGTTCTTGTCAGAAATCTTGCTTCGATCTTCGCTTGACAACATCGCTTACACATTGAAACAAACATTAAGTTTGCAATACAACTGCGTTTTGCCATATAACTGGAAAACAAATGACTGTTCAATTGCCAAGGCGCTAGTAGCTGCAATCACGTAGATAGAGGCGTCAATTTTGTCTCTAGTGATTATTTTACCAACTCTATGATTATACAATGGTCATAAATGCATCTGATTTTGCGAGCCAATTTTTCATTTGCATCGCGTTTCTACGATTTGTGTAGTAAACTGTGATGCGATATCACTTAAATAAAATGCTGATATACGAGATACACTCACTATGCAAAATCATGGGATAGCAGGTCACTAATTCGCGGGCGGACACCACGTATGTTCTACGACTCCTGCAGAGCTCCACAACGGCTGCAGTTGTGTGTGAGACGTCGTGAGAAGTGGCTGTGAGTGAGTCATGTGAATTGCAACGTCGTTGTAAATTGACGAAATTCAAACAAGGCATTGTAGTGGGTGCCCGACGCATGGGAGATTAGATTTCGGAGGTGATGCAGAGATTCGGCTTCCCACGTGCAATCATGTTCAGGGTGTAACGAGAATGGGTGGGTGAGAGCGTCACAGACCACTACAGATACCATATAAGCGTCTCGCCGCTTTCAATGACCGAGACTGACGATACCTGGGATAAATGGTCAACAGAGACAGGAAAGCAATAGTACAACAAATCATGGCTCAATTCAACACTGTCCACGCTGGAAACGTATCTCAGTAAACAAACCGTCGGAACATCCATACCATCGTGTATGGAAACTGTCGCCCTACACGCGTGCCACTGTTAACCCCGCGTCATCAGACACTCCAGCATGCATTTGCCACCAATCACCGCAGATGGAGACTGCAATGGCATCGCTTCATACGGTCTGATGAGCCACAGTGTCAACTGTATCGTGCTGATGGGAGCCACCATGTGTGGCGCAGGCTACATGAAACGATGGATCTTGCATGCCAAGAGGGCGTGGTCCAGAGTTTTGGGGTATAAGTAATAGTGTTGAACATACTTTCCTAGCATGGATTGGTTGTTCTGAAAGACACGTTGACTGGTCCACGGTATTGTCAGCTGCTCGAAGACCATCCTCATCCTGACATCGTTGCAGTCTTTCAACAGGATAATGCAACGCCATATCGCTCTAATGTCGTCCGTGAATTGTTCGAAGAACATGCAGGAAGCATGTAACGACTGAACTGGCCAGCCTGATATGAACCCCATCTAGTATATCTGGGATGCCGTTGAACTCAGACTCTCATTGGATCCTCGACCCACGGGCAGGCCACAAATGGCTGTCTCTCTGCGTACAGCGTAGTGTCAGGTGCTTCCGGAAGTATACCACGGACTTGCAAACTCACTTCCACACCCTATCACTGCACTCCGAAGGACAAGATGGGACCCCATTAGATATTAGGTGGGTATTTCATGTACTGAATTCTTGTATAATATACGTATAATATAAAGCTACAATAGTCCTTTTTTCTCTCTGAGAATCAGTGTTGAAAGATGAATCAGTTGGAAAAGCAGGAGATTCGAAGTTAAAAAACAGGAGAAAGCAGTAGACACATACAGTGGTGGCGTTTGAATGTAAATCCGGGGGGGGGGCAATAAAATTTGCCATTATTAAGGGGGCAGTAGTCAAAACAAGCAGTTCAGAATTAATTTCCGATGAACTACGTTGAGCAAATAAAAGGGAAAGTCCCGATTTATATTAATAATATTTGCTACACACGTGTGTGAAGTAAAACGTAGTGAAAGAGCAAAATGGAGTAGGAAAATGTCTTTTTATGCACGTAGCGATAACGTAGCTATATGGTACAGTCACACGTGATCGTGGCGTAAGACGATTTCTTGCTGACGATCGTGGAGAAATGATCTAAGCCACTCTTCCAACCCAAGTCCCAATCTAAACAACACTTACTTGTAAATCTTACAGAAAGTCAGAATATAGACGAATCATAGAAGATGACGTACAGTTGAATTCTTTGCATTCATATTATATACAGTAGAGCTCTATAACTATATGCTCTTCAGAGCTTTGTGTATTATAACAGAGAAATTTCATTCTTTTATGTGAGGAAACATTGAAAATTCAATATTAATAATCTTCAACTTCTCGAAGTAACGAAAAAGCAGGAGATTGTTCACTTTTCGTTTTCTTTCGCAGTAGATCAGTAGAACGTAGAAAAAGCAGGAGATCTCCTGCAAAATCAGTAGATCTGGCAACTCTGCTGAGAATCGTAAATAGAAAATACAATTTAAAACTAATTGCAACGATCAACCTAGCGTTTCAAAGCTTTATATTCGTTTTGTGTTGTTAAATTTCAAATCTATTTTACTAAAGTTTAAATAGTCTATGACTACTTTAATCTTTAGGGATATTTAAACTAATTTGAATGTATATTTATGTTGATGTAATCGTCAGCATTAATAACATGTTTCGTCAATAGTGCTTTGATAATTGAACCTAAAATTATAGATCTCTCTAGTGGATAAAGAGACAAACACTTTAAATTTAGATTAAATTAAATTCCCAAAAAGGAAATTATCAAAATTATTGCATTTAATTGTTGAGTGTAATTTCACGATTGAAAACTTCGTTTGTTAACAGTAGAATTTGTGTAGTTAAATTGTTATATTTTATATCTAGTTTTTTTATACATTAATTTATCATATTTAATTATATATGCTATATAAAAAGATTCATTTCACATGGCTTTCGAGAAAAAATAAAATATCTCGTTTTATTTTTATGTAAGAATAGATTGATTCAAAATTAGTTAATCCTTCAGTATGAAGCAAGTTCTCTAATAAACTGTATATTATTATTATTATTATTATTATTATTATTATTATTATTATTATTATTATTATTATTATTATTATTATTATATTACCATATGTTATTCTATTCTTGTTTCAGTTATTAATCAGGACATCAAAACACGTGATGAATTTGTGTCAGCGAAAACTAAAAGTATTAAATGTAATGCAATCAGACTTGTTAATCTAAAGTAGCCTATAACAAATGGATGTTACATACAGGAATGAAAAATAGCTTGATGTTGACAATTTACATTTAAAATTTATGTGCTACGTATTTTCTACGTACGTAATTAAGTATGTTTCTTTTGTCTATCGATGTACTATAACGGCAAAGCGAATTCGTGTTTAAAACAGTAGACTCCCGTTTAACCGATCACCACGGGACGTGGCCCTTGTCGGATAATGAAAAAGTTAGCTAAAAGCGAAAATCATCATTTCATAGCTTCTAAATTGTATAATATCTTTATGATGGCTTTCAAAAAGACCCATTTATAATTCAATACATTTAATTTGCCAAAATAAAAACCTTCGACCACAAGCTACTCCAGTAACAGTCAATTGAACGAAATATTGTATATTGAATAAAGAACAATAAACTATTATGGTGGACAACATGTGTCCGTGGATTTTCTTGAGGTACTCCCGTTTCCTCCCATATTTTCATTCCACCAATTCTTTCACCATCATTCACTTGCCTTAATCATCGTCTTTCCTTAGCCTTAAGGGGCATAATCGTGGTACGCTCAGGGGTAAAAGTGCGGGGGAACGCAGAGGGATGTCGTCCCCACACCTCGAAAAAAATGTAGGGCGCCTTCCCCCAAGTTCCTAAAACAATACAATGGGCAAAGATAGGCAGGAGGAACGGCGTGAAGTCATCCTCCTGCCAACCGTCCCCCCACTTTTCTGATCCACTTTTACCCCGCCGTGGGTAAGCTAAACTGAAATATTTCATTTCATTTCTTGGAATATCTTACAAACCACTCACTTATTTACGATGTATATGTATTGATTAAGAAAAAACACAATACTGAATAAATGCGATTGAGCGTACAATATTGAAGGAAGTACAGTACTATATTCTATTATTGTTATTATGGTGCACCGAGCGCGGCTATTGAAAGTGATTTATTTCTTGGAAGATTTGCGGTTAAGAGAGGGCCCGCTGTGCTGACAAATGCTCCACCTTTTCAGAACAAAGTTTTCGGACGTCTCCTACTGTTCCCTATTTGGTAAGTTTTTTCTATCTTATATATAACCGATATATCAAATAAGAAAAGTTTGTATCACTTCATGAATAGATCAGCACGTATTTAAAAAAAATGCTGAATGCACATGACCAATAATGACTTGGAGGATAAAATGAGCATACAAAGGTATCATGGTATAGAGACCGGACTGTTGACGGAGCGGTGCTCTTACATAATTTACATGTCTTTAACATTTAGCATCTTGCTTTTAGCATCTTTCCCAAATCTAGCATAATTTCAGGAAGTTCATCAAAAAGCTACGAAACCTGGAGATACTGTTGCCACACTTGGAACAATTGTACCAAATTCAGCCGTTTTTGTCATTCGTCGGCCCGTTGGTACCATTTTCAGCCCCTTTTGTAAAAAAAATTGGTACAATTCTACCGAATTCATCACCATTTAACAAATACTTGTCACATATTCAAAAGTGTCAGTAAGACTTTCTCTACATCTCTTTCTTCTGATGTCTTTCAGGGAAGCTTCTAGGACCCTGGACCGGTTGTACATCTTTTTACAAATGTCAGTTTACTTACCTTATATTCTTCTTACAGTCTATTATCCTCCTTCGGTCGTGAAACAGGCGAGAATAAAGTGCAATAATTTAGTAAGACTATTCATGGCTTTGGATTGATTATTTTAACAAAAGAGACACTGACCAAAGCTTAAAACCCACTTTATTTTAAATTATAATTTGTAACTGTTTCGGATATCTAGCATAGCCTATCCTTCTTCAGACACTATCGAAAATAATTTGTTTTGTTTCTATTTGGTACTATTTTTCAGCCCTCTCTAGAGATTGGACTGTGGCAACACTGCCTGGAGATGAGAAAGAAGTTGGTCGTTGCAATAATTTATATGTTAATATTTTATTATTTATAACGTACTGTTTACACTCAAACTCGGAGATAATTGATTTGTTCCTAGTTTTATATTTGTTCATATATGGCCATAATACCGTTTTGGTTTATTGGTCACTTTGAAATAGAGGCGCGTTTGGTTTCGGAACAATACATACCGAAGATGATAACTGTTTTCTCTTTTAATTTGCGGCCTCTGTTATACTTCCTATGCGCAACAAAAGTTTCTTCTGCTTCCAAGGTTGTTCGGGTTCCTCCTGTTTGGATGCTTTTAAAATGTATTTAAAAAAAAAGAAGAGTACTTTCTCGACTTGCACTCTTGGGAGAGGGGAGTGGCAGTGTTCTAGAACTTCACCTCTTTTCATTTCGTGTTATTATAGAGCCATGTATTACACTGGTATAAAATAATGAATTTAGCCCTTTTTTGTTTCTATTTGGTACTATTTTTCAGCCCTCTCTAGAGATTGGACTGTGGCAACACTGCCTGGAGATGAGAAAGAAGTTGGTCGTTGCAAGAAAACGTCAGAAATGTATCCTCGCCCATTAATTCATACAGTCGGTAATCCATACAGGCAGTCTTATTCTTCGAAGCAGGTTTGAAACGACGGGAGTTTATCCCTTTACAAATACTTGTGACTCAAAGGCCTTTCGCTATGTGTTTGACCCAGTCCACCCCAGAGATTTTTTTTTTTTTTTTTTTGGTAGGGTCCACTCAGGGATTTCTAATCCTTTGACTGCGAGGTCATTTTCTTGCAAAATATGTAGACAAACACTTTCCATTTATTTACACGACATATTTTCCTTTCTTTATTCTTCTCAGAAGCCAAGCTTTTCCTCCTCTTAAAATTAAAGACTATTCAGAATAATTCCAAACTGTAAGTCTGGCAACGGCTGCACTAGTTTAGTTAAAGATTTGGTGCGTGAAATACTGAGTTCTATTCTAACATTCCTGCGCTCTGCGTATTTTAAGTTACGTTATCGTATCTCAACTACGATTTTTTCTTTAAAAACTCCTGAATCAGTAATTATTAGGATCTAGCATAATTTGACCGAATCTAGCATAATATCGATCAGGTTTTGGAATAATTCCTAGCTGTGGGTCTGGCAACGCTGTGTTGAAGTGAACGTACTTGGTAAGTTTTATCCTGTTGCTAGTTCACGAACTTTAGTAGAATAATGGGGTTTGTATGAACGAAGAATTACTTAGTATAAGCTAAAACTGTGGCGTCTACTGTAGAAGCTTGGACGAAACCTGTATTACACTTATCGACTATAATAAATAAAACCAGTACTTATACTGTTTATTGATGGATACCATGAATTCCATTCACGATCATCAGTGGTGTATTTACGAGTTTGTTTCGGGGAGGGCTTTGCTAACTTTCGGGGGGTGGGGCTTTGCCTGAAAATGTGAAAATTCTGCAAGATATTTAATATACTTTACTATAGTAAGTAAGATTTCGGAGGGGGCTTAAGCCCGGAAGCCCCCCACGCCACTAACGATCATATATCTCTATCAATGGACCACTTATCTCATTTCAAAGTTGCTTTTTTTTTTTTTTTAGATACATGAAATGTTCACACATAATTTTACTTTTTCTTCTTACAATATTACGTATAATATACTAAGATTATTAATAATATTTTTGTTCAAATGTGATTAGAACTATATAGTTCTATGCTATTTAGTTCATTGTTGGCAACATTCAATTGCAGAGGTGTAAAAATCGGCGGTAGAAACGGCGCCATGCACCGAAGCTCCCGGGCAAACTAGCATCGCACCCACTGGCGCAAATCTCGGGGGGCGAAGGGGACATGTCCCCCCAGTCATGGAACTAAGAGACCTTCACCTCTGATAAACCGATATGAAATGTGTTTGTGGGGATATATGTGATAATTTGTGTCCGACTGCTACAAAGGAAAGTGAGATGAATTTGATGTTCCTTGCTATACAATACCTAACAGATTCACCTCAGAAATCAGATTCATCTACCGTAATATGAGTCTCATCTTCTCTTCCCCAGAATAAGCCTAAAATCTGCCCGCCTCCCAATGTTGAAAACAACTCTGCTCCCCTTATCCTCCAAAGGATTGTTCTTCAACTTCATATTTTGAACATCGCTTAACAAAAAAGATTATGGGAACAGTCTTACCCTCCCTCTCCCAATGTTGAAGACAGATTTGCGCCCATGCTCGCATTCGTTGTTTGAAGTACATATTACCTTTTATGAATACTTAAATTACCCTGTTATTCATTTTGTGAATGTCAAATTGTTCTATTATTTATTGGCAAACTGTTATGGCGATTCCTATATAAGGCTTACACAGATACGTATACAAGTATAAGCGATAAGCAGTCCTAATTATCGAAAAGCTTATTACGTATCGATAATTATTTATAGGGGACGCTGGTAAGAGCATATGATAGAAGAGAATCGTGATATGAGATACTTGAGATAGGTTGAGAAAGCTTGTTCTACTCTAGGGGAAAGTCGTCTGGTATCGGACAGCGGGTGGTATCGGACAAAAGCAGTTTTCGATATTTCCTGCTTAAGGTAGCACATGCCAAGCATACGGTGAGTTGATCGAAATGAACTAGCCAAGCCCACGCCATAGTGGATTTGTTCGATGAACGGTGTATCTCGTACTTCAAAGTTTTCGTATTTTTGCGAGTAATCAGGTGCACGGAGATAGATTTGTGTGCCTGCAACTACTCACAAAGTAAATGTATTGATATATTATTGCTATCACAGCATTTATTAGGGTTTATATATTATAATTTAGGCGTATAGTTGCCTTCGTGTTGTTACAAGCCGATAGATAGCCATTCATAAGTTGCAAGTCGTTCGGCTGGTATCGAACAAAAAGGAATCGGGTGGTATAGGACAAAACACTGGTAACTAAGCTTGGCGTTTTTGAATGGTTTCTGGCTTTTTCAGAAAACCATGGGGGAAAATACGTGGCAATTGGGATGGAGAAAGTATAAAGTTGGTCATGGACAAAGTTATTTCCAAAAAAGCACGTGCGGCCAGTGCTAGATATGGTGTTCCTTAGAGCACATTAGGAGATCGTGTCGAAAACTGTCGGAAGGGAAAGAGGTAACAACTAAGCCTCGCTGCTCTATAACAAAGGCACATCTAGTAGAACGTGACCAAGAAGGAATACTATACAATCATGTAAAGGCTTTGTATAGTTAACTAGTCTAATGCCACTAAGAATACCAGAATTTTTTAAAACTAGTTTACAAACTTGCTGAAAAACATTATAATCTGCGGGGAGTCTTTTGATGATTGGATACAGCGCAATATGTGTAAAGACTTGGCCCATGAACAATGTGAAAATTTTGAAGGTAGATTGTTTTATCATTGTGATTTGTGTCAGAATAAAAAATAACATCTCTTGATGAGACTAAGAGTTTTAAGATCTATTTTTCACTCTTGTTGTAGGCTTATTTCAAAACGTAATAAAGCTATTTTGTGTGTAAGAACTCCTGTAAGTAAACAGCTAATATTTGCAATTAATTATGTTATTAAATTACTTCAAAAGGTCAATTCTCTATAGTTTTATGTTTGTCCGATACCACCCTCCACTTTTTAAGATTGCTAATTTGTATTACCTTTGATTTTTTTTACAAAAATATATATTATTAGTTTTTACCTGTGAAATCACCTTGAACACATTGTGTGTAAGATACCAAAGTATCATTTTGTGCATTAAGTAATTTGATATAGCTATTTTTCAGAATGACAAACTGAAAAAAGCTACGGTGTCCGATACCAGACGACCTTCCCCTAGACAGAAATATCACTATATATATATATATATATATATATATATATATATATATATATATATTGTGAGAAATATCACTACATATTATATATATATATATATATATATATATATATATATATATATATATATATATATATATATATATATATTGTGAGGATAAGATTATGGAGCGATTCTTTATTTTGCCCTGGAAGCAATATCTAACGAGTGATGCTTAAACTCAAGTGAGTTAGCTAATTTGAAATGTTTAGCTTAACGTGCCACGATTACGCGTCGAAGCTTAGGGACGTCGTGATTATGATAATAAATGAAATTGTGGAATGAAGAACTTGTGAGGGAACAAAAGATCCAGGAGAAAATCCCAATCTCTCAGTGTTTGCCTACTACAACTTTCACTTACTGCGAGCTGGGATAAAAACTACAAATCTCACGCACCAGTGGTGAGCGCTCTAACACTGAGCCACCGCGACTTCAAATGAATTTTAAAAACTAGTTCTTGGATCGAGTAGTTTTTTTTTATCATTTCACTTTGTCAATCAATAAGATGAGATTACCTATCATCGAAGTATCCATTGCATTGCTATGAAGCCAATTATTTCTGGTCCCTGCGAGTGAGCACTAATTTAAATTTCCACAAAACTTGGAACAAAGCTGTTAGTGACAACCGTTAGACCACCAATTCTATTCAATGTTTTCATTATTGTGCTATTACCTTACTATTTACAATTCTATTTATTTCATTTTATATTTTATTTATTTATTTATTTATTTGTGCAATTTGCAGTTGATTTTTACACCTCTGAAGTCTAATATCCTCGGACAGAAGAAGTGAAAAACACCTAAGTTCAAGAATAGCACAGGCTCGCTAAACAACCATTCAATACGAAAAGAGGACTACAAATATCAAGAAATGTGTCGCTGGACCTTTGTAAACGATTTATTAAGACAGTGGTATGGAGCGTGGCGCTGTTCGGATCAGAGACGTGGACATTGAGAAAAGCTGAAATATCCAAGCTGGAAGCATTTGAAACGTGGTGTTGGCGCAGAATGCTGCGTATATCATGGACATAAAGAAAAAGGAATGAAGACGTACTAAAGGAAGCAAATGAAGGACGACAGATCATGAAGATAATACGAAAAAAGGAGAAACAGCATGCTTGGCCATCTTATTCGACACTCCGATTGGATTACGGTGCTGATAGAGGGAAAGGCAGAAGGAAAGCCAGGTAGAGGAAGACCAATGATAAAATATCTAGATGCAGTTACGAAGAGGAGGTCTTATCAAAGTATAAAACAGCTCTCCTAAGCGAGAGAAAAGCTTTAAAATTTCCATGTTGCCCACCAACCTATGGTTGAGGTCAACAAGAAGTTCTTAAGAAAGAGTAAGTTATTGAACTGAACGTTGCCAACAATGAACTACATAGCATATATAGTTCTAATCAAATTTGAACTATAATTTTATTATACTAATATTTCTTTTAGCTGGCTCCAGTGAACAAGCTGAATGAAAATTATCTTAGTTTTAAAAAAAAGGAGAGTTGTCTGACTCGAAAAAAAAAAAACAATTTAAAAAAAACTCAGTTCGAAATTCACGTAGAACAGGGTTTCTCAGTCTGGAGCGCGAAACCATAACGGGAATTGCTCGAGGATACATCAGGATTGCGAAAAGGGGTGAAAAAATGTGTAATTAGAATCTAATAGTGTGAAAAAAATTAAAGATTATTTTGAATTTCTTATTTTTATGGACATACTTTAATTTCCATGCCTATTATCAAATAGAGCAAATATTAATAATATTTTTTTTTTAACAAATAAAGAATCTTTCGAAAAGTGATTGAAATAACAGAAGAATGAAAATGGTGAAAACTGTACATTGGTATACTATTCAAAATAAAGGCTATTACACAGTGTATATGCAATCTGAGCGTGGCGTAATTTCACTAGGCTTCCAGATACGATAAGCTGCAACAACAATAATAGTAATAAAACTTATTACAAATCTTAAATTACGAGTACTTATGGTGATCGGGGACAAAATAGGGGGGGAGGGCTTGCATAAAATAAGTTCAGAAAGCGTGAGGTAGAGAAATCATTCAATGTTATAGTAAGCTGTCTACTTTAGTATGTTTATCATATATCATTTGTCCGTGTGCCTTCAAAAATGGCTTGCAACATGGCAACGTAATTAAAAGGCAGAACTTATGACAAAAAAAGACAGTCGATCAATACTATGATAAATATTAAAACAAAAAAAAAGTTTTTTTATTCTTGCGTGTATGCCTGTAATTATTTTCACATTCGTTTCTTCCTTTTACTCATATATCTATGTTCTCTCACGAACATATTTTTCTGCTTTCTCGTTACTCCAATTCGATCGCTTTCCTTTTAAACATTTGTTATTCCTCTTGCCGTCTCACTTATTCGTATCTAATGCTCTTCATAGGGATTTTGTCGGTCTTCTGCACCCCCTCCCCCGGTTCGTACACCTTGTTTCCTTCAACCCAATCCCCATCCCTTTGGAGAACAATGACACCCTGATAAACGCATTTACCACCATCGCTGCTATCTCGTTCGTCTCTCGTGTTTTTTGCCTTAAAGACCCCTCTGATGAAAGGCTATAAAAGGCATGTTTGAATACAAAGTAGCTTTGAGACTCACGTGATGGGGTATGCGTTGTTCGTAAGAGGTAATGTTAGGTACTTATGAGGTTTCTCTTCCTTTGTCCCGCCCCTCTCCTCATACCCTCCAACAACCCAGAACCCTTTCCTCGTCTTCCGTCCGAGCTCATTCTTCTGTTTCTAACTAGGATGAAGATAAAGCGCCTTCGTCGAAAGAATCAAGCACTCCCTTGAGAGTGAACAAGTAGATAAATAACGCTTTTCTTAACCAACTCTGTTCGCTTTTCTTCCCTTTTTACAATTTTGAGAGCAACCATTTTATAGTACTTCAGTAAGTTGTTTATGGACCATAATTATTATGAGACAATCATTTCAGATTGTTAAATGTGAAATTCTAACGACATTTAATGCTGAAATATAAGTATAAAGTTTAAATTTATTACCGTCAGTGGCGTATTTAGGGGGGGGGTTCCGGGCTTAAGCCCCCCCCCGAAATCTTACTTACTATAGTAAAGTATATGAAATATCTTGCAGAATTTTCACATTTTCAGGCAAAGCCCCCCCCCAAAAGTTAGCAAAGCCCTCCCCGAAATAAAATCGTAAATACGCCACTGATTACCGTACTTATATATATATATATATATATATATATATATATATATATATATATATATATATATATATATATATATATCCCCCACCTCCAAAAATATATATGGTGTCCCCTAGTTCCTAAAAATTACAATGGACAAAGATAGGCAGGACCAATGGTCCCCGTACCTTTTCAGATCCACTTTTACCTCTGTATATACATACATATATATAAGAAGCCTTGAAATGCTTAAAATGAAGTGTTATATACTAATTTACTTTCTTCTATTAGATAGAGTTGTTCAGGCATTACGTAATCACATTTTTAGTCATTTTAGTAGATCTTCTCGGATCGAGCTAAGCAATCGTAAGCAGATAATTTACCCCTTCTCCCTGGTAAGCCCAATGAAACGAATGCTTCGTTCAATGCCGAAGTAGTCAAATCGTGAAGTTAAGTAAATCCATGTTTGATGTATTCAAGTTTTCTTTTCAACTTTTGAATTACCATACTCAGAAGTGGAAGAGAATTATGTATGTAATCCTGTAGAAAAATCAAACTATAGTATTCCCTTTCTTTCTTCTTCGCTGAAATCTGGGACATTTAAGCGTCCCGACAAATATTTTCGGAACGACGGGACTCAGATCTCAATTCCGTGACGGTCCTGCATTTTCTAGGATGAACGGCATTTCTACGTATAAGATGAGCGTACAGTATAAGGACACAAAACGACATGTGTTCCCAACCTGTTCTATTTAAAAGGTTGCTTGGTCCTTGGATTCCCGACTGAGGAGTGCATATTTTTTCTGTGGTGTTCATTACAGGATAGATTGTATGTAAATAAATTCATACATTACAATAATTGAAGAACAACATTTCAGATTTCGGGAGTTTCACCAGAGAAACATGCGGCGAGTCAGGCACGTAGCCAGGATTCCATAATAGGGGGGGGGGGGTCCGTGACGAAATTCTGCGGTTATCACACCAGGGACTCGATCATTCTAAACTAGTTTACTGGAAACATATAATGGTTCGTTTAACCATGATATCGTAATGAGGGGGGAGGCATGATATGAAGTACTCTGGTCACACACCAAGGGCTCGATCAATCTAAACTATTTTACTGGCAACATATCCATATTGGTTTCTTAGGACAATAAAATGAGAATATGTTAGTAAGTATTTTAATAACGAACTATGAAGAATCTCGAGTAAAAGAATATAACAAAAAGTATTTTTTTAAAATATAATCTTCCGAGTATTTTTAAGTTCTTCTGAGAGTCTATCTGATCGAACCGGTTTATCGATCGTCATTTGTAGTCCATAGGATTAACATGGAGATAGATGGAATTCGGAATGCTCCGTTACAATAATATCAAATTTTCAACTTGATCCCCCCCCCCCCCCAGTTTCCTTCACACAAAGCTCCTTATAAGAAAGAGTAACCAAACGCTTACTGTAGCTTTATATTTTTAACGCTGATTCTTATTTTTCTCGTTTCTTTTTGTTTAATTCTTCCTTAATTTTTTACATTTCTGGTTCCGAAGGGGGGGGGGCGGACTCCCCGGACCCACCCCTTGGCTACGTGCCTGGGCGAGTCATGGAGAATATGCACGGAGCAGGTAATGGAATGATGAAAATAACACGCATTTTCAACACCTCCTCTGATTCTAATAAAACGTAACATTACCCAAGGTAACTCTTCTACAAATTACATTATTATCTACACGTCATATTTTATATTACAGTCAGGGCCGCTACTACGGTTTCTGTTACCTAGGGCAAACCGGCTTCCCTCGCTAGGTTTGGTAAGAAGAGTATTAATTTTATTATTTCAGTACAAATTATATTTTAAATAAAACTAATGTTATATCGCTTTGTAATTACGTAATGTAAATAATTTAAACCACAAAATTATATTACATTCGTAATGGACTTCAAAAGTTTTCAGAATAATTTTGTACATAAGGTTTAGTTTGGAAATAAGAAACTAACAAAATAAAATACAAAATCTCTGCAACGTTATAGTTATCATTAAAAAAACATTTTTTTAGTAGTAAGGAAATCTTGGGATTTACCTGAAAGAAAACATAATAATACCATTCTCAAGGAAATGCTGATTTAAAAATTTACATAACACAGTTCAACAAATTTCACTTTTTCTCTAGGTTTTACATAGAATTTTGATTTTTCAAATAGATCAATTACGCTTATCACAAAAATGTCGTCACCAACCTTTTTTTTCTGTCATGATTATCAACACCATCAAACAGAAAAGAAATTAATATACTGGCACATCTACAGGGTGTTCATGAAAAAAAAGGACAATCCGTCGGGGAGTGTTTCATGACATCAAAATAAGAAAAAAGTGCCACTTATATATTTTTTTAAAATTTCAAATCTCTTCTGATTATTCTTCAATCACTTATCCTCCTTTATTGGTTTACAATCTTAATACAATGTCTCCAACTTAGAGATCTGTGAGCAAATATGCTTCAGCAGGGATCAGTAGCTACGTTAACTGAATTTGTCAGTGACACTGTCGAAGTCATTCAGTTCACTCTTCTATTAACAGTTGTTGAGTACCTAATCTTTATTTACTTTTAGCTCGTTGATTTGAAGTATAGAACGTTTAAATAGATTCGAAAAAGAAATCAGTAAAATCAAACTATTAAAGCTGATTTACACGAAGGGTGCCGTGTCCATGCAATGCTTCGTCTGTGCCATGGCCGCGTCCATTCACATATACCATACATGGGGTGTTGTGGTGCTGCTGGTTTCTACGCCATTTCCCAAGACGTTGTTCGTGTCGCTTTATGTACTCTGAAGAAACCCGAAGAATCGCGGACGACCGTTCTGGTTTCTCTTCAAGGCACGCTGTCGGAGTACGGTATGGGAACAGCACAGGCACGGAACGTCATGTGTGAATTTAAAAAACAAACATTGAATTTTCTGGAAAGGAAAGTCTGGAAAGGAACTTCGTGGAACACGACACAGCATGGGAAGGCATATTATGTGTGAAATGACCTTTAAATTACAAGTTCTTTTTATAGAAAACAGAAGAATAATTTCCCATGGATAGCAATGGGCTAAAAACACAAAAATTGTACAGATAATTAACAGCATTAATATATGGAAGTACTCCTCAATTGATGTGCTCTCTTTACTTGTAACCTTAGCGCACTTTGCTTATTCTCAGATTAACGTGCTCTGTTCCAAAACAGTTTTAGTTTAACCTTCAACGCTGTAAGTAGAATATGATAATAGATGTTGAATAGAAAAGTCAAAAGGCATCCTCATATACTGAAGAGTGCCATAAAGTTGTGAACATAATATTGCAAGGTACAAGAAACAGGAATGTCTAGGTCCGCTCTGCGGTTAACGTTTTTCTCTTCGAAATCAGATAACCTCCAACTATCGAATCTTACGGTTGGAAATATTGTTTTCTAAACTATGATAATGACCAATAAACTACCTTATTATTACTATGTACAAAATACATTTCATTACTGATACGACTGTCTGCTAATTTCACGAAATCAGTTCATATTTCTCTTTCTTTCTTTTTTTTTTTAAAAAAAATCTTTATTCTAACCAATTCTCTGCATTAACTGTTGGATTCTAATTTCATTTATGTAGTTTTACGATCCTGAACATGGCGTGTTAAAAAGGTTCGTTTGAAACCTCTATCGGAACAGGATGTGTGGAAGAATAATTTATAATATTCGAAATAATCCTAACACATGAGTCTCCAAGAACACCTTCGAAGAAAAAATCCATACAAATTCCGATAAATACGAAAGATTACTTATTAATAGTGAGTTCCCGCAATGGGAAGTTCGTATTGCAATTCATAAGTTGTTCTGGGAGAATTTATTTCTTACTTTAAGAACTACTTTTTTGTCACCAATAATGATGGTACTCTGATGAATTTGAAATTATCTACTTTATCGATTTGCTGCTATTCTGTCACTCACTCACTCCTGCAAAGAGAAATGTGGCAACCTTGTGATCCATGAAAACTGTGCATTTAATTCCTTGGACAATCTTGCTTTCGCCAATAATGGAGCTCCTAGTCAATAACGAAATTAAAACTTTGGTAACTTTTATGCGGGGGTAAATTAGAAATTACGTTTCTCCTGGCAGCTGTGCATGGAGGTGTTCATGAAAGGCAAATAATGTATTTATTTTTTTTTCCACATGAAATCCATGAATATTGATGCATTTGAAGAAAATGCGTGTCCTACATACGGAAAAACTCCTTCAAGGTTGTCTTCACTTCGTCATTCGTACTAAACTGCTTTCCGCCGAGAACTTTCTTCAACGCCGGAGAGAGATGTCAACTCACTGAGAGAGAGGTAAAGTCTGTATGGCAGTACTCTCGTATTGGGCGATACGCTTCCAATCGAGGGTGGCAAGAGTGTTCTGTGTTGGCACCACTGAGTGTAGTCTCATACTGTCGTCTAAAAGGAGAATGTATGTATAAGAAGGCCAGACTTCTTCCTGCAAATAGCACACCTCAATCTTGTCAATAGCACTGAGCACTGATTGTTCCAACCTCTACACTTGCCGGGCACAAAATGAGTCACTCGTCTGAAGTTTCTGCTAACACTGTGATAGCTCCGTATACAGGATCTCGTGTTGCCAAATAAAAAATGAATATCTTCCATGTCAAACCGATGTATTGTTTTCCCAATTGCTTTACGATTTCTTGGAGAGAACCAAAGAAGGATGAAAAATTTTCCCGAGTTCCTCTCGAATGTATTTGTTCTGACCAACTCTTGTTCATTCCCACTTTTGATTGCAAGCATCTAGGAATTCCTTAAATAGAATCTTAGTGTATAGAATTGAATAAGCACTCCTCGTGTTGCCGTTAATTTTGCATAGAATTCTTGCCTTGTTGCAACGATACCACAACTGGTAGCACACTCCCACCATCTACATTAATGCAATATCTACATAACAACACCTGCGAAATCGAATGATAACTTAGCAATCGGAAGATTATTTACTATGTATTCATATTTAAATAACTGGTTTAGTTGGACGATTCAAAGTATTACTAATTTCATAAAGAATGGTTTCTCATAGCACTGCCCATTCTTTCTTTCTTGATTGATTGATTTGAAGCTTTACGAACTTTATTAGCACTCAGGTCTTTTTTCAGTACATTGTTTTATATTATTATTATTATTATTATTATTATTATTATTATTATTATTATTATTATTATACTTTAGTGGAATACTTTTAGTTCATCATAATCCACGTAAAAGCATTTTTTTTAAAGAAAAGATACGTATTATGTGATGTTTCACAAAGATCTATTTGTCAATGAGTCATTTTCGTGGTGGCTTTTATAAATTTCACAGAAAATGTGATTTTGCATTCGTTTTTTTTTCACAATTTTACTGCAATGTCTTTCCAACAATGTTGCTTAAAAACAGTCTAAAGAGATGCTTTACGTTCCACTCTTATTTAAATTATTTCTTAGTAACGCATCAGTTTCATGTAATTTAGCACGTGCTGTTCCTTATTAGGTAAATAAACAACAACTTTGGATGTATAGGAGTGAATAGGAACAGTTTCGAAATAAGAAATGCGGATAAAACTGGAAATTTTGAAACATGGGAGGCTTTTGGATCAAATTAAAGAAGTGGATATGTCGAGTTTTGCTGCAAACCATTATTATAGTCAGAGACGAGTTACAGTAGATCCATGAGAATACGATATACCTTCAACTCAATCTCGATTTTGAGTGAATTCTGGATTTTTTTTTTTTTACTCAAATATTAACTTTGGTAAAATTATATTGAAAAATTTGCTGATTTCTGAAAAAATGAGAATCCATTCTTTCTTATTCACAAGTCATATTTAAAAGAGAATACCGAAAACAGAAGTCAATAATTTTAATTTAATACTAAGCTGTAAAAAAAAAAAAAAAAAATACTCACTTTAAAGCTACAGTCAAATAAAAATAACAAAAATGTGTATATATGTTTTATGTTTGAGTGTACCGTAAAGAAACCATAAACATACCGTTATCGGCTCCAACGGGTCGAATTTATGGTCTGGCCGAGAATGGGATGTTCTTTTTGTGATTGTTGATCGACCACAGGCCGACAATCTCCCGAGTTTACAGTTAGCAATTGTTACTAGGCCGAATTATGATTGGTCGGTCGTGTACTGACAGTGTGTAGCTCTATAGTCGTTAGTCGTCACTGAACGACGATACATAATAGTTGTGAATCGACAAGTACGGCCAACGGCGCCGACTTTCCAAAATTTATGTGGGTGCATATCAATGGTGGGCGTGTTAGCCTATATGTTTTCAGGAAATCTTTTATGAACATTGTCATAATGGGATGTAATGTGATAAAGTAAAATATGCCGGTACTATAAGGATAAATTGGGGCTGCCCTAGCTCAGTCGGTAACACAGCTGACTTAAACGCAAGAAAAAAGGGTTCAAAAGGGGTCCAAACCAAGGGCGCCGATCCTGGAGGGCCGAGGGGGCCGGGTCCCCCCCAAAAATCACGTGGGCTCGCATGTATTTTTATGAATATAATATATATACCTAGGTAATTTTTATTGTTATATGTATTGTTACATGAATTTTTTTATGAATAGGCCTCACCTTACAATCTTACAATTGCATTTTCTAGTATATTCTAAGTTCTGAACCTTCTCAAATTAGGCAGATATTCTGAAGTAAATACACCAAGAGACTGACGTAGTACTATACCGGTATATGTTTATAGTATTAAATGTGGTATTATATGATTTTGTTTAAGCTGTTGATTTCGTATTAATCTGACGTGTGTTATATATTCGACAAAAAACTTGGGTTGGTAACACTATTAATCCGGTAGTATTTTAAAGTTCGTCAAACAACGCCTCTCTGTCGATATTTGCATTTGCATCGTACAAAATTTTTGCGTTTCCCCCCTTACACACACTTATTTATTAGTTTAAAAGTTACAGTGTGTTTGGAGACAAATATTCCACCCTGTGTATATTTATGGGCATAGAGATTGTATGTTTTGCCTTCAGCTATAGTAGGCCTATATATTGAGGAACTCTCTTCATCTCTGCCACCCTAAAGCCTAACGGTGGACTGGATGTTATTATTCAATTCTGATTGACGTGAGCGTTGTACTCTACATTCCTTCGAGCAATTCAGCTGCCGTAGAACACAATAGCCTCAGCTGGCGTGCTTGCACATCAACACATACCGTACATGGTTTTTTGAATACCCTAATTTACTTGCTAACGAACTTCATTTGTTTCTCTTCTTTATATATATATATATATTACTTAATGTTAACAGTAAATTATTAAAAATATTATGATCGTACAAGGTGTTTCGTTTCAAAACAAAAGAGAGGGAAGGATGTAAATTTATTATTCGGGCATTTTTTTAAAAGAAAAATGAACAAAACATGAGATAGCAGAAATGCGTTATATTGTTAGTCTTTTTCTCCTTTCTCGTGTTGTGAATAAATAAACACGGATCTCCTGTCATTCAGTACAAAAGCAACGTTCAAATAGGCTTCTAGTTAAAAAGTTTATGTCCTCGCATTACTAGATAACTTCCAGGAATATATTATATTGTCTCTAAACTCAATACAATTTTCCATGAATATTTACAAAGCAACGCATATATCTATCTATCTATCAATATATATATAGGATCAAATATATATATATATATAGGAAAAAGATCCAATGTATTTGAATAAAAAAAATTCTTGTATGTCTTATATCTGGAGAACTACATATAGTGTAGCCCAGGGCGCAAAATTTCCGGTCGCCAGGTCGCTATTGGCGACTAGAAATTTAGAGCTGGGGACCAGTGTTCAGTAGGAATCGTTTCTGCCTAAACTCACAGGGCTGCACAGTTTCTGTTTCGCACGAAAATAATTGTCACTGAGTGACAGAAAACATGGAACGTGAAGTCTTTCTTTGTCAAACCAAAGGCCGGCGGAGGGGGGGATTTTCTCATAATTTGTACGTGAGAGTTACTGGCAACCATCATTTTTGGGTTGGCGAGTGCGTCTGACTTTGAAATTTTGCGCGCTGTTGTAGCCAAATCGAAACTATTACTTAACTCAGTATAATGTGCTTATTCTGTAGAAAATACGAACACTCGATTTAGGGACCGTTCAAAAATTTTTTTTGGCTCCTGATCCAAAAGCTAATAATTAGTCAAGATAGCAATCTTTTGATTCATGTTTCTGATAAAATTCTTGTTTAAAATGTTTTTTGAAGGTATTTAAAAGTACAATTTATATTTTTGCTACAGCTAGTACTTATTTTTATACTATTGCTAATGTTTATGTAACCTACCTATATATATTAAAGTCAATAACCTACCTACATATATTAAATTACAACGATATTGCATATCTTATATCTGTGAATTATTTCCATTTTTTAATTGTAGCTATTATGGCAACGGCGCTTAAAAGTGCACAATCTGTTAGAGAGAAGAAGAAAATGTAGAATATATGTTGAAATAGATATATAGTCATGTAATGAGAGTTTTTTTATCGTGTTGCTATGACAACTAAAAAAGGGATATCCATGTAGATTTGGGAACAAAAGGTAATTCTGATGTATTCGCTACTTCTTGTAATTATTGTATAAATTAAGGTGCTCGATTGTGGTGACTTATAGAGGTTGTTCAGCCTACGTTTGGCCAATTTCGTTCCTTCCCTTCCCGGGCAGAATGGACTCACCCGACCTGGCTCGTGGCGTCCTGCAGTGTTGTGCACTGGCTTCCTGAGAACGGAGTTGTTTTTTCCGCGCGGACGACAATAACGCACAAAATAGGACCATTGTCGTCAGTGTTGTGTTAAATTTGTTTCCAAGTGTGTGGGTTTCCGCTCTGTAATCAAAATGCCGCCCAAACTAAGCCGGTTTTGGGAAGGCTATGTTGCGGCTCTTTATGACGCCCACTTTAGTGTTTCTGTCATTAGAAAACAGTGCAAGAAGAATGGTTGCAACATCAGTTAAAGTGAAATGAAAAATGTTATTAAAAAGTACAAGGATAACGAAGCTCCACCATTTGGATCACCAACGAAGTTGGCTACGAAGCGGGAATGCACCAAGGCCACCTCCACCATGCAGAAAAAACTTCGCAAAATGGCAATGCAAGAAAATCCGCCAACACAAAGGTGTATGGCTAATCGTCTTGACGTGACTTTGGGGACTGTGAGTTGGACGTTACACCATCAACTCAAGCTGGAAAAACTCATGAAAGCTCGCGGCCATCTTCTCACGGATGTCCACCAAAAGGAACGAAAATGTAACGCCCGGAAGCTGTACGAACGGCATCTGGCAAAACAAAGATGGATGTACGTCGTAACGCCCGATGAAGCATGGATTTGCCTTTCCGACTGCGGCAAACCGAAAAAATGAAAAAATGAAATGAAATCTTTAAGTTTTACGTCCCACGGTTATGCCGGTGAGGCTAAAGGAGACGGTGATAATGAGAGATGAATGAAAATGGTGGAATGAAGAAAGTGGGAGGAAACGGGAGAACCCCGAGAAAACCCACGAGCACGGTGTTTGTCCACCACAAAGTTCACTTGGCGGGGGCTGGGATCGAACCCGGGACCCCAAGCACCAGAGGTGAACGCTCTACCACTGAGCCACCGCGCCCCCCAAAACGCGGCAAACCGAGAGCCATCATGTACACAGAGAAAGGCGCCAAGAACTTCAGAAGGTGGGTCCGTGTCTGTAAAGAATCCTTCCCGAAAGGGTTCATGGTCGTTACTGGCTACTGTTACCGATGTAAACTGAAGATTCGTAGAGTGGCGAAGAACTGCAAAATAAATTCGCAGTATTTTCAGGAGCAGATCATGCGGACGATCTACGAGCATGAGATTCCAACAATGTACGGAAATGATGCCAATCTGGTGCGGATTCACATGGACAAGGCCTCATCACATACCTCCCGATCTTCACATCACATCATCACATACCTCGTCCCTCGCATTCTACAGGGAGATGGAGGAGGCAAGTGGTATACAGGTGATACCTTTCAATGAGGTACCTGTTAAATCTCCAGATGCAAGTCCTACGGACTATTGTGGATTTGGATTGCTGAAACTGGCTTTGGGAAAACGGCGTGTGACAACTGTGGAAAGATTTTGGAAAGCTGTGCAAAGGGAATGGGATAAGTTCTTCAGAGAAGCCTATTACAGTGGAAATTACGCTGTCGGGTTATTGTTAGGAACCAAGGGAAACATCTAGCACTTACGGACCTGGCGCCATGGATTCTTCTAAATTTTTAGGTAAGTCGAAATTGGCCAAATGTAGACTGAACAACCTCTGTATTTTATTATTCGAACTGTGGGCAAAAATGTAACAGAAAGAAAAAAAGAAATTACGGTAAACTAAAATAGTGAACGTTACAAAATATACTGTATATTCTAACAGTACATATGTGTCTTACAACTAGTGCTAACACTCACTCTGGTGGATACTAATGCTGGAGGTAACTGATGAACGGTAACTAATCTTGTTTCGCAGTAAACAATTCCTGAGTCTGAGTCCCAAAATGCTCATCTTAACTGAGGTTTTTCCAACTTTTTCTCATCCTTGTCTGGTAAGTGGTACTCTGATATCATTAACATTTTGTACCTCATTTCTATGCCTAAGGAATAGTCTTCAACTATTGCTTTCCGGATATTTGGACTATGAAGTCTTCCAAGCGCGAACAATGTACTCATACTAGTGTGACTATTGACAATGATGTAAAACTTCTCGTTTAGCTAATGTTTTGTCTATTCTCTATAATTGTAAGTCTGGATAAATATTAAAGAGAAATTTTAAGATCTCATGATCACTTGCTAAATATCTTCCCAGTCACTTAATTATTGATCGTTCAACACTATTACCACCATTTCGTCATGTTCTCTTCTGTTTAACTGTCTTCATCTGGATTCCTCTTACTACTAAATTAACATTCCAAATCTTTTACGATAGTTCCAGACCAGTTTCTCCACTGAAACTGTTCTCAAAATTACTTAGTGCTAAAAGCATTTGTCTCATCATTCTTCTGTATTTTCCTCCTGGTATCATTAACGTTGTAGAAACTCTTGGGAGCTGTTGTAGTAAAATGTAGAATTATGTGGAAAATTGAAAAAAAAACGAAAAGAAATCGGCCGACAAAAGATACTAGAGGGCAAGTGGTGGCTAATTGAAATGTCGAGAATATTCTGACGTAGGTATGAACGGGAAAACCTACAGGGATCAGCTCATAGCCAACAAGGGTGCAAAAAGTTAAATCTTAGTCCTACTGTCTTAATTCAAAACTACGTCTCTTGTTTCATCGGACCTTTTTTTACAGTGTATCTGAGCAGAACGAGACTTGTGTGATTCTTAGCACTACGTGGTAGCACTTTATTGAACTCTATGACTAATATTAGACCTAATATTACACGGGATACCCGAGAAGTACGTAACCATTTCTGGGAAAATGCAAATGTTCGTCTCTTTATTGCAGGTAATCTAAAAGATGTTGACCCCATAACGAATAGGCGTCAGTAAAGTGGATACTCAATAGACTGCCGTTTGCTGAAGTCCAAGAACGATTTCGTCGACGTTACCATAGAGAAGTCTAAACCCAAACAGCCATTAGAGGTTTGGTCAACAAATTCCAGTGAACTGGGAATGTACGAGATAAGAAACGTTCTCGGCAGCCATCGACGTCGCAGGAAACTGTGGAGACCATACGACAGGCGTTTGAGCAGAGTTCAAAAGCGACAACGCGTCGTCTCAGTCGGCAACACGGCATCCCAAATTCCATATGTGGCAAACCTTCAGCAATTCCTGCGTTTTTTCTCAACAACATTCTGAATTCGGTGGTGTTTCAGCAAGATGGCACCCCACTGCACTTTGCTCACATTGTGCGTGATTACCTTAAAGAGATGTTTCCAGGATGCTGGATTAGACGAGACTAATCACGGTTTTGAGCAACGCGCTCGTCTGATCTAGTGTATGGGGTCATATCAAGAACCAGGTGTACAAGTGAAGACTAGCAATTAGACGCACCCGCTTGAACGCATTTCGGCATCAATGCGTACAATTACTAAAAACAAAGTTGCAGTGTGTGTTCTGCTACACCTCGGAGAGATAGCGAGTCTGCTTGAATCAATTAGAGCGATCATGTCGAACTGCTGTGATTTCTTTGACACAGTGCCTTCTTTGATATTATAAACACTTCATTTGAATTCAAGTTATCCTTCCAAGAAATGGTTAGGGACTTCTCGGGCACCATGTATTAATGGATATAGATATTTGAAGCTTCCTCACCAATTGGATCAATTGGTGGATCAATTTTAATTTAATTTAATTGTTATAAGATCTCTCGAATCAAATGATATTGAGTTAATAGTGTTAAGCACCTATTAGCCTTGTTTTTGTTCTTAGCTGATTGATTTATATGGATAATCAGTTTTCAGTTTTCTTTGAAATGAAATAGAATTTTAAATTCAATTTCACTGCTAGAAAGATATTAAAATTATATATTAAAACATTTAACTTTCAAAGAAGAAAGAAATAATTAACCCTTTGCGGGCGGGTATTTTGAATCAGTCTTTCTTGAAAGGGCCAAAAACCAAAACAGATTAGCAATTCTCAAACTGAAGTTTTATTATATTTGAATAACACATAGAATGGCTAAATTTGGCAAATTAAGCGGAAATGAGGCTTATTAAGCACATCCGTTCTTTCCATCCAGATGTGTTTAAGCTGTTTACTACACCCACCTTAAATGGAACGATCAGCAGTTTGTTTATATGACTATACCATACCCGTTTCTGTAGAATCTAGTGATGGCCATAAGTTTTTCTTCAGAGACCGAAACGAAAGGACGTCGTAAAAAGTCATCTAAGGTTATGATTAAGTATTGAATGGCTTATGTGACAAAGTGATCGCAAATAAGGCTTATAAAACACAACCGTTCTCTCTGTCCAAATGACGGATATCTATCTATATATCATACTCGATCTCAAGAAGCAATTGACTGTATTTTATAACACGTTCATCTCGAAATGGTTAAATATATTTGAAGGTGAACTTAGTAAAATTTAAAATGAAAAACTTTAATTTCTAATTCATTTTAACGAAAGCAGTAAAAGTAATTATCCTTATCAATCAATGGCTAATATACATGATTTAGTAGGTATTGAACACATGTAATAATTAAATTTTACAATAGTTTTAGCGTTTGTAACGGATGAAAATTGTGCAAATATGAGACCTATGCCAATGACTGGATCTAATTGAGTTGAACGATATATTGTGGGTGGATGTTAAAGGTCATGCGCAGTTTTTGAGAAAAAACAAATAAAACATCGTTACTTGTAATCCTAAAACCTAATTTTGTACAATAACCATGTAATCCTATAAGATGACACGCCATGGTTAGTCAGATACAGTTCAAAATTACGAGGAATTCTAAAACTTTATAACTTTTCTTTAACTATAATATAGTCTATAAGTTACACACATTCAATCGGTCGATCATATTGACCTGTACAAATTGTGATGTTTAAGGTTAAATTTTAATGAGTACTTTTTCGATAAAATCGCCAAAAAAAAATATTCTTATGGTGCTATAAAATACCATTCGTAGCCAATAATTTTTTAGCAGTTCTCATTCTACTGAAGCAAAATGTATATATTGTTGTTTTCGTTCCTCTAACAATGACACATATACTGCTAATAGTCACACAGGTAACACTTTCCTAATATCACCCTGTAATTTTATTTTTACATACTTTTCTATGTTTGAATAGCAGCAGAAAAGAACTCATTGTTTTCTGACGCCCCTTCGTTTATATGCAACCACAATTACAATGTTGTCAATGGGGTTGCCTATCAAGTGTTGTGTTTGATATTTTTTATACATACGTACTGTATCTAATTGATTTGTTTTAGTTTTAGGTTGATGCTTAAATTTGCAATTAGTCATATTAGGCATGTAATACTTCTTAATTTTATAACAATTACCAAACTTTGAAGTTCATTTAATTCGTATTACAAATTGAAGCAAACAATGGTAGTCCTTGTAATTCACCGTAAAATCTGTAATACCTCTGTGAACCTCACAGCAAATAAGCGACACTACCTTTGCATCTCGAACACTTATAACTAAAGAAAATTACTGCAGATTTTTTTTCAGTAAATAGAAGATACGGTAGTATCAGAAATGGTATAAGAATAGTGCTTTAGAAATCTGAAAGTGTTTTCTTTTTAAAAACAATAACGTCCCACGCTTATGCACTTTAGGCTAAAGCTGATGGATAATAAATGACAGTGAATAATTACTGTATTTAAGAATCAACAGCATGAGAATATCGCAGGAAACAGAAGAACCAAGAAAAATCTACCGATATGATGTAGTGTACCATAACAGAAACAGTGGGATTGAACAAGAACACTTTTGCACCACAAATGAGAGCTCTACCACCGTGCCTTCAGAGTTATTTCCAACAGTGATATAAGAGCTCCCTCGTGACTATATGATTATGGTACTCGTCTTTGGGCGGAAGACCTGAGTTCGATCCCCGGCGGGAACTCATGCAGTTCGGATCCACAATAAGCTGTAGGTTTACGTCTTATATAGCCCAGTGCTGAAAGGGGTGCTAAGCTTTAATCCTACTAAAGAACAAATCGTGCTGTATTCGACTCCAAAATAATAGAATTGTCAACACTAACTTTAGTCGAAAACTGCACATCTCTCTCACATCACTTAATAAATATAATCTTCCTTTTCGTTTCCCTCTATTACCTTCTATTATATTTTTGTCACATCCCGAATAAAATTACTTCTGTTTTAACAAGATATATTAGCCAATTTCTTTTGGTAGTTATAACTATTCCCAGTACTAATCTTCTCTTCTCCACATATAAGGCATACAAGAAAATTTTTGACTGAAATATATTGGATCTTTTGATCCAATAAATAATAATCTATTCCAGTTAAATACAAAATATGAATTGCACCTAAGGTTTCCGTCCATCCTGATTTTGTTGGGACAGTTCTGAGTCTGGAGAAAATGTTCCGATCTCGTTCTGGCTGGACTCTAAAATCTCTCGACTTTCATACATATTTATCGATGATGTTGGTTGCTATTAATGTTACTATTGTCAGAACTTAGTTTCCACATTTCATACAGAGCCTTCAAAATAAGAGGAAACCTTACAAATGCGACAGGCAAATAGCGATGTAAGTGACAACAGAAAGTCAAAGTTCACTTTGTAACTGATAAAGATTGATTTCTAGAAACAGCAATTATGCAGCTAGAAATATATATATACTTAAATGGAAGCAGCAGCAGTACACCTGGAACTGTTACCAGCTGAAAGAATAAGAAGAATAAATGGTACTGTAGCTACCAAATCCAATCCTATCAGTCCTTACCAATGTTTAAATTCGGGATAGTTAACTTTTTATTATTATTATTATTATTTTTCGTGTTTAGGTACGTAGGCCTAACATATCATTACGGAATAAGAAACGCTGATACACATTTCTTTCTGAATAGCTGCATGAAATACCCCTACATTTTACTCTGGAAAAGTCGAAACCCTAACGGTATCAGATTTCCAACAAACGACATATCTTTTGAACGCCTTAAAAATTCGATTTCTAGACTTTTTTTTAAAAAAATAATCATCAGAATTTACACTGAAGCATGTCATTTTTTAAGCTTCATGTTATCGATCGATTGACATATGTCTCATCATTGGATAATATTATAGTTTAACCAAGGGCGCCCATGTTGTGGTTTGCAAGGGGGGCAAGTATAAGCGATGTTTCCAATATAGTTTCAAATTTTGCTGTAACTAATGTAAAAATTCTATTGGGTTTTCGATATTCCCAAGTACAATTTTCTCTAGGAGGGGTAGAGCGCCCCAACTTGCCCCCCTGATGGGTGCCCTTGAGTTCAACCAAACTTATTCTGATTACCAAACTTATTATAGTTAAACCAAACTTATTAATGGGATCGTAGTTTGTGGCTATATCTATTTTAACAATTGTCGTCTCACTAGTGTCACGATGTGAAGTTTAATAAAGGTATATGTTTTAGTATCAGTTTTAACTTAATAGATGACGTTGTTATTGTGTGGCATTAATTTGAAGGTTTACGAAAAATTTTTTTCATTTATTTTCTCGAAAACTGCACACTAAGATTTAGCTTTAAATACGTCATTCAATTCAGGTCAACGTGACCAATCTATTGATACGTGTCTCACTTGTAAACATTTTCCATCTCTTAAATGTTAATAATATTTTACTTCTGTTCCTTTAAATATAATTATGTATATTAATAAAAGAATGTAATTTATGTATTTACGGAGTATGTTCCTCTCAAACAGGTTTAGTTTATTCAACCACAATCTTGATGTTTGAGTGCGTTTATAATCACTTTTCCTTGCATTATTTAGCCATCCATTTGTTTATGATTTATTTAATTCAATAAATATGTTTCATCTTAGCTTAATTTGTCAATAGAGTCTATTCTTTGGAAAACAGAGATGAAATAATGAATCTAAATTGAAAACTATTTACACATTATCAAAAGTAGTAGTTTCCGTAAACTTGTAATGCTAATGCCACTACTATTATGATTACTATGACTAAATATCACAAACGTTCCAGTTTAGTCAGGACACTCCCGGATCTATATCATTTACATCCCCCAAAAATTGTTCAAAACTCTAATTGCCCCCTTTTTTAATCAAGAATATGAATTAATATCATTCATGCCCAGAGTGAAAGTGGATCTGAAAAGGTAGGTGGATGCATGCATCACGCCATCCCCCTTGCCTATCTTTACCCATTGTTATTTAGGAAGTGAGGGGGCGCCATAGATATTTTATGGAAGTGAGTGAACGACATCCCTCCGTGTTTCCCCTCTCTTTTATCCCTGTTCATGCAATTATCAAATACAAAAGGATCATTTACAGGGGGCAGATTGCTTCATGGACGATTGATGTAGATTTCAAATAATGAGTTTTATATGAAATCAGAATAAAGTAGTGTAATATTTTTTATGTACATATAGCCTTACAAAAGGGTATCCTTTGGGGAAGGGTTCCCGTCCCCCCGTCGATTCGCCAGTGATTCGTATGGTATTTATAAGATCTTACTTTTATCAGTCATCGATACTCAACTAATACGAATAATCGAGTCAGTGACACTCACTTTTGGTTAATATTTATCTACGGTATTATTTAACTGATATTTCAGCAGAAGCAAGAAAATGAAATGAAATATTTGAGTTTTACGTCCCACAGTAATGTCGGTTAGACTAAAGGAAACAGAGATCATGATAGATGAATGAAATGGTGGAATGAAGAAAGTGGGAGGAAACGGGAGAACCTCGAGAAAACCCACGCACACGGTGTTTGTCCACCACAAAGTTCACTTGGCGGGAGCAGGGTTTGAACCCGGGACCCCAAGCACCAGAGGTGAACGCTCTACCACTGAGTCACCGCGGCCCCTTCAGTAGAAGCAAGGCAATAACTATGACTATACTAAACACTTTCATAGTGTGTACATTTTTTTGGTCTGATATTCTAGAAGCCCTAAGTATGATACAACCATTAATAATAATAATAATAATAATAATAATAATAATAATAATAATAATAATAATAATAATAATAATAATAATAATAATAATAATAATAATAATAATAATAACTTTACAATATTATTACAAATGACGAAAAAATCCAAAAATAATATATACAGTGTGGCTCAAAAGTAGATAATACACCCCTGCATTGATCACGTATAACGTTCTACTTTATGGGTTTATTTGCTTCTTCTGTTCCGAACTTAAAGTATAAATAAAAAGTCATTAAGAACGAATAATAAATAAACTAGGTCTACCTGTTTGATAATAAGACATTATATGAAATGCAATGAGCTGATCAGTACGGGACTTTTGGGCCATGCTGTATATCAATCGACATTTCTCATTGAGCTGAAGAAAATAATATATAGGTATCAGGGGGCGCACTCACGCGTAGACTAAAGATTTGACCTTTCTCATCATCTGTACTATTTTTTTCCTGATAGAAACAATCTACTTTTATCATTTTCCGTGTGAATATAGGTATCAGTACTTCAAAATTACTTTTTTTTTTTTTTGCTGTAGAATAATACCAGTTGGATACTACTATATACATGGTGGTCCGGAAGTGGGCGTACTCCCTCTTTAGTTTCAACAGTATCGTGTTGGTTTTAGTAGAATGTCTGTACAAAGTTACCTTGAAGTCTTAAGAGTCATACACATCGGTCTGATCACCATCCATGTCGTAACACAGCTGAATTCTGCACCAAGTTCTCGCAGATGTTTTGCAGAGATACTCCGGAGCCACGAGGGTGTTCCACAGCTGCTTGTAATTCCTGTGATCTGTGATATCGAGTGTTTCTTACTTGTTACTTTATGAAACTCCAGAGAGCATTGTCTGGTGTCGTCAGATCGGGATTTGATGGAGGCCAGACGAAGGGAGCTGGTGAAGATGCACAACCTCTTCCAATCCAGCGGCCAGGAAACGTCTGATTCAGGTAATTGCGCACGTGAATCGCTAAGTGCACTGGTGCACCATCCTGTTGTATCACATGGATAACAGTGTTGCCAGACAATGCCAAGCAATGTTACCAAACAAATGTGTGTAAAATCTAAAACCTTCAGAAAACACCAATTAAGGGTACGCCCACTTCCGGACTACGCTGTATACACGTAGTGGCTCATAATATTGAACTCCCTCCTAAAAAAAATTCTGCGTGCGCGCCTGACAGGTATATGTATGAGTGTGAAACCTCTCTGATAAATAGTTTACGAGAAAATCGAGAAAACAAAGCTTCTTAACATTGATAGTTAGTAAACACTCCACCTATTTAGATAAAACGGATGCTGAAATATATACGTATATATACCCTCTTACCTCTTCATTATGACAGCAACCTCAGAGTATCGTTAATGAGATATAGAGCAAAATTATAATTACTCTATAAAAAAAACTTCCATCAATCAATATTATCACAAAAGTCCCCTGATATAGGGTAACTCTGTTATTCTCAGAGTTACAATAAAATGTAAGAGGGGAATCTGTCTCCAAATATGTTTTCAATTTAAAGTGAAGGATTTTTTTTTTTAATCGGACGAGCCGTTTTGACTGTACACTCTTTATGCACCCAATGTTAAATGAAAATGCAAAGTTGCCATCTACCGAGAGGTGGGTAAATTTTGTAAGAGTATGGTGAATGGTGGCATGTTTGAAATGGGGGTTGGTCGTCGACGCGTCAATGTAGAAGACAGTAACTTCATTCACTTATGTTGTGGGTCAAGGTAAATGGCAACGTTGCATTTTCATTTGACGTTGGGCGCATAAAGAGTGTACAGTCCAAACGGCTGGTCCGATTTAAAACCTTCCTTCACTTTAGATTGAAAACATCATATTTGGGGACGGTTTCCCCTCTTACATTTTGTTGTAACTCTGATAATAACAGAATTATCCTATGTCAGGAGACTTTTGAGACACCCTGTATGTCACCCAGGTCAACATAACGGCATGCAAGATGGTAAATTCTCATGAGTAGTTATAACGAAATACTTTAGTTTGTATAATATTTACCTGTACCGTGGGCAAAAAGTGCTCATAAATATGTAATATACTTAGTAGAATGTTCATTTTAAATTAACAGAAAAGAAGAATGTTTTTAATATGTGTAAGAGATTATTATGGGATAGTTGTGGCTATGTACATGTTATGTGTTGACCTAGTCAAGTGAATTTATGTATTTTACGGTCTTAAAAGGAATTTTTAAGACATATCAAGCAATAAAGGTGAGACTAATGATCTTTGAATATCTGAGTTGATTCTTGCATAAAGAAAAATTATTATCGCTTCGTAACATATATTTTACCAGACGGACCAGGTTGACGACGCTTTTCTATAGAGTCGTTATAAAAATTTGGTTTACCAAACCCGGGATCTTTTGAAAATTCAGTTCCCGAAGAAGGAAAGTAGGGCTGAATTTACTTGGATTTTACCATTTATGAATACGAACTTAACCGTATTACGAAGCGGTAAGGTCATCAAAAGAAAAATGGATAGTGAAATAGTGCAACAGGAATCTAATACCAGTAATCCAGGTGAAATTATTGCAACACCAAGTTTGTCATCTGAGGATCGACTTTTGTTAGCTGTGCAGCGACAAATTATGCAAATGACGACGGAGATAAAACAAACCATGGAACAGAAGTTCTATGAAGCTAACCAGACCATGGAACAGAAGATAGAATTGAAATTCAACGAAGCTAACAAGACCATGGAACAGAAGTTCTATGAAGCTAACCAGACCGTGGAACAGAAGATAGAACTGAAATTTAATGAAGCTAGCAAGCAGTATGAAGAATTAAGTAAACGAATAGAACGGATAGAACTGAAATCAGACGATACGAAACAAACAATCGTCCAGGTGATGAACGACATATCCTCGCAGTTTGAAGAGAAGTTAAAAAGGTTAGCCGATGAGTGTCAAGAAAAGCACGATCATCAAAATCATGAAATCTGTGCTGTAAAAAAGGATTTAACGTTAATAGAATCTTCCGTTAAACATCAAAAGATCCAGTTGGCTACTATGCAGGAAGAAATTAAAACGTTACAGGCTAGAGACACCATTTATCGCAATAATCTGGGCAGTGATCGCTTCGAGTTTCCCCAATCACCGGATATAAATACGCCTTCGCCGGAATCTGAGGAGGATATTATATTAGAGGAAAATTGTCCGAAGATCACTGATGAACGAAATATAAATGGTATAATGACACAGCACGCTACGGACCGGAACAATCACACCACAAGAACAAGGAGTGAGAAAAGAAAGGTAAAGCTAAGTGTCAAGATGAGCGAAATCAAAGCCATGAGTAAATTTAGTGGTAAGTGCAATGAAAATGCTAGTTCTTTCTTAGAGAAGTTCCAAGACGAATGCAGTATAATGTCTATCGACCGATCACAATACATGAAATTAATACCCCATGTATTACTCCCACCTTGTTCCTTATGGTTTAAGGCAATACGTGATCACATTAGTACATATGAGGAATTTAAAGCGGCATTGATCGCGAATTACGAAAATGACTTTTTGCTGGCAAACAGAGATGCCACTCTTAGAAATCAACATTTCAATCCTCGATTGCACAAATCTATTGTAGAGTTTGTTATAAATGTCTATAATGAATTAAAGGTTGTTAATCCCTTGCAATCGGAATCAAGAATAATTGCATCGATTCGCAATTTGCTTCCATTTAAATTACAGCAGATCTTATTTTCCACACAGTGTATGAGTTTCAGTCATTTATTAATGCTTGTACAATGCTACGAAACTCAATACCATGCTATGAATCTAACACAATCAGGAATGGGTAAAAATAAGAATAATTCAGATCATTTGGTCCCTGTTCGGAATTTGAATATCCGAAGTGTGAATAATAATGAACCGAACCTAAGACGAGTATACTCTAGCAATCAAAATGAACAAAATAGACAAGGTTATGTAGGGAATCCGCCTAACCTAATTAATCGTAATAATTCCTATGTTAGACCATATAGTCAAAATAGGTTTAAAAATAGACGAAATGTATGGAGAAATTCCACCAACGCAGCGAACTACGTGGATAGAAGTAATGGAAGGATAAGAGATGGCACTTCACATCAAGATCCAGGTATTGAAGTAATTTCTGTACAAAACAATAATACAGGACATAATCATGATTGTGCTGTACAGTGTACCCTATTGGAACCCTACTCGAGTATGAATTTAAACTAATTGCGGCTGATATGGTAGGGGTTAAACCCATGTCAGCTGTAGGTTCTCATGAGCATTTATCTAAAAATTTAAGCGATAATTTCTATGAACATTTATCTTCCAATTTACCGGTTCATGCTAATTATGAAAATGATTTTTCCTATGACGTTTCTGTGAATAACTATTCGGAAATAGCAATTAACAGGTGTCAATATCAATTTATACCTGTTGTAGATCGTTGTTGGTTTGAAGACGATACTGTCAATGATGGTTTTAATATCGTGAGTTAAAGGTTTGGAAGCCTACTCCGTATACAAAGGAAAAATGGATGCATCTAGTTAAAGAGTTAGTAGCACCCAACATCCTTGATCAAATAAATAAGAATGAAAAACAACAATAGTAATGAAAAATGTGTTTATTTAATAACAAAAAGGTGTCTTTTTGTTTCTGTAAAATAAATTTATTTACTTCCATTTGATTATTCAAACGTAGGTTATGTTTAATTTTTATTCTTTCTTATTAATGTGAAGAATCATAATTCCATTTATAATTAGTTAAAGGCAAAAAAAAAAATTACTTTATATCAGATTGATTTGTGTTTAATTATCAAAGATTATGTTAAGAATAAGATTCATTCTATAAAATCAATTATTCAATGACTACCTTGAGTGAAATTCTTCTTTATTTATGACATCTTAGTGCTACTATGTATACATTACAATTGCAACATCTAGCTTATTTGTTATACAATGCGCCCGAAAAGAATAAATATTATTTGTCACATCATCGTTTGTAATAATGATCGAAACTAGTAATCTTGATAATTTGTGTTTCACCCTCGTTAATTATATTCCTAAGCGACGATGTTTTTTTTTAATGATAAAGAATAAATAATAATGTAATAAAAGAGAAATATTAATGAAATCAAAGATTTATTGTAAATGTATTTATGTGAATTATAATAACTAATATTTTATATATATGAGGGTTAACAAAAAAATAATGAAGATATATACGAGGTGTGATCAAAATATAAAGAACATATGTAATGTACGAACATTAATCTAATCAGACCAGTGGTTCTTGAATATAAAAGCCAAGCCTACTCATGACTTTTATATTCAGTCCCTTTATCGGGCGACATTTTCTATAACGAAATACTTTAGTTTGTATAATATTTACCTGTACCGTGGGCAAAAAGTGCTCATAAATATGTAATATACTTAGTAGAATGTTCATTTTAAATTAACAGAAAAGAAGAATGTTTTTAATATGTGTAAGAGATTATTATGGGATAGTTGTGGCTATGTACATGTTATGTGTTGACCTAGTCAAGTGAATTTATGTATTTTACGGTCTTAAAAGGAATTTTTAAGACATATCAAGCAATAAAGGTGAGACTAATGATCTTTGAATATCTGAGTTGATTCTTGCATAAAGAAAAATTATTATCGCTTCGTAACATATATTTTACCAGACGGACCAGGTTGACGACGCTTTTCTATAGAGTCGTTATATAGTTTTTGAGAAAAATAAAACTAATTTTATGGCCCTAAAAGGCATGTTCTCTATTACCAATAATGACAGTTTTTTCTCTGTTGGAACAGATTCTGTATTTATCAATAAGGTTACACTTACTGCGAACTGTGACACACATACTTCAGACAGTTACAAGTACACAACTAACTACCAATTGCGCAACATACTCTTTAACAGTGACGTACACACAGTGATGCCAACATGTAATTTTATAAAATCCTATCTCGAAAGACTTAAATTTCCATTTTGGTCTCAAATTTCCCACGCGCTATAGTAATTACAAAAACTTCCAAATTTATTGACAAAACGATTTGATTTTGTTGTCAAAATTTAGTAGTTTCATCATACTTTTACGGTCATAACGTTCTATTGAACGCAATGAAACTAGACAAACTTCATTTTTCAGTTATTTTGTGTAGGATTCGTTTTCTTTTCATTATTGATCTTTTTGATCATTTACTTTCTTCCGTTAATTATTTTTTCTACATTCCAGAGCACAATGTACAATCCTTGGTGCTTGTTTTTGAAAATTCTTAAGTTACTACGTAAATCACTTCCACACTAACATGCACTGTTCAAAAACAAAATTTGGCAATTAACACTGGTTTTACGTTTATTAAAGCCTTCTTTCAGGCGCCATTAGCCTTCTTTCCGCTGATAGAGAATTTTGTGGCATCGATGAAATAAATATATGAAAAAATCCCATATATCCTGCTAATTTTGCCGAAAATTTCTTTTATACCTATTTAAGAAATGAATGTCAAAAATCCCATGAAATGGTATTATTTTCCCCACGAATTTACATCACTGCGCACACCTACGAGGGTTCCGCTGGAAAGGTTTCTGCAAACTGCTACTTACATTGGCGCCAGTGTTCCGATATTATAAAATTAGGAAGAGAAAACCTTTCTATGTTTAAATTACCTTTAATTGTTTGTTTAAGCCTATTGAGTTTAGTTTTTACCCTTCGTTTGAAGAAGTACCACAAAAACCGTTATTCGGATTGCGTTAACAGTTGTTTCTGGCAACAGAAATCGCTCATCATGCATCTTATTTTTCATATGTGAAAACGAAAAAGTCATTGGATGTTAAATCAGATGAATGCGATTAGTGAATCATTAATTTGACATTTGTACGTGCTGAGTAGGAACTGGCTTTTGGTTGTGAAAAATGATGCAACGGTTGGGTTTGTTTTACGTAATACAATGATGATTGAAAGAAGCAAGTTTTCTTCGGTTCATGTTTAGTTTCGAGTTTGTATGAATAGATCTAAGTTTTGTCCTGTGTAACGATATATTACACCAAATTTGAGTCACCTTGCTTGAAATATTTGACAGGAGCCTTTTTTTTTTTTTTTTTTTTAAGCTTTGGCCAAATTGTGTGAGATCTTGAAAATGTCCGTACGTTGAGGTGGGCATACAAAATCGTATGAATTGCAACACGTGCCTAATGCCTGAATCTCACGATATGTTACATGTGCCGGTCTCGTTCATTTTTTTCATGCACAGGATCAAAGTTACTAACAACAACAGACGTGGATGGATGACTTTCACGAAATTTATCACTGAAAAACATCCAACCACTCTGGAATTCGGGAAACAGGGTCCTATTAGATGGCGCTTCATGTCCAAAAGCCAAATCAAGTCACTTGATACATTGTTTTGGTGTTAAACTACATTTGAAATCATAAACAAAATCATTGTCCGAAAGTATTCACGAAAATTTCCATTTCTCACACCAAAACTACTGCTTCAAACTACAATGGAAAACAAATGGATTGGCCTACACAAACAATCAAACATAATTTAATCCATTAGTTGCCATATCTATCAAATTGATACACAAGATGACTTCCCTGGCAGACTATGAGCAGCAAATTTATAAACATATTACAGGCAGTGTGTATACCTGAAAAAGGCCTCGACCTGGTACATAACGTTGGGTGATTTGTGTCCGGCAGCCAACGTGTTAAGCATAGAATGGTCTATTCCTCCGAATTTTATAACAGCGAAACATAATGCCACTGTAAGTAGTAGTTTGCATAAATTTTTCCAGCAGCCCTCGTAATAATCTATAGTTGTAATAATGACAATAATAACTGGGTATTTCTTGTTTAAAACTGAAGTAACACTTTCGGGTCCGTTGGAACTTTAAAACGCTCTATATAAATAACTTGGCATGTGTTTTTCTCGAGAATTTTCAATTAACTCTTTGAAGCACGGTGGTACTAATATTATACCACCTTTTAGAGAATTTTTGTGGACGTTAGATGGCGGTATACATTTATTGTTATCAGTTTCCTCTCGCTAAGTAGTTCTTTTTGTAGCTAAACAGATGTCGTGCAATGTCATTTTCACAACACTGTTTTGAGCTGAAACCAATCTTACAGTATTGTTGTCAGTGAAATCACCTGCTCCATTGTTTGCGGGAATTATTCCGTTGTTTTTTCAAGCGTAGATGACGTTCTTTGTGTTACACTTTTGTGTTTGAAGCTTAGTTAGAAGATGTTTTCTTCATTTTGCAACTTCGTTTGATATTTAGTGTTTCAGCGATGTTCTTTGTAGGTGGTATATGTTTGTTACTGTTGTGATGTTACTTTGAAGTCTGTGGTGGGATATTTTCATTACCACCGTCCAAGTTCTCCGACCATTCTGTAAAGATGTGAAGGCTGAAAGATAGCGACATAGAGAGAATTGTGTGTAATATTCCATCTGATTGCGCATCAGAAACAGAAGTGGAAACACACAATGATGAAACATAACCACAATCATCAGAAGTGCGTGACGAATCACATGGAGAACACGTGCCTACGACATCAATTACAGATAATATCCGAATATCTTCCTGGAGTAATCAGTACAACCCACCTCCGATGACCCCTTTCTCCGCTAAATCTACTCCGACTGACATATTCAAACAAGTATTTCCAGACGAACTAATTGAATTGATTGTTTTCCAAACTAATCCGTAGGCTACACAGGCCAGAAAGTAATTCACTCCCACTGCTGACGAAGAAATTCGAGTCTTTCCTGGCATAAATTTGTTGATGGGAATAAAGAAGCAGCCGTCTTACAGAGATTATTGGTCCAGTGCGCAAAGTGGAAAAAAATCGTACGTGGTACAGGATATTTTTCCAGTTGGTCAATGTTTTGTTATCAACAGCTTTCTGATTTGGAAGGAACTGATAGACTCTGAGATAATGGATGCCAAAACGTTTCGAAGAAATATTCTAACCAACTTGGTGGTAAGAGCTTTATCCCCAAGGCCACCCAAGTATATCCGAACACTGGTGCAGGTGAAGAAACTCAATCCATTCATACTTCCTTAGACGCATTTCCATGATTCACATCAACAACCAAAGCGTGCGACAGCTCGACGTTGTGCTCAGTGTAGCACCAAAATTAACCAGGTTCGTACGAAAAGTGGATGTGCTCAGTGTGTGAGGTGCCATTATATATGAGTAAGTATTTTTTTTTAAATAAAACCGCACTTTTTCTCAAGTTGTCAATTTGAACAATGTCTTATGTTCTTGCTTGTAAGTGCAACACTGCAAAAATGTATGTTACACGAGTAAAGTTTGTAAAAGTTATTGTATGTATTTCTTTGTGTTTGCGTATCTTATTTTCACAGAGACATTTGTTTTTAGAAGGTTAGGTTAGGTTAGATTAAGAATTCACTTTGTTGCATGGTGGTATTAAAAATATGTCACCCCATAGCTAAGAAAATATAGGCAAGAAACAATTGTTTTTGCATTGTTCAATCACTTTAGCGTCAGTACAAAAGCAAAAGGTACGTAGTAAATGTAAATTCGATCTAGCTAAAATTTATACTTCACAGAGTTAAACTTACTGCCTGAAATTGAAGTAAATTAAAGACAGTGGAAAAATATATACACAACTTGAAATTTTCATTCTTTTGAATTCAAAACACAATTGTTTACAACAAAATACTCGTAATTTTATTTCATGATATATTTCATTTCCCTTGTTAGACCTTTATTAGCTGAATATACATTGTTTGTAATTATTACACAGGACAAGTATTGATTTGCTAACCACAATGTAAATGAGATTACCATATTGTGCTTAATAATTACAATGTTCAATAAATAGTTCATTTTGATGAAGTTCCAGCGAGCTAGAACGAAATGTTCTGTGTAAATGAAAAGTTCATTTTACTAAAATAAAGTTTAAAAAATCAACGGTCACATGTTGTACAAATCCTAGCTATTATTAACTTCGGATACTTCATTGAATTCTAATTTGGACAAAATGAAGTGAAAATTTTAATTCAAGATATAAGGCTACTAGTAGTGGGTACAATGGATACATTTAGTATATATTAGGAGCTTTGATTTAACATGGGCCACAAACGTTTTTCGTTATATACATATATCTTGGGCCTATGAAATTCTTTTTAAAAAATGACATAATACTTTCTTATGAAGTTTTAGATTACTAATAAAATTAACTAGCTAAAACGCTGGTTCTTCGCAGGGGGAAATAAGTTTTTTGCAAAGTATTTGAACCCACTTCCCCCCCTAGGATACACATTTTAATGAAAGTGTAGTGACGGTGATCCAGTTGTCCTATTGGATCTACACTCAAATCACTCAAGACTGGAACCAATAACCTAAAATTAAACGTAATATCTTGTATTTAGACAATCAAAATTCTTGAAGGGTTTTTAAAGGCTGATTTCATAGTGACAAATTCAAAACTATTTTTTTTACAACACTTTCCACTCGTACTAGCCCGCACAAACTCTCAGCCATTATTACTTTCTTTAGTTAATAATGTTGTAGTTGCATATTTAAAGGAGAATCGTAATGGTAATCTGTTATAGCCAATGACGTTAAAATTCTAGGAATAAAGTTTAAATATTTTCTATTTAGAAAGGTAAAGGAAAGCTGGTTGTTATATAGTTGAAATAAACGAAATGAAAATATTATCTTTAAATATTACTGTATATGTTAGAGTTGAAACTGTTTCTATGAGTATTTTCTCCATCTAAAGAACTTACTTGGGAAAACTTATGTGATAGAAACCTATGTTAAGCCATGGTCTAATCATATACCAAAAAATTATCATAATTTGTTTAGCGGTTAATGAGAAATTGGCCACCTAACATTTGATTCCATTTGTATAAGTGACACTTTTAATCATTACATGATAAGTTAATCATTACAGTTTCATTGACGAATTTGACCTTTGCATTGAGCTATCATGCTATTTCTTCTAGGAAATTTCATAAAAGCCGAGATATGTATATAATGAAAAGTCTTTACGGTCCATGTTAAATTTAAACTCATACTACTGAAGCTTACGGAAACAGTACTACTTTTGATAACGTATAAATAGTATTCCGTTACTACACACTAACTGCAACTACTTTTGTTTCATGTGAATACTCGAAAGCGCTATTCCCTTTAGGCTAAAGATGACCGATGATTGACAAAAGTGAATGGTTATAAAAGAATTGATGGAATGAAAATCTGGGAGAATCCCGAGAAAAATCCACGGTGCTGAGATTTAACCATAAATCTTTCATATAACGCAGCTTGGATACTTGTATATATATATATATATATATATATATATATATATATATACAGTATAACCTCGTTAACACGAACTCGCTTAAGCCGAACACTCGGTTAGGACGAACAAAATTTCGGTCCCGGCATCGCTGTACGTTATCTTATAGGAAGTTTTAACGGTTAACACGAATTTCGGTTAGCACGAATTACGAACTAATTTTTAGTCCCTTGAGTCAGTTAAGATTTTCATATAACACGAACTTTCAATCCTTTGTTTTTTTTTTCAGATCATTTTTCTTATTTCAGACTTCACTCCAGATCAGTTTTTGTCATACAGTATTTATACAGACGAAAATTGCCTTGTAAATAAGAGAAAAACCAGAAACAGGTATCTTTCCTCTCTTATGAGGTGTTGATTCTGTCCTCCGTCAAGCGCTGAACATGCAGGTGCTTGGCAGACGAGCTGGCGACAGCTCGAGACAAAACATCTCTCTTCTGTAACTCCAAACTGGTGACAGCAATCATAAATACCTTTCCGTTACTAGCGGTACTCACCCTGCTAGCGGAGTTATCAATTTTATAACATGACCTGGATTTTATGCGTGGAAACTGTTTTTTAAATATTGGAAGATAGGATAATAAACTCACTGTAGTGTTTTTGCTTTTCAGAGGATGGTATCGAGACCGAAACTAGTCTCGATCTCGATCTTAACTCGAATTTGAAACCGAGGAGTGCTTTCCGAAACCGAGACGAGACTGAAACTCTCAGTCTCGTCTCGATACAATTCTGTGAATGTTATCAAGACAGAATATTCTTGGTCTCGTCTCGAATTTGGAACCGTGACGAGACTACTCAGTCTCGTCTCGATACCATCTCTAGTATTTTCTATGACATACATAATAGTATACTGTAGTGGTATGTTTAGTCTGTATACTGTAGTGCGTATGTATGGAGAAAATGTATTCGAATAATAAAATTTGGGTCCCCGGTTAACACGAATTCTTTTAACACGAACTCCTGATTTTTCAGTCCCTTGGAATTCGTGTTAACGAGGGTTTACTGTATATATATATATATATATATATATATATATATATATATATATATATATATATATATATATATATATATAAAAGTGATAACGAAACTATATGTTTCTCTTGTGGCGAGACTCTTGAGAATAATTCCTTTTATTTAATCAGCCAAAAATAAGAGATAATTATGTCGATTCTCTCAACATATAAATAACATGTTTCGCTCCAACTTGAATAATGAAGAACAATCTTCGGTGTCTATAGCTTGCTTTCATCAAAGTGAGTACTTAATAGTGATGGGTCGTTCATGAACGAACTGACTCTTTTGAACGACACCATCATGTGAACTAGTATGGAACTAGTTCATACATTTGGAACTGTCCGTTCAAAGTAACGACAGCTCCGCAGACGACACCAGCAGTTGAGTAATGAGAGCACCGTACATAATTCCAGCAGTTCAAAGTAACGACGACTCCGCTCCGAACACGCCTATCGACACCGATATAGCCAGATGCCAGTAAGAATGCATACAGGGTAGTCGTTACCTTTTGAATGACACAACACCAGTTAACAAAGAACTGGCACCTTTGAACGACGACTCCCAACCATTCAAAAAAAGAACAGGCTCCTTTTTGAACGACAACTCCCAACCGTCCAAAAAGGAACTGGCACCTTTGAACAACTCCCAGATCGGTGCCGGAGCGAATGAGCTAGCTCCACCAAATGAACTGCCTCGACCCATCACTAGTACTTAACCGTTGGAAATTCTCCAACCCCCAGAATCTAAATTATTCACCCCCCAAGAATTCGCTTTTTCCCTAAATTTTCTCGAAACCTTCGTAGGAGAGTTTATTCTTTTGCATATTTTATTTAGGTCTATGTGCTCTATCACATAGATATATTTCATGCTTTTATATTATTTTATTTAAAAAGAAATTAAAGTTTAAAGAGGTACAATAAACTTTATCTAATTAACCATATTATGCACTGCCATCTCTGTAGCGTCATAATGAACAAGTTTACAAGATCTCTACGGAAAGTAATGTCATCAAGTATACAAGCAAAAAAAAAAAAAAAAAAACATAATAATAATATTAATAATATTATCTGTGCATTAAACATTTTTAAAATATTGTTCTCCTGCGTAGAGACATCATTGCTTGAGGGATTCTCAATCTGTAAAGGTATCCTGGAAGGCCTGTTCAGAAACTGCGTTTGAAGCCAATCAACTTATATCATTGAGCTGAGCAAAATTGTGTAAGTTGCTGTAACGTCGTCAATTGCTCTGTAACGATGTATTTTCGGCGAGGATATTCTTCGGTATATTTAACATGTTGGCCATTAAATGAACGCTCATTCGACGGTCTGTTTTCAAAAGTTATTTCATACGAGTCACATTTTTGTCGTCTGAAGAGTTCGACAGGCGTCCAGCGCGAGCTTGGTCTCGACCGCTTCAGAGGCTTCCAAAAACACCTTGTGCAACCTGTAGACTTACCTTTGTGGTAAACACTCATCCTCGAAGGCTTGTTGAACCATTGAAAAAGTTTCCGCTGCAGACTTGCCAGGCTTCTTACAAAATTTATCGCGCATTTTTTTTTCAGTAAGCGCTGCATCGCGCGACTTTTACAAGAGACGTTTAGAAATCGCCCGTCCTTCATCTCCGAGAGCTCGGAGACAACTGACCAAGCACTCGTTGAGTAGTTGACTTACACCAGCATAAATTTCGGCGGATAGAGTGCGCTGCAACGTTCAGTCGCTTCACAATAAAATGTTCATTACTTTCTGGGCATCTTGTATGAGGATATACTCCAGTATCAATTTCATGTTAATAGGTCGCGTGGTTCTTGTAAGAAATCAATTTTGGGGTTTACAAAAACAACTCTAAAACTACGCAAAATATTTTATACTTACACAATTTTGCTGAGTTCAGTGATATAAATTGATTGATTATGTCTCGTCTTTTGATAAGTTTTGATTACGTTGAACGTTAATAATATTAGGAATTTATGTATTTAGTGTTGAACGATAAATAATATTTACAAAAAAAGATCCTAGAACTTGATGTAGATCTTAATAAAAATCCCTGACAACCGCACATATAACGTTTCATTGAAATCGATCAGAAAATAATGCATAAATTCAACTTCTTAAATTACAAAGAAAACTATCTGAATTAGGGTATCTTTTGAGTGAACTATTAACGTAAACTTTCAAAATAACTTCAGTAATTGTACCTCGTTATCACAATTACGTTGAAATACGAATAAAAGTGGGGGAAAGTTTTGCCTTCTCATAACTAACATTAAGGAGAAGCAAATATAATCTACGTAATAGAAAAAAATGATGATTTCAGAAATATGGTACACATTTAGTCTTACTTCATCCCTATGCTTCCGCCTTCTGGACTCCTTTTTTTATGTATCTACACGTATAAGAGGTTTTGACAGAGTTAGTCGTAAAACTTTTAAGCGGTGGCGTAATAGAGGAGAACTTCTTTTATATCGTTTGTTGGAAAGAAGACGGGGAGTTTTTTCGCGGGGGGCGAGTGGAAAAAGGAGGAGGAGAAGGAGGAAGACAAAGTTTGCAAAGGGGCTTTTGTTCCTAGAGACGAAGGCTGGCTGCTGTTTGCCGCTAACAAAAGCAAGAACACAAAGAAAGTTAGTCACATGAACTATTAGATCCATAAAACCAAAATTTATAGCTCTAAGAAGTAAGCAAGAAAACTTACCATTAAGGATACGTACAATCCAGAAAGATAGAGAAAACTCCCTTGAGTCTATGATCCTCTGCTGTTCCACTATGAAGAATGGAGAAATCAAAAGCCATTTTACTCTTTGTTCCATTCTATAGCCCTGACAACTAATTGTTCATTAATCTCAAGAAAAGATAATTTTTTACTGTTGGATTCAACATTTTAAACCGATATGTTTAAGCTTAAGTTATTCTAGCGTATCTCATGTATAATATATATATTCATTATGTCTCCCTGGCAGGAACGTTAGGCTATCAACGTAATACTTGCCTAATGTAAGAAACCTTTTTAGTGTTTAATGGAGAGTGTTAGTTTACACATCACGCACTGAAAATTGAAACCGTAAGAGAAGTAACCTCATAACTTAGGGATAATCTTATTATAGTGAAGGATTTTTTTTTTTTTTTTTTTTACGATAGTAGCCATTCAATCCAATATCTACTGATAACCTCAAGAGTTGCGCTATGTAGCATTGTAGGAGCAATCATATAATATATAGAGGGTGTTTCAAAACAACACCGACAACGTTTGGGAGGTAATTCCTTACACCAACATAAGACAAAAAGTATAGACCAAACTTGGTGTATACATGCTTCCTTTCGGAGTTATAGGCTGCCGAAAACATGAAAAAAAAATAGCTTCAAAAGTCCATAGCTCCAATACTATGGAACCTATCATAGTCGGGTCAAGACTTCGCTTAGGAACTAGTATGTGCCCTACTCAAATATTCATGTTTCATAATCCTGCTTTACTTCCGCAACAATTTTTATAGAGGTAGTTGGTGAGCATTTCAAATTTCATGCCCGTAGCCAAACTTCCATAGCATTGGAGCTATGGACCTTTAAAGTACATTTTTTTCATGTTTGCGGCAGCCTATAATTCCAAAATAACCGATTTCTGCACTCAGGTTGGCCTATACTATTGTCTTATCTTGGTGTCCCGTAGCGTTGTCGGTGCTGTTTTGAAACACCCTGTATAAATAATATTGTGAGAATAGTGGTATTATTTAGTTCACATCAGTGTAGCCAATTTTAAGGACATGGCCCTAAAAGTAGATACTTCTAGACATTATAGCTAACCGTACAGGATTAAATAAATTGTTAGGAAATGCAGGATTTTTATTTAAAAAGAAGCTAAATGAATTAAAATAAAATGCAATTAACTGACATACTGCTAACATTATTTGGTCAGTCTCATCATGCTTCACACAATCATGACAAATTGTGATTGAAACCGGAAGTAGGGGTTAAAAATGTAGTACTTTTGGTTTCAACTGATCGATAAGAGACAATAGAACCCATTCTAGGGATGCTGAATTCAAATCAGTACACCCTTTCTTGTAATGTTTTACATTTTCTTTTATTTTATACCGGTTGACAGATAGAAATACGGACTAAAGAAATTGTATTGTAGTAGAGTCCCATAAACTCTGCTTAATATGGACTGAGAGAGTGGCAAGTAACTGAAAATGTGTTTTTCGGAAGAAAAAACGGGTTATTCACAATTTATATTTTACTGCTCTAGTAAAAGTTCTAGCACAATACAGGACAAATGAAAGTGCAATATACTCTAAAATAATGCTTAAAAGTTTAAAAAAAAAAACTTATTTAAACAAAACTGAAAATGTGACTTTGTAGAAAAAATGTCTCGTCATATTATACTGTCTCTAACACTCGTTTCGTTTTCGTTTGTACCGCAAAACGATGTTAGAATTATTACAGCTCAGCTATTAACAGACCACCACATTGTTTGAAAGATAATACCTTGTTTGACCAACAGAAATCATTTAGCATTTTACAAAAAGATTATCATCGAGTTATATGGAACAGGCACGTAGCCAATGGGTGGGTCCGGGGGGTCCGTACCCCCCTTCCCTTCAAGACCAGAAATTAAAGAAAAATTAATGAAGGATGAAACAAATAGTAACGAGAAATAGGAAGAATCAGCGTTAAAAATAAAAAGCGAAAAAAATAAAAATAACTTTTCATTATCGCTTCTTTGTAGATCAAACATGTTATTTCAGAAACAGTTTTCTACTGCTCCTTTAACCTGTCATTTGGAACAGACAGTAGTTGACGGAATAATGAAAACAAAAAGTTATGTGGAAAGCAAGTTCTGTTAACATTTGATTCAACAGAGAGAGGAACGCAGATATTATATAATATTTTACATTATTGGATACGTACTTTTTTTTTTAAATAGTTGAGGTCATAATGAGAGGAAAATTGTTATATATGAATGAACAGAAGAAGAAATGTAGATATTGTAAAATCTTTTAAAATCTTTTTAATATTCTTTTATTCGAGATTTCTTCATAGTTAGCTACTAAAATACTTACTAACATGTCCTCATTTTCTTGTCCTAACAAACCAATATGTGTTGCTAGTAAAATAGTTTAGATAGATCAAGCCCCTGGTGTGAGATAACCACAATATTTCATGTCACTTCCTCTCCCATTGCGAAATCCAGACTAAACGAACCAATGTATGTTAGTTTAGAATAATCGAACTCTGGTGTGACAACCACAGTATTTCATGTCTTGCCCCCCCCCCCCTATTACGAAATCCTGGCTACGTGCTTGTATGGAATGTCGAGATATCGGGAAAAAATGAAATGAAATCTTTGAGTTTTACGTCCCACGCTTATGCCGGTTAGGCTAAAGGAGACGGTGATGATGATTAATGAATGAAATGGTGGAATGAAGAAAGTGGGAGGAAACGGGAGAACCCCGAGAAAACCCACGCACACGGTGTTTGTCCACCACAAAGTTCACTTGGTGGGGGCTGGGATCGAACCCGGTCGAGATATCGGGAATCGAGTTAGCGGGGTCCTACTGTTAGAATTCCCATACTTATGCATGGTACTGTTTGGAAGTCGAAATCTAAAAGAAAGTATAATGAACTAGTGGAATATTAAGTCGCTTGAGTTTGTATAGAGTTATGCATTTAAAAGAGGAAGCTATTAAACAACAGCTAACAAAGCAATGCCGTTCTTATTTCGTAAAAAAAAAAAAAAAAAAAAAAAAAAATTGAAATGCTGGGACACGGTCAACTTACTTTAGCCGAATTCCAACTGCTTAACATATCGCACCCTTGTTACAAGGGCGCTACCACTCAAAAAGTGTCAATTTGAAGTTTTGTACATATTCGGATTTGTGAGCCAGTCCTCTATCCGGCAATACAAGAATCATGGTTCTAGCTTTACTAGAAGCTGTGTGAGAGCGCTAGTTTCGCTAGTGAATAACATTAAAGTAGGTCGCCGATCCTGGGAGGCCGGGGGGCCCGGGGCCCCCAAAGCTCATGTGGGCCCCCTATTGTATTTATGAATATACAATATTTGGCATTATTTGAATGCAATTTGTCTTAAAATCCACACACACACACACACACACACAAACACCCCCCCCCACACACACAAACACACACACACACACACGATAAATCCAAACATTTAAAGGTTTGACTGTGCTCCACCCAGGAACTAAAATGTTGCGCGCCCGGGGCGGTCTCCTGAAAAAAATTGTGAGCAAAGTATTAGTACTAATATACTCTATTCCAGTTTCAGTATCAATCCTACAGTCTATGTAAAATCAGACAATTCAAGTGCGCCAACACAACACAAGAAGATAATTGCACTGAAATGAACCAATTCTAGCACAAGCAACCCATTATTTTATGTAACAGAAGGGAACTATACGATCAATATAACAGACAAAAAGTTTTAGTAATTCAAACTTCTTGTACTTTCTGGGTATTTCTATTGCAAAGTTTATTACATCATATGTCTTCATTTCTTCATTTAAAAATATGTTATTGTAAGCTTGAGTTTAAGGGATTGAAAACTTCTCCTTTATTTCACAATAAGAATTGATAGCTGGGTTCGCAATAACTTCTCTCTTCGTTTGTTTCCTTAAGAGAGAAGAACTAGAATATTAAGTTTAGAAAAAAAAAAAGTCTACGGAAAATAAAAAGAGCAGAAAATTATCACGAACCGGATGCACTTCCATTATCGATTTCTTTCCTCGTTAAACACCAGACAGGAAATTAATTCCAAATTGTCGTTTAAAAAAAAAAAGTCAACATTTTCAGGTATTTGTATTCATTCTTTATGTTTGAAAAACCACGTAAAAACATTATTTGAGAAAAGAATACTTGGTTTTTATATTAACTTTTCCCAAAATGTGGTTCGCAGATCCTTCATTGTCCTTAGCATAATTGCAAACACGTTATAAAAATTTTATGCTAATTTTCAACGCAACCATGTTCACAATTGATGGAAATAGAAGAAATAGAATCTTCCTTTTGCTGTCTTCTCAAAAATTAAAATGAAACTTTTTTCGAAGTACATAATACAAAATAACTGTAAGCTTCAGGTAGTAGAAATCATATTTACAGAGTAGAGTTAATTTTCTTACAACTGCTCCATCGTCCAGGAAAACCTTTTTAAAGCAAACATTTTATAAAATCTGCAGAACACGTCACTAGATCGGTGTAACTACAGGGTGAAGCAAACCCTAATAAGATTGTTATAAGTTTTTTTAACTCGTCATGCATTCTAAATTTTTAGTGGGGTGCGGTGGCTCAGTGGTGGAGCGTTCACCTCTGGTGCTTGGGGTTCCGGGTTCAATCCCAGCCCTCACCAAGTGAACTTTTTGGTGGATGAACACCGTGTGCGTGGGTTTTCTCAGGGTTCTGCCGTTTCCTCCCACTTTCTTCATTTCATTCATTACTCATCATCACCGTCTCCTTTAGCCTAACCGGCATAACCGTTGGACGTGAAACTCAAAGATTTCATTTCATTTTCGCGTCAAGTGAACTTTGTGGTGGACAAACAAGTCATGCGTGGGTTTTCTCGGGGTTCTCCCGTTTCCTCCCACTTTCCACCATTTTATTCATTTCTCATCTCCTTTACCCTAGCCGGCATAATCGTGGGACGTAAATCTTAAAGATTTCATTTTCTAAATTTTTTAGTCTGTTATTCTTTAATTCATTGAAATAACATTTTATCCGATTTTTAATATACTTAAAACCCAATAAAATGAGTACGTGATAATGTTATAATGAGGGGGCGTGTGGGTTTTAATTACCTTTGAGAACACATACAGAAAGTCTTGCTTTTAATTATCTCTGCGCACTCATATGCAATGTTCTCTAATTACTTTTGCGCATACATATATAGGAAGTCTTGTTTTAATAACACTCGCACACTCATACAATAAAACCTCCATTAACTATTTCCGTACACATTCGTACGGGAAGTTCTCCTTCAACCCTTAGAATTAATAGGGTTTTTTAAATGAAAATTGGGTAGTTTTGCTTAAAGAACTGTAACTTGGTCCATAATGGTAGCGGCATGATGATTTATACCTCGCTGGATTTGTCAGAAACCACGCTTTCATATTCCGTAACACTGGGACTCATATAATGTCCCTCAGAAAAGCAGTGTTGCCAAAAGTAGGGAAAATTCACCTCTTTTTACGAAAAAATGTTGTAAAAACAAATGGCTGGCAACACTGCTTTCATGTTGGAGAAAAATACTGGAAAATGTGCGCTGGACTATTGCCAATATATTTTGGCAAGTATCGCAAAATTCTAGCGAGCAAGTACTAAGAAAAAAGTAATACGTGAAACCATGATATTATAGGGTTATATTCGCACATAAATTATGTTGCAATGAATGCTTATGTGTAACTCGAGATATTATAGCAGGGTAACAATTGATACCTTGTTATATTCGTCAGAGACCATGCGTTCATATTCCGTAACATCGAGACTCATATAAGGTCTCAGGGGATGCGGTGTCTCAGTGGTAGAGAGTTCACCTCCGGTACTTGGGGTTCCTTGTTCGATCCCAGCTCGCTCCGTGTGGACTTTGTGGTGGAAAAACACCATGCTCTTGGGTTTTCTCGGGGTTCTCACGTTTCCTCCCACTTTCTCCATTCCACCGTTTCACTCATCTCTCATCATCACCGTCTCCTTTAGCCTAACCGACATAACTGTGGGACGTAAAACTTAAAGATTTCATTTCATTTTCATATGAGGTCTCTGAGGAAAGCAGTGTTGCCAACACTAGTGAAAATCACCTATCGTTAGGATACATAAAACAAATGGCTGGCACACTGCGATTACTTGTTTCACAGCTTGGTAACACTAAAAATATAAGATAAACATCGCTGTATCGTAAAGTGAGTGCTAACTAACTGAAAGTTCTCATGTGCTTTTCTACTTTGATCTGCGTAGAAGCCTGTATGTAAGAAATAAATTATTTTTTGGATAAATCCGTATAGTGGCAACATTGCGCAGAATACTGAAATATAAGTGCCAAAAAAATCTACACATTGTCAAAAACCTATTTGATAAGAAGAAACCAACGAAACATTCGTCCTGCCATTACAACCTCTGCAATAAATTCGAGGGTCCATGTATTCATTTTGCATACATATTAATTCTAAGGGTTAATCACTTTTTCACATGGATATGAAAAATTCTACTTTAATTATTTTTGTGCATACCCCCATATGAAAAGTTCTCTTTCAATTACCTTTGTGCACATCAATATGAAAAGTGCTTTAATTACTTTTGTGCACATTCATATGAAAAGTTCTGCTTTAATTACTTTTGTGCACATCCTTATGAAAAGTTCTCTTTTAATTACCTTTGTGGGCACCAATATAGAAAGTTCTCCTTTAATTACTTTTATTCATATCCATATAAAAAGTTCTTCTTTAATTACTTTTGTGTACACCCATATGAAAAGTTCTCTTCTGGTCATCTTTGTGTACACTAATATAGAAAGTTCTTCTTTAATTATTTTGGTACACATCCATATAAACAGTTCTCCTTTAATTAATTTTGTGTATATCTATATGAAAAATTTGGATACACCTATGCATTAACTCTTAAATCTCATGATCCATTATATCTAATTAAGGTAAATGAAGATAAAAATAAGACAGTATTTAATTTAACTTTGTATGAAGGTAGTAGATGCTAAGTAAATTTAATTCAGAGCTAAAGTATGATGACGTTCTCGTACATGAAGTAGAAATAATTTCATGTATTACTAGCAAATGGTTGTTTGAAAATAGAAAAGTGTTACATTCCCGTTTACACCAGAATCAGCTTTCGATTTCAATTTCTATAGAGTTGAAATAAAGGTATACCCATCCTTCTATTTTATGAATCCTCTATTTAATGGACTTTGGAAGCGACGGATAAAAGCTGGAGAAGCAGATCCAGTTTGAAAATCTTGACTTAAATTTAAGAATCTATTGTATTATAGTGATTATTTACAGTATACAATATGTTTAATTAAGAGTACAGTATGCTATTTCTTCTCTTTCATTCGTGCTGTACGAGTACATAATATCAAAAATTACAGACAATCTTCAAAATCGGACCACTATAATTGCAAATTTGCAATCCAAATTTCCCACATGATTTGTAATTCGGCATAAATGTGCCATTTGCGCCATCGGCAGTCAATTTCACATCTTTAATTACTGAAGAATCTGAGAGAATAGATTGTTCTGTTTTAAATGTCTAATACGTATTAAGAAGAAAATAATCACACTAAATTTTCTTTATTTGTTCTTGCTTCCTTTCACAATATTTTAGTTTTATTTTTATTTGCGTTTTGTCTGCCTAATTCACTACACGATCACGCTACGAATTTTGTTTTCATCTGTTGCGTAGTTGGTAGAAAGAAGAAGAAGAAACCAATATTCCATAATGATTAGAGGAGAGCAGGTAAGTACGACTTTGTAGCGTGTTTCATACAACACGAAAGAAATTAATCATGCAAAAGAGGTCTGGAGTTTTCAATAGAAGAGAGCCCTTCTTATATATTCTCTTTTGGGAAACATAATAAGTAGCTTTATTTGATGATGAAAGCCGAAAAACTCAGGTTTCGAAATAAGTACTGCATAAATCGTATTTGATTAATTTTTTCATTGATTTTATTAATGCATCCTTGTATAATCAGTAGTGTCATTCAAATTGTTTAACAACTGGCTCTATGATCTGTATTTGACAACTGGTTCTATGACTAGTATTTAATAACCGGTTCTATGACCAGTTAACAGCCGGTTCTATGATTGGTATTTAACAACTGGTTCTATGATCAGTATTTACCAACTAATTCCATGATCAGTATTTAATAACAAGTTCTGTGATTAGTACATAACAAACGGTTCTATAATTAGTTTTTACCAACTGGTTCAATTATCAGTATTTAACAACCAGTTCTATGATTAGTATTTAACAGCTGGCTTTATGATCAGTATTTACAACCGGTTCTATGTACAGTATTTAACAATAGGTTCTATGATTAATATTTAACAACATGTTCTATGATTAGTTTTTAACAACAGGTTCTATAACTACTATATCTATAGTAAGTTGACTAAGTGGAAATATGTGACTGTATGATTATATTATTATATAACAGTAACAGTGATTAAGTCATGCAGCATGTTACGATGCGCATCCAGAAAGTAAGTTTCCCACTTGTCCCATAGCTAGGAAACCGTATGTTGCGCGAAGCGATTGCGTGTACGTGAGAGAGTAAGGTCCTAACATAGCACATGCGCCAGCGGATCTTCCCTAGTTTTCTCAGTAGCGTTGTGGCAGTGATTGAAAATAGACGTTCCTATTCCAGCTCCCGCCGCATGTGAAGTGCGAGCAGTGATAAAGTATTTGAATGCACAGGGCATAGCACCATCGTCAGTTGTGCCAAGTCCATGGGGCTAACGGCATGAGCAAGCAGTTCCTGCAGATTTTCCGCTCCTTATTGCACACCACTGTCACGGAGTGCCTGTTGATCAATTAGTTTTGTGTTGAAGCAACTGACCGTAGAGCACAAAGCAAGGCGCACAGGGTCAGCATTGACATTTTTGCAACGATACAGCTGATGGTGGATTTCAATCGGTGCTATGCCCTGTACATTCAAAAACTTTATCACTACTAGCACTTCATACGCTGGAGCTGGAATAGGAACGCCAATCTTCAATCACTGCCACGACAGTACTGAGAGAATTAGGAAAGTTCTGCTGGCACATGCGCCATGTTAGGACCTTACTCTCTCACGTACACCTAGTCGCAACATACGGTTTCCTAGCTATGGGACGCGTGGGAAACTTACTTTCTGGGTGCGCTTCGTATATTGGTATCTTGTTCATTGTTTCTTAAAAATAGTACTAGAGAATTGTTGTTATTATTTCGTAAGTACTAGATCTAGAGGTGAACAGACAATATTAACAACCGATTCCGTAAACCTTCAACAACCAGATTGAGCGAATCGCTGCTAACCAGTTGAATGACTCGACTGTGTATAAGTTTTGCTTATGTAGTATCTATCACAATAACTTTGAAACGTTGTTTATGTTCTATGGTGCCTTATGTCTGGGATGTATTCTCATGTAAGTCAGAGTTGTACTCGCCGAGGATTTAATAGATACGAGCTTGCAGAACTGAGGATATATATAATTCTAATCTTGGATATAGCTTTTTCAAACTTATCCCGAAGAATACTAAACCCTTTATCATCCTCGCGTACTTAATTTTTCTACTTCAATATCTACGCTACATGGTCTGTGTCTCCTCTCCTCAACATGTTCCTTCCATCTTCGTAAGACTTTACTCCCTTCGTTGACTACTACCCCATTCTTATATTCTACTGCAATCACAATATCCTCTTATTTTCTCCATAGTTTCATAGATTTCACCTCCTTGTACATTTTCTCATTCGTCAATGTCCTTACATTTTATTTTTTAAAACCCATTCTTTGCTCTGTTTGTTTCTTTTGTAACTCATTAACTTTCTGTACAACTTTTTGTCCTCTTTTGATTTAACATATGTTCATGCCTACTATCCCTCATTTTCTGCAACATTTGTTCCGTAACACTCATGGTTTATTTACCGACTTGTGTTTTTGCGGTAACGTACTACTTCTTCTGCAGCGTGTTGTATGCAAAGTTTAATATACTCCCACCGTCTCTTACCATCTACACATCTTTTCTCGTCTGTGTAGACCTACTTTCCTTCGAATTATGCAAAGAAAATATTTCTTATTTTCTCGTTTTTCAACTTTTTAGTATCCATTTATTTGAGTTGAATTTCAGTTTAGCGCCCCTTTCAGCAGCGAGGCTATGTGAGACGTGGGCCTACTGATTAACGTGGAATCCGAACCACATAAGCTCCCGCCGGGAATCGAACCCGGGTCTCTCGCGCCAAGGGCGCGTATGCTAACCACTTAGCCACGGAGGAGCTCTAGTATCCATTTAGTTGCCTACATCTCTCCTCGCTCTGTTTGTCAATTGAATATCCACTTCGGCCAGAACAAGGTTATGATAAGAGAAATTGTCGGCCCCGAAAGGGTCTTAACGTTCTTGAAGCTATTTTACAAGAGTTTATTTGATATCTTCCACCGTCTATTGAGGATTTCTATGTATTTTTCTCTTGTCTTGACTAAACCAAGTGATCTAAATTACTAGTGAATTCTGTCTTCAGAAATTGATCACTGTCTCTCCGCTTTCATTTCCTTCGCCTAAACCATATTTGTGTTGCTATTCACGTCCCACAATTTCATTCAAATCTCTCATTATAATTAAGTACACACTCCTCTCTTTCTTCTCTTAATTTCATCTATTGTCTTCTAAATTTCCTCTACTTGTTCAGCTGTATATGAAGTCGTCGGTACGTATGCCTGAATCACCACTAAATCCTTTCTTTTCGTTTAAATCTTAATATTATAACTCATCATCATCAACAAAATTCTATTTTCACAACTTTTTCTTCTAAGCGCTTACAAAGAATTATACCCACACCATTGCTTGAGGAAAACATTCTATATCCTTTATTTCTCAACTCCCCATTGCCTTCTCATCTAAGTTCACAAACTCCTACCAAGTTTAAATTATTTAGTTTCTTTTCTTTAAGATTTTCTAATTTTCCTCCCTGCAACATGGCACGTACGTTCCATGTCTCTACTCTAAACCTTTTGCTCTTGCTTGTCTTTCTTCATTTATCTATCTTCTAAACATTGTTAACTTCTCATCCAATTGTTTTTCCCAAGGCATTCTCCTTCTGGACATCCAAATGAGACAATACATAAGAAATACTTCAAATATCAAATAAATTCTTTGATTCTAGATACAAGATCATTAATGACTTTCTCCTGATCAAGCATGTGAAAAAAGAAAATCTTCCAACAAATCTTGTCCCAGCAAAAAACACAAACGATTTTTGATTACTTTCGTAATTGAGAAAATTCGTCCCCAAGATACGAGGGTACACGAAAGAGTTGAAACATATTTACGTACTCATCCATCTTTTTCTTGTTACATGTGCTTTATATAACGATGCATATAATGGAATATGTAGATTCAATTTGTGAAGTAGCTGCAGTGCACAACATAGACAAACTTGATACAGCTTTGTATTACCATTCATCCTTCTCACTCTCATTACCCTCTTCTTCCTTTTGTTACTCTTTTTCACTTCTATACTTTCAACCTCCTCTCGGGAGCGTATATCAACTTAATCAATAATCAGTATGCGAAGGAGATTGAATAAATTAGAATATGAGCATTTAACTTTAAATTTAGACATTTATTGTCTTATATTTTAAGTAGAGTTTGGTGTCGGATGTTGTTATGTAGATTTAAGTAAAATAGTTAAATCACATTAATAACCTGTTGGCGAATCAGTCAATTCGAGGGTAACAGAGATGCATTATTACATACCTCGTTGTACACTGGAGTCGAACTCCTGGACACGGAGTTCGTCGTTGATGTCCCACACACAGTGGATGGATGTCCACTGGATTTCGCTCGTGTTCTACAGATGGGTTTCCAAGAACTGCTCGACTAACGTGTCTCCTGGAACTGATCTCCATTCAGTCCGTCATAACCTTTTTATGTTCATCTTCATTGTGACGAATTTGTTGTTTTCTTACCAAATTCTGCAGCTCATACATCTCTGTGCTGAAACTGTGCTGAATCGCAGTTTCTGCTTTTTCTCTCATTGACCAAATTCTTCAGACAGTTTACGTCTGCGACTTTCACAATTTTACCTAATTTTGATAATGTGTAATTGTGAACTGAAATTTATACAGAGTTTACATTTTTCTTGTTGCTTCAGTATTTGTTTATATTCTTGTGACACTTGCAGACTCGTGTCTGTTACTTCATGAAAAACAACACTCATAAGCAGTATGTAACCTGATGTTATAATCTGTCTGTCTGCAACCTAATTAATTTCTCACAACAAGTTAATTTATAAACAATACTTTACTTTTCTCTTTGTAGCCAATTAATAAAATTGAATGAATTTTAATATTAAAATATTACTGAATTTTGGCGTACCGTGACAATACTAATATTGAAGAATAGAGCGAAATAGCTGGGTCGAGCGGAAAACGAATGAGAGGGTGTTAAAAATAGTAGGGAAGAAAAGAACAATTTTAGATATTATTAAGAAGAGGAAGAGAAACTGGTTGGACATTGGCTAAGAAGGTACGGTATCATGTGGGACGTGCTAGAGGATATGGTGGCAGGAAAGAGAGGGAGACGGAAAAGGAGACTACAATTAATGGACGATATTAAAACAGAAAAATCGTACGTGAAGACCTGCGAATAATAGCAGAATATCTTGATGGTGATGATGATGATGATGATGATGATATTGCTTTCTTTCAGCTTCATAGTCCCTACGTTGGCGAGTAAATTGGTGCAATTCCTCTCCAATTTGTTGTCTTCGTTTTGCAATAATTAGCTAGAATGTTCAGAGCAAAATCAATTAGTAGTTCCAGAAACTAATCTCAGAACGTGTAGGATCTAGCCTAAGAATATATACTTGATTACGTTATTTGTAGATAAATAGATAAGTGCTGAACTGCCGTATTGAAAATAAAATTGAACACGTTTATCTAAAACACTTTTGATGAAGAGTCGAAAATTTTCGCGTTATCGGGGTCTTATCGCCTATGGCAATTGCGCGTGTTTGTAGGGTCTCTCCGCAACTGTGTCGCTAAACTCCACAATGCACGAGGACTTGGTCATCTATTGAACCTCCTGATATCTATAAACGTGAAGAGAAAATCTTTTATTTATTCATTACATGCCAAAAGAAGTCAATGGAATGTAACTTAACTACAAGAATAAGTCATAAGTATTCCAATATTCTGGTACACAACATACCTGCATATATTACAGAATACTGAAATGAGGTTAACATTCAAAGTTCACCTTAATGCTGGACACTATCTGCTACCATCTACTTACTATTCTCTATTCCACGTCGATACCACATCTTGTCCCTAGAGACAAAGAGGTCAGTCCCTGCTGTTTTCATTCTCTACTAGTTGGTGAAACGTTGTCATTTTAGATAGTGTGCCATGGACCGAAACAGGTAGTAATCCTAAGAAGCAAGTTCAGGACTGTGTGCCAGCTGTGGCAGCAGTTCCATACATTCAAGTTTCTGAATTTTTGTTGCGTTTTCCGACCCAACTGTGGTTTTTCCATTATCCTTTTGCAGCAGGGCGCCGTTTCTCTTCACCAATGCATGTTATTTTTGGCTTGTGCAGCATACATCTGCTCCAACTGCTCGGAATAAAGGTCGCCATTGATGGGACTACCGTTAGAAACAAACTCGAAGTGAAGTATTTCCTTGTAGTTCCACCACACACGCAAAGCATAACTTTACGCTCGAAATGGTCTATTCGACGATCAGTTCTGGAAGATCTTCCTTTGTTAGCCATTGTTTCTTGCACATTCGGATTTTGAAAAGGTATCCACTTTACGTCAAATGTAACAATCCGTTTCAGCAAACGCATATCACGCGGATTAAGCAGCAGTTTTCAGCACACATCTATTATCCTTTATACGTGACCTGGCATCAACTCATGTGGCACAATGTGGCAGCTTCTTAAGGTTTTCCCGAGTTTGTGAGGACGCACTACAGTGAACTATGACATGACGAGTTGGTTTGGCAATCGTTGTTTGCTGGTGGATGGATCTTTCCCAATAAGGTATCATATAACCTGAAAATCTCTTACCCTGGGGCAACCTAATCTTGGCTGACCTTCGACATTTTTACAAACTGTACGAAATTTCTGGAACCAAGAAGTTGCTGTGCTGTGGTTCACTGTGCCTTCCAGTTTTGCATGATTTTGGGCATCTACTGCAGCGAAGTCATACTGTAATAATTCACGTATCAGAAATTGTTGAGTTTGTTACTGCCACCAAAAACTGAGTGAAGATATTAACTGAGTGGCTGGCCCGTATCCACGGGGGGGCAAGAGTGGGCCGGGCCCCCCCTAAATTTTGGCTGGTCCCCATAAAATTTCACGGTAGGCTTGCAAATGAACTATAATATGGTGATGAAGTATAATATCATTGTGTCGGGTCCCCCCTAACTTCTACCGGGCCCCCTCTAAATTATTGGGCTGGCTACGGGCCTGCTGAGTGGTGACCTCCATTGCTTACTATAATACATTTGGGCTAGTTTGACCTCGTATTTCGGTTGATCACGTTGTATACATGCTGAATTGCTGAATATTCTTGTGCACGTGCGTGGTGTTGGGTTGTGGAAATATTACAAGAATTATGTCTGAACCTTGTAGAAATATTTTTCATGCTGGACTGCTCTCTGAAGTTTAATGGGACCCACTTCTACTGAAATTAGAGTTCTGGTCACCCTGCATTTGCAGAGAAGCAGGCTGGACCAATGCACCCCTGGACGTATGTTATGCAATACGTAAGCACCTGTACTTCAAGAAAATTTGTAGACGTAAAGAAAAGGCCGTACCATAACCCAATCTAAAATACTAGCTGAGCTTGGTGCACACTTTATAACCGTATCAATAATTCTAATTTACAGTGATGTACGCAGAATTTTGCAAGGGAGTGTTGAAGCTAATAGCTTATATACCGGTAATAATTTCAGGTGCTTGTATACGTGATAAATGTCTAATCTTGCATATCTTGCTCAAGAGGGGTTAAACCCCTGAATCTTCCCTTTTGTACGCCACTGTTGGCTGACATTGACTTATTAAGACAGTTACCTCATCTCTAACGACCTCTTACCAAATTACAAGAGAAGCGATAGAAGGGTTATTTTTTGCCGACGTCTACTGTAAAGAAGCAGAAGAAGAAGTACATGTTGGTGTACCCGCTTTGCCACTTTTTTTATTCGTCTATGTACCTGTTATCTTCTGTTGTTTCTGTGTTTGTGCAACATAGAGAGAGAAAGAGAGCGGGAGAGAAGAGATGTTGGTAGGTAAAGGTACATTTTTTCGTCAACAGCGAGGGAGCGTTAAATCCTCCGAAGCGTGTCATAACTTGCGACGGCACGTCATCCTCATCGCCGGATTCGCTCCAAATCTGCTGGTGGCATTAAAAGCTCAAAATATCATGGTGGCTGCAAGGCAAACAATTTATAACTAGATCCTGCAATTTATCGAAAAATTTACGAACATGGATGACAGTAGTGGTAGAAAGAGAGAGAGAGAGAGAAAGAAAGAAAACAAAGTTTTCATCTAAAATTTGGCAAAGTTTCGTATGAGGGAAACCTACGCGTAAGAATGACGCAACATATCAAACTTTTCTAATTGTATGACATAATAATCAAAGCTAACAAATCTTTAACAGGTATTTTATAACTTCGAACTCCTAAAGAAAACTTATCTTGGGATTTTGAACTCTAAGGAGATGAAGCCATCATGCTTACCGGGTGCCTGTGCTCACTGCCTCTAACGTAGGGGCGGATCCAGGACGGACTTCTGGGGGGGCGGTGGGTTGTAATACTGCTACTTAGGGCTACTTTTAAGAGCTCCAAACTCTGGGATGGGTTTTATTTATATATATATTAATAAAATAAGAAAGTTTCCCCTGGATCTGCCACTGCTCTAACGCGTAATGATCTGAAAACAACTATCTTTTTAGGCTGAAGTTCAAATTTCTTTTATAAATTCATCCCAGCAAAGATTGGGCTATTTTTTCGAAGAAACTGATTTAACAAAAACTGAAATTCACAGGATGCGCGAAAAGTTATTTTCCATAGATCAGCGTTTCCCACCGGTGTGCCGCGAACGGGCCGCTGGTGTGCCGCGAGGAAATCGAAACAAAATTATTCATTCTTTAGCAACCAAATTGCAAGACATAGGAAAAAATGTACAGGGTGCGGCACGTAAAACCGGCCCGTAAAGTGAACACATAAAATGAAATGTAATGTATTGAATATGGTTAACTACAACACATAAATGAAATATAATGTATTGAATATGACTACTCACCTTCACAGCAGCCTTCACAGCAGGTGCTGAAAGTGTCCTCCGTCCACTTCAACACACATGTGAGCACGATTGAGGAGATTCATATATACCCTTGTCAGTTCTTGTGTTGTAATGCTATTGGTGACATCCTGGATCCTGGTCTTGAGTTCTTCAATTGTGTGTGGATTTGTTTCGTATACTCTTCCCTTTAACAGTCCCCATAAGTAAAAGTCACACGTGGACAAGTCTGGTGACCGAGGAGGCCACAAGCCTTTGCTGATTGTCCTCTCTGGTGTAAACATCTCATGCACAAGGGGCAATGATGCAGCTGATGTGTGGCATGTTGCACCGTCCTGCTGAAAGTAACACGTCTGCAACTTCTCTCACTCGCATGAACCTGTTGACTCAATCTCCTGGTTGACTTTTGAGGACTTCTTGTCATTGTCTCCTCCACCTGCATCTTTAATTCAGGTGTGCAGACAGATGGTCGTCTGTTCCTGGGAGCATTTTGAACCGATCCTGTACGCCGCCATTTTTCAATCAATTCCTGAATGGTGCTTTTTGCTGGCACAGAACGTCCTGGAAATTTCTCTCGAAACAAATTCTTTGTTTTCACAAAAGATCCAGTGAGAATGAACCCTTCAACAATGGCAACACGCTCGGGTATCGAATACGGCATTATCACACACTGACACTCACCCGGCTTAACACAACGAGGCCTTTTTCTCAACTGGTTTCGACAAGTTTCACTGGCTGCGGCTGCACGTGACTGCTGCAAGTCACGTAAGTCGACCCGACCTCGACACGCCATCTCTTGGTAGGAAGGTAGATTATTTAAGTGTTGCCAAAAACACAATATACCAGAATATTACGACGGGCCGGTTTTACGTGCCGCACCCTGTATATTTGTATTTCACATTACTATGAACCTCTACAATGGAAAATAATTTACCATAATATATTATTGTACATACATTACTGTGTAGCACATAGTCTTTCAGAAACAGAATTTCATTTGCCGGAGCCTCATACACATTTACACGGTTAGCTGCTATGTTACGCTTCAATTGAAATTTCATACTAACACCGAAAGATGGAAGCACTTGTACTTTAGGCGTTAAGCGAACGTACGTAGAACGCTAATTCGCAGTCGCACGTGAATGAAGAACAAGTCATTGTTCAACAGCTGTGTTTTGACTTCGACGCATTGCAAGCGGTGTGATTGCAATAAAATGGACCGGTTTGTAGTTTAAAAAGCAAAGTTAAGTAATGAAAATCAAACGGATACTGCTGCTTCCACCAGCTCGTTACAGATTACTCCATCTGTGAGTAAATGTAAAAGTGTTGTACGACAGTATCAGGAAATGTACTTATCATTTGGTTTTAAGTCGACTGGAGGAGATCGCCCAAGCCCAGAGTGTGTCGTCTGTGGGGAGCAATTGTCCAATGAAGCAATGGTACCAAGTAAGTTACAACTTCATTTTCATACTAAGCATGCCAATTTAAAAGATAAACCGTTGGAGTATTTTAAAAGAATCTTGTCTCAAGAAGCCCACCAAGTCAACATTTTTACGAAACAAGTTAGTAGATCTGATAAAGCACAAGAAGCAAGCTATGCTGTGGCTGAAATAGTTGCTAATAAAAATGAAACCCCATACAACAGCTGAGTCTCTAATTTTACCTGCGTGTTCCGAAATTGTAAAAGTAATGTTTGGGGAAGACTTCGAAAAACAAGTAAAGAAAATTTCCATGTCAAACAATACTATTAGTGCACGCATTCAAAACATGTCTAAAAATATTGAATCTCAAACTATAGAATTACTCCATCAGGTTGATATATTTTCTATGCAGTTGGTCGAGTCAACTGACGTTACAAATCAAGCACAGTTAATAGCATTTGTCAGATTCATTCATGATGAAAGCATTATTGAACAGCTTTTATTTTGTAAAGCGCTATCCGAAACAACTATGGGACAAGATATATTTGATTTAGTAACTGATTATTTTGATGCAGCAGGTTTGTCATGGAAATCATGTTTGAGTATTTGCGCAGATGACGCTCCCTCTATGACGGGTTCTGTAAAGGGCTTTTTGGCATTAGCAAAGCAAAAGAATCCGGAAACAATATTTACACATTGTTTTCTCCATAGAGAAGCACTTGTTTCAAAATCACTTATTCCTGAACTTGCAGAAGTATTAAATCAAGTGGTCAAAATGGTTAATTACATAAAAGCAAGGCCTCTTAAAACAAGAATATTTTCAGATCTATGTTGTGCAATGGATTCTGAATACACTCAGTTGCTTATTCACACAGAAGTGAGGTGGTTGTCTCGTGGTCGCGTATTATCAAAATTTTACACACTTAAAGAACTTCTCCTATTCTTTCTGTCAGAAGAAACTGAATATGCCGATTTCCTTAAAGATGATTCTTGGTGCAATAAAGTTGCTTTTCTCGCGCGACATATTCCAAACATTGAATGCGCTGAACAAAAAGCATGCAGGGAAAAAGTGAAAATACCCTAACCTCAAGTGACAAAATTTGCTCATTTAGGGAGAATCTCTCGCTTTGGAAGGACAGAATTAGAAAACAAAACAAATGTGACATGTTTGAGCTTAACAAAGTGCTGTAAAATTGACATAAATTTCTCAACACTCATTTCAGACATATTGTCTTTGTTGCGTACCAATGTTGAAAAGTATTTTCCTACGCTTCAGTTGACTTCATTTGACTGGGTGAGGGACCCTTTTGCGCCTTCTGTCCTACAATCAGCAGAATTAACTGTCCAGGAAGAAAGTGAATTGGCCGATGTGAGGAATGACCGACGTTCGAAGCTCCAGCACTCACAGCAAGACATGGCATCATTCTGGATTTCTCTTCGGAAAGAATATCCAGTTATTTCTACAAAGGCTGTGAAAGTTCCCATTCCCTTTTCTACATCCTATTTAAGTGAAGTAGGATTTTCTGCAATGAACACAATCAAGTGCAAGAACAGGTCACAATTGTTAACTCCGGAACGCGATATGAGGGTGTGTTTATCAACTATCCGTCCAGAATTGAAGAAGATTATGAAAGAACACCAAGCTCAAGTTGCACATTAATTTTGATTCGTGCACCAACTTGTTTTACTTTTGAAAAATTGTAACCTTCAATAGATATTATTGAAAAATTATTGCTTTACTAATATTATTGAATAATTCTAACCTTCATATAATATTTATAAATTGTAACATATATTAACCATGTTAGGAAATTGTGTGTGTCATACTGTGTTACTTTTCTGTACATTTTTAATGTTGAAAAAAGTATTTATCATTGTTATGACCATTATTACTTCTTTATTGTTGCGAACTATTTCGTAACTTGAAATTTTAAATTATTACAAGAGATTTGCTTGTTCGTTCGTTTTTTAGTGATCTTCCTTCTTAGTGAAAGGTTGCATACAGTTTTCGAAACAAAAAGTGTATTTACAAACCTGAGTCCTATATTTCATTGCAATTGTATTCTTTTTTTTTTTTTTAACTAGAATCAAAAATTAGCATAATGATTTATCACGGGGGAAAACCAGTGATCGAGATTTCTTCTCTGTGAGAAAGTGGTCAGTAGTCACAGAAAAAAAATACCACAGTATTTTATATTTACAATTAATAATAATAATAATAATAATAATAATAATATATGTGTGCCGCGAGAATTCAAGTTACACCCGTAGTGTGCCGCAAGTTGAAAAAGGTTGGGAAACGCTGCCATAGATCAATAAAAGTATTTGTTATTCCGCTTGTGCAACGCAGATGTTTCTTCGATATTAATTGTGGCACAGATGTCGGTAGGACATTGAATAAGATGTAGTAAACAGGAGTTTCAGTTGTCTCGGAAAGAAAGAGTCATGATGCCCATTCATTGGTGTCGAGACCATGTTAGGCGGCTAATAGCAGGCAACTATTGCGTAGTTGGAAAACGCTTCATCATAGTGGAACTAGGCACGATATAAAAGACTGATCAGCGTATCCAAGTACGGGATAATTTGGTTTCCCAGTGTAGTCAGATAGATTCTGCGAAAACGCACTCTTAAAAAAATGTTAAAGTTGAGTTAACGAAATCGTGCCAAATCCCAGGACAGAAATAGAATTGTCGCCTTCCGTGATTACGCTATCAATTTATGATTTTAATATGTTTGTGCGAATGAAATATTCACTTTGACCTAATGGGAAATTCACCTCACCAGCAAGGAATATTGGGGATAGGTTTAGATCACGCATGTAATGTCACTATCCCTGTACATGTCCAATAAACCGTCTGAGTACCTTCACAGTCAGGAATCAGTGCGATGTTGAACAGGATCATCTGAAAGTGCATCATGAAAAACACACAATTGCCAGTGATATTTCTTTATAAATTTAAACTGAAACATCCTGTATAGCTCAAGCTATTAGTCGCTCAAACTATTAGTTGTCCATTTGGGCCAGAAGTGGCAAATAAACCCACCATTTTCCATTGGTTTGTCAAATTGCGTTCCGGTGACAACTGCAAAATGAACCCCGTGAGCTCCAACTTACATCATGTTTGGATCAGCTCCTTAGAAAGACAGTGGAAGTAGACCCTCTGAAAGGTATTCGTTCTGTCGCAGACTAGGTTGGGTACACCAGGCGTAGATAAAGTGAAAACATGGTATCACAGAGTTGACTCCGGCCAACATGAATTGCAGTTTGAAGGTGTGCAATCCTGAGTGAAAGGAGGGAGTAGTCGGGGACGTTTCCTGCATCATATTGTCACTTCAGATTAAAAATGGATCTACTATGACAATTGTAAACGGTCAAGTGAATGGTTGGATCGTGATCAACGTCCAAAACAGTTTCCTAAACCATCCCTGTACCCGTAGAAGGTTGTTATTGTTAGTATGGCGGTCTATGGTGAGAGTGATCTATCATTCCTTTCTCAGCCGAGGTGAAAGCATCAATGCAAATCATTCAGTGTTGAACTCCATAAAATACATCACAAGCATCCATCAAATGAAATCTTGAAATTTTACCTCCCGCGTCTATAACCTGTAAGAGGATATTGTCTACCACAAACTCTCATGGCCTAGCATCGAATTAGAAATCCTTCGCATCGAAGCGAGAACTCACCATTAAGCCACTGTGTCCCGAAGAATAGACGTTGGGATCGCACTTTATAAAAACTTGGCCTTGTGTCATATAGAATTGATGCCGAAAGGAAACGTTTAAAGCAAATCAAGACGAAGTCAAGTAACTTTTTATTTCTTTCTATATAGGTCTAATTTCCTATTTGTCTATTTTTAATAGTAGTAATAAATTATACAGCACACGGATACAAAGTCATGTTTAATGTATAATATAATTGATAGAGTACACATCATAGAAGGAGAAATACACTCACCTATTATGTATCTATGATCTATGTTTAATTACAGACAGCTTCAAAGCAATAGCACAACACTATTGTCCAGTTATTCAGTGCAGTATCCCATGCATGGTGATAAACATTCAGTCGTGAGTTCCATTTTTGCATATCGTTTACTATATCATCATATATTATGTTAGTGCTCTAACTGGCAGTATATTGTTCCTTCTCTCTCTCTCAATATAAATATGCTAAGAGAATAGCAATAAAGAAAACGAAGAGAAAGAAAAATTATAATATATGTAAAGGAAAATACAGAACTTTTAGCGATTCACGTACATAACTAACAGATTAAATAGACTTTTAAAAACTGTGATAAAGTAGATTTCAATTAATTAAATTGCCATTTATATAATTGTTTAGAATGTGGTTTATCAAAAACTGTTTATATTAGGGATGGGCAAAACCGGTTTTTATAAAAACCGAAAACCGGTTTCTATAAAAACCGAAATGCGAAAACCGACATTTCGGTTTTCTCTAAAACCGGTTCGGTTTTTCACCGAAACCGGTTTCGGTTTTCTCCAAAACCGGTTCGGTTTTCACCGAAACTGGTTTCGGTGAAAACTTTTCGAAAACACATAAAACTATTTCTGTGGAAATGGATTCGGTTTCCGGAGAGCAACGAAACACCATTTTGGTCAGAAATAGAACAAATTTTGAAAAAAAAAAAACGGAATCGGTTTTGAAGAAAATCGAAACCGGATCAGGTGAAAAACCGAACCGGTTTTGGAGAAAACCGAAACCGGTTCCGGTGAAAAACCGAAAAACTGGTTTTTGTGCCCACCACTAGTTTATATATTTGTATATATTACGTCCAAGAGACACAAAATCTCCACAACTAGTTGATGAATCACCATCAATTTTGTTCAGGATATAGAGGCTCAAAAGATACGAAACGAGTCCATTTACTCTATTCAGTTGGTCCCAAGATATGGACAATAAAAATCCGGTTCCTCATGTATATCAATGCAACTAATTGTATTGTCCTTAGTTAATATACTATCCGTAGTGCAGTTGAGATTAGCGGGTTAGTATAGTTCTCAGGATGCAAAATATTATGTTCGTAGACTGTAATTCTAAAATGAAACTAAATAACTTTCTGCTTGACAAATCTCAAGATTTAAATATTTTCTACTTTCAAATATTTATTCAGATTAAAGTATATTGTAAAAGGAGAAGAGACACTATACATTTTTATAAATGAACAGGAAAAAGTATAGCTTCTTTAATGGAAATGTATAAGTCTATGAGAAGAAAAATAAATGGTATTCATTAGAAAGTTTCAATATAATGATAAATACAAACAGTCCTAATTTCTGTGTGTACATTGTTTCTACAACATTGTACACTTTGTAAGTGCTATAGCTGACACTATAATGTCTAACTGCCAGTATAATGGACTTGCATTAAATTTTGAGTGTCTTGAAAACCAAACAGAAGAAGAGATATTGCACTGAATAATTTCTGATTCTCGAAGTTTTCCATAGTAATATTCTTTCTTTCATTGTCCACACACAGTGTTTCATACAGAACACAAAATTTGTGTAACCATTTTGGACATGTGGCAATCAAATTGGAAGTCGTAAGAAAGTAGTTCTCCCAAGATTCCATACAATTGTTGATGTTTTGTTTAAGTCCATTCAGTGTAGCATCTGCCGCAGGTTGCTTATTATGTCTGCCCTGTCTTGATAATAAAAGGCTTTGTATTTATGCTTAGAAGTCTTGAAGTCGAATTGAGCAATTCGGCTGACAGTTAGAATCTTTTACCTTGGCGAGCAATTGTCGAAATGGGATTGAGTCCGTGCAGGCACGTAGCCAAGGAAGGGGTACAGGGGTCCGAACTCCCCATTCGAGACCAGAAATGAAAAAAAAATAAGGAAGGATGAAACAAAATGAAATGAGAAAAAGAAGGTTCACCATTAAATAAACTACGGGAAGCTTTTGGTTACTCTTTCTTATGAAGAGATTTGTACTACTTGCAATACATGGTGGCGAAGTGAGCGAGATATCCTGGAAGAGTCATGGAATTTAAAATTTCTATAAAAGTTACAGAATTCTCAGAATTTCTGCTATTACTCAGGGATTTTTCAAACTTTCGAAAGCATAGTGCCGTTGAATAACAACGTGGACATTTTTTATCACAATTTTTCGTCATCGCACTCTTGCAGTATCATACATGGTATTTCAAAAACAATTTTCTACTGCTCCTTTAACCTGTCTTTTGGAACCGACAGTAGTTGACGGTATAATAAAAACAAAAAACAAAAAATATAAATGTAAAGAAAGTTCTATTAGCATTTGATTCAACAGAGAAAGGAACGCAGATATTGTAAAATATTTTACAAGACATTATTGAGTATGTACTTTTTATAATAGTTGAGGTCATAATGAAAGGAAAATTGTTATATTTGAATATACAGAGGAAGGACGTAAATATTGTAAAATCTTTTTCAATGCGTTTATTATTATTATTATTATTATTATTATTGTATTATTTTACTCAAGATTTCTTCATAGTTTGTTATTAAAATACTTACCACGATATCCTCGTTTTATTGTCCTAACAAACCAATATATGTCGATAGTAAAGTAGTTTAGAGTCATCAAGCTCCAAGGCCTTCAGAATTCCATGACTCCCCTCCCCTCCGTTACGAAATCCTGGTTAAACGAACCAATATATGTTCCAGTAAAATAGTTTAGAATGATCGAGACCCTGTTGTGGTGACCATGTCACGGACCTGCCCCTTCACGAAATCCTGGCTACGTGCCTGGCCCGTGGAGTAGTTACTGGGACTTTCTTCGGATGTGGAACTACATGTAGATGTTGAAAGATTTGATTCTATTCCTAGTGATTGATTCTAGGGCAAAAAAGGAGATTCTGGTGAAAGTTGAGTTGATTTCGAGGTTGTTGGTTTCACTGTGGTAAATGAAATACTTCCTGGGACACGTCATTAACCCTTCAGCACTCGCGCACAGACCGTCACGCGAGAACTCGCACGCGGTCGAAACGACCGCGCTGTAAAATTTGACGTTAAGGAATTAATTACATAATTTTAAATGAATTGTATACTTGCCAAAAGCGGTGTTGTGTTGCAACAATACAGTCTGGGGAAGGATTAGAGGGGGTGAGGGGAAGTTTGCTCAAAGTCACTAAACAAAATCAAAGAATATTTATAGGTGCGGTCGAAAAGACCGCGCTGCGAGTTCTCGAGGGTTATTAAGCTAATTCTATATCCTGTGAATCTACGTGGTCAGATATTTTGGTATAGGCAGATGAAAGTCGACTAGGATCTAACAGGCAATCATCAGAAATTAAAAAAAAAAGTAATCGAGAATAATATTTAAAGTCAAAGGATAAATGGCAGACGTTCGAAAACCAGAATAGGCATTTCCATCAGAGGCAGCTTTGTTCCACGGAGCAGTAATGAGATGGCCGGCTTGTAACATGTAATATTTCTGTCTTAAAATCCGTAGTCTACAGTACATGCAGCACTCTTTAAAATATTCGATGTATCAATAAGTGAAATAAGTGTCAATGACACTGAGGGCTGTGGTGGCTCGGTGGTAGAGCGTTCACCTCTGGTGCATGGGGTCCTTGGTTAAATTCCAGTTCACACCAAGTGGGCTTTGTGGTAGACCATGTACGTGGATTTTCTCAGGGTTTTCCCATTTCCTTCTACTTTCTTCATTTTATCTTTTTCGTTCATTTCCCGTTATCACCGTCTCGTTTAGCCTAGTCGGCATAACTGTGGGACGTAAAACTTAAAGATTTCATTTTCGTTTATCACAATGACACTGTACACTTTATATGTGGGGCTAGAAAAATTCTGGCATTCTTATACCAAAAATGTGAAGTATCTTTCCTTTGTGTACTTGCGGTAACAATCATTTTTCACAAGAAAATATGCCGCAACCACTGTTTTTATTGGTTTTGTAGTTTTGATGCACAATCATGCAGAAGGTAATCATAAGACTCTAACAAGTGTCGTGTAAAACATTTGTCAAATAAAACCTAGAGTGCGATCTACTACAGTGTATCAAACTTGCCTTCAGTTAAATTTTGAAGCTTACGTCACCAAGCAATTTTGATATGAAGGCGACCTTTTTCTTACCACTTCGCTCGACTGATCTCTACTGCTCTGGTGTGGTAGAACGAACAACATTTACATACCCTTGTACAGAATGTTGTTTCCATCTGATATGCACTAAGTAAACTACAGCGTGTATGGCATCTCTCTATATGCGGCTTCTCTCCTTGTTTTACAATACTTCATTTAATTTTAGGCGAAATGCCTAGACATATTTAAACTTAGACTTGATAAAATTTAGCTTGTTAAAGAGTTTGGTTTGCCACAAAACAAATCAACTTTCTTCAGTGATGTGAATGCTACTTGCTCTTTCCGTTATATGGACATTTGAATATCATCAATTCCCAAAGCAATTACGAACAGTTCGTCTCTTTTTAACATATTTATTTCTTTATACAGTGCGTCCAAAAAGTTCTGCATTATTGCAAGTTGAAGTGAGTTCCTAAGCGTTGACGAGAACATATCTGTAATTGAAATGTTAAACAGGAAATGAAATGTTATGAAATTTTCCAACATTGCAAGACTTTTAATTGGAGAGACTTACAAAGAGGAAAAATCTCATTCATAAAAGTTTTTTTTCTATATCAATAAATATCTCCCTCTGTCACCCACAGTACATCCAACTGATGTTCAATGGCGCGTCATGTGTTGTACAACATTTCTGACAAGAAAGTCCGTTATTTTTCTTCTCAGCGTGCTCTTATTGGGTACACATGTTATATAAACGCTATTCTTTACATAGACCTACAGGAAAAATATTCAGAGGGTTTATGTCAGGCGATCATCGTGGCCGAGGCCGAAGTATAGGGCGGTCGCACACAAGTCGATAAATATCTTATTCACGAAATCTCGAAAAAGACATCCCAACCACGGAGGAACGCAATTTTCCTGCAAAATAACGTCGGTTGTAAATTATTTAGTTGTTATGTTTTCCATCATTTCCAAGTAAATGCCTGCTTTTTCATGGGACGAGAAATACGAAATGTGATGACAAATGTGTCTGTCCAAAATTGCTACATTGTCATTAAATGTTGAAGGATCGCATATCTATATGGGGAAAAGCATAGGTTAGAATAGGTGTGAGAAAACCTTTATTTGTATTAAGAACAATTTGGTATTTGAGACTCCATGTGGTCCACGTTAAACGTTTTAGCAAATTGATACGGTTGTACGCTTTGATTGTGATATGCTTGCGATATTGCTTTCAAGTTAAATGATGGTGTAAGGAACATCTACAGTGTATATGTGACGTCTTGATGGGGATATTAGAAGTATTATGTATGCTTAGTGACAGTAGGAAATGCTATCTATAGACCTGGCATGTATACGGGGAGGGGGTTGTGAATATAATGACATGAGTTTTGGTGACATTTATCTTGATATTCCATTTAGAACATTGGTCTGCAAAACGGCTGACTGTTTCTTGTAAAGAGATGTTGATGTATTAGATAATGTCGCTAATAGCAAGAAAAACTGTATCATCTACGTATTTGGAAAAGACTGTAATTGGTAGATAGTTGCGGCATGATCACTAGCTACTAAATCAAGAACTGTTATGATAGGATGATTGATACTAGTATTAGAGATTAGTGCAATATTTACTTTAGCGTCAGAGATTAGTAGTGTGAGGGAAGCAAGATAATAAGAACGCTAGTTGTAAGGTACTGTAAGAAAGTTAGATTTTCGAAGTACATGTTCAAGTATTTACCTGGTAAGACCACACTAGAAGAAATGGTAAAATCCAAGTACAGGCATTCGTTACTATTCTATTCAATCTCACTTAAAAAGTTCGTGTATATTGAAACTACACTGCTAGTTGTCTACAAATAGAAGTGTATTTGTTTAGTGGGACTTCCGTTGTTTATTATTTTTTCATGCAATAGGCCGTCTTCTTGATCTGATTCATTTCCCTGATCATCATCTGTGTTAAGCTTTGCTTGATGATCGCCCTCGTCTTCTTCTACTTGGCACAGCTGATTTGTCTATGGTTTTGTCGTATAAGATGTAGAATCGTTCCTCTGTACTTGTCATGATACCTATAGAAAACTAGAGATTCTTTGTATAATATTATCTGAACGCTTTTGATGTACTGGTTTCTTTTCAATAGTTGTAGAGTGCACCTGATTGAAGTGACCCATGGTATTATCTTCTTTGTTGGCTGGGCTATGCCTCCCGTGATTATTTGTCCAAAGACTTCTGTCATTGAGTTACGTTCTATGTTCTGCTAATTTTGACATGAAAATGCCGTTGATCTTTGCTCTATTTACGAAGTATCTCTTCACTATTAATGCTGGGTTCCTCTGTGATAGAACTTCCTTTAATTTTCCTGGATAATGATTGTTGCCAGTCCTGTGTCTTTCCCTTCCGCAAGTGGCGCAAACACTGCTACTGCTGGACCTTTTGCAATCTTGCTCGTGAGACTTTCTGCAGCGGAAACGCACTCTTTGGTTGGTGCATTCATGCTTTTGATGGCCATACTGGTAGCAATTACAGTATTATATCAATTTGGCCTGGATTCGTAACAACTCTACTTTATACTTCCTTTTTTTGGTGCAAAGTCCTTGAGTCAGTAGTCGACCCATGTCTTCTGGACATTCTGGAAAGAACCTGACAAAAGGCGTGAGTCCTTTGTAAGTCTGAATTTGTATGATGTTTGAGTGGCGTATCTTCTGCTTTTTGAGTTGGCTCCTCGAATTATGCATGCAAATGTTGGTTCTCTTGGCTTTTGTCGTGGATGACTTGGTTCCGTCATCGTCGGGTAATGCTTCTGTGTAACTTCTTGGTTATTGTCTTAGGTTTGGTCTTTTTTTCTTTTTTGTATGTTACACGAATGTTCTTGATTGGTTGTGTGAGGTTTCTCTTGCATTTGTTTTTTCACATGTTTCTTAATAGGGTTGGTTTCTCTTTGGTGAGTTTTCTGTGGGTTGTGCTCTCTCGCCAAGCAATTCACTTGTGAGAATTCTTTTTTTTACAGCTATTGATCCCGATAGAGGCCATTCTGTCTGTAGAGTATGTGAAAACGTCATATCGATGTTAGTGTTGTTGATTTTCTTCTAGTATTATTTCTTGGTGGGTTTCTCCTTAAGTGAGCTCTTCTAACTTGTGCTTGTCTGTCTTCATGTTTTCTTGGATTAATTCGTTTCTCTTATAACAGCATTTCTCCCAAATTCATCTCCTGAAAATATTTGCCTGTTGGCTGGTGTTGGAAAGTCTGTTTTTATATTTATTATGTGTATATCTCTTGTTTTATAGTGTACGGTACATGACTAGAGAGCTTACTAAGAAATATATATTGTCAGCTTCAACATATCTCGGACTAAAAATATCTGCTGATAATTGTAAATTAAAACTACATTTAACCAACATGAATAGGTTCTTACAAATCCTTTAGTCTTTCGTTTCTTTCTTTCCTTCTATCTTTTAAAAAATTTCTACTATATAATGTGAAGAATGTTTCAGTTCGGAAAGGACTTTTTAGTTGTGATTAGCAAATTATTTTTATAACGCCCTTGTGTGTGTATGTATCTGCATTACACGAGAAACATTTTAGTATGCAAATTATTTTTTAAATAATTAGATTATTTGTACATAGAGACAGTAGTGAGTTTAGAGTCCAATCAAAGGTGGCAATTGAAAATTCATAGGAGTTTTCGAAAATCAAAGATGTGCTCTTTCAGCAGCATCTGATTCCGGGTTCGAATCCGAGAGAAAGCATAGTTTCTAGATTCATACAATTTAAAAGGTTGAATAGTTTAAACCGTGGCGTGTTGTTCACCACGGCGTCGTTTGCCACAACCCGATTTTGTGTTGTTTGCCCCAGTACTTTCATTGCGGGTTTTTCAAACCTCATTGTTGTTAATATTCACACACACTTGACGTAAAAGATAAGGATTGCCAGGCATATTTTTGATCCCTTGTAAATAAGTGGTTAAGTGTTCTCGCCTTTGCACTAGAGATTTGTTATTAGCCTTGCTGCTGGAAAAGAATATTAAACTGCAAACAAACACTAAACTTTAATATCACAATAGTTTCATAAATGATTATAATTGCATTTATTTCTTTTAACGCAGTTCTTAATATTACCTCATGTAATATAATGTTCCACTTTTCCGTTATGCTATACAACTAAAGAACTGGGTTTTACATATTTGTGAAAAATGAAACGAAATATTTCAGTTTCACGTCCCACGATTATGTCGTGTAGGCTCAAGGAAACGGTAGTGATGTGAATGTACGAGCTGGGATCGAAACAGTGACACACACACCAGGGGTGAACTCTCTACTACTGAGCCGCAGTATATAATAACTTGAATGATATTAAAGGTAGGAAAAGTTACGAAATGCTAATTGTAGCAAAACTACTTACACCCGGGTTCGATTCTCGGCGGGAGCTCATGTGGTTCGGAACTCATGTTAATCAGTAGGTCCACGTCTCATATAGCCTTGCTGCCGAATGGGACGTTAAACTCAAAATCAACTCAACTCAAAACTACTTACGAAGCTCAAAGTTGATCTCATATAGCCCTTGTCTTTTATTGATGTGTTTACCTACTTTTGGACTACCCTGTACATTGAAATTTCAGTTCTACATATGGAAACTGTCCACCCAAATATTTAACTTGAGAAACTGTTATTTTAGCTAATTAATTGCAAATATACAGTTTAAAAGCTTTGCATAAAGTTATTAAATTATATAAAGGAAATATGGCTGTCTAAGTGTACAGTAGTTTGCGACGAAAAACACTTATGTAGCTTTGATCCTTTCGTTCAACCTAAAATATCTACACCTGCTATTAGTGTTTCAACTTCAGAGGGGATACAATCATATCAACACGGACCGCTCACATTTAACGTAATATGTAATTTCGTACGAAAGTAAGATCTAACAATATGAAGAATATAATTTAAAAGATCTTAATTATTGGATTCTTAAAATCTTTTTTAAGCTAAAACAAATACTTTTTTTAAATATAAAATTGAACTCTCGGAATTAAGAAAAAGTAATCATAATTCTTGAACTATTTTAAATTATCCTCACATAAAATTACATGATTGAATCAAGTTGAAGTTTTTCCTCGTTTAACCCAAATGTTCTCATGACGTCATTTCTTTATCAACGCAAATATATAAGTAATTAGTTTAAAGTATCTAAACCTTAGAAAAAGAAAATTCTCGTGCCGAAACGAGGTACGGTACATATCGAAGTTTGGCTCAAGTTTATTCTTTGTAAGAAGAGGTATGTGAAAATTGCGGATAGTTTTTGACTTACCCTCGTACTTCACCAGGCCCGTATTCACGGGGGGCTAGGGGGCCTCCCCCTAAATTTTTACTGCCCCCTAAAATTTTCACAGTAGGCTTGCAAATGAACAATAATATGGTGATGAACTATAATATGGTTGGGTCGGGCCCCCCCTAACTTCTACCGGGCTCCCCCTACAATTTTGGGCTCGCCACGGGCCTGTACTTCACCAATGCCAACAAAATCATCTGTGGTCGAGGAGTGACCTGAGCCTTCAATAAGCTTGGAACTAGTCTTAATTGTCAAACTTTTCTTACCGAAAAAAGTGCATGCTAGTACAGAAGTGACTCAGTACAATGTTTTGGTATCCTCAAAAAATAAGCACCAAGGAACGAAAACAGTGCTTTAGTTTTTTAAAAAAGAAAGAAAATAATTGAAAGAAGAAAGTAAAAAAAACATAGAAGAAACAACCAACTTCGGAAATGTTCCACATAAAATGACTGGAGATTTTTTTCAGTGGAGAATAAAGTGTTTCAATAATCATTGTCTTAATTAGATGACGATGAACAAAAGCGTGATGACAATATTAAATTCCTAACAACGAAATGTACTTGTTTTCAACAACTTTTTCAATTCTTTCTTTCAAGTAAGCAAACTTCTTATTCCTAAACTATTCCAAAGTGTAGAAGATCGATGTTTACGGATAAATTACTCATATATTGAAGAAAATTAATATATCTATCATAGAATAAGATCATTTTGCATATTCTAAGTTTCTAAATAAGTTTCTAATTTTTTTGTAATTAGTGTAACGTACGGAAATTCAAGAGTAAAATAGGAATTTCTGTCTCTCAAGATGGGATTTTTGTAAAGTTTCAGACTGGCATCACTGACTCCATGAAATGACTCACAAGCTTGTGACCAGTGGTCAACAGACATGATGAACTTATGTCGGAAGAAGCAGTTGAAACACATGTCGCACAAAGGACAGTGCTCATTACCCATGAGTTGAAACATAAAACCTTTTCTCATCCGTCGTATTCCCCAATATCTCTCCCACTGACTACCACCTTTTCTGTCACCTTGATTACTTCTCGGGAAGGAAAACTTCTCCTGATGAACAGGCAGTGCGTGTGAGGCGGACACTTCATTCTTGTAATAGTTCGAAGTTATTAATACATTCGTGGATCCAAGGCTGAAGTACATGATCACGTTTATCCATTTCGCAGATTTTCTTACTATCGCTTTTGGAGCTCCTTCGTGGCTAAGCGGTTAGCGTACACGCCTTTGACGTGGGAGATCCGGGTTCGTTTCCTGGCGGGAGCTCATTTGGTTCGGATTCCACGTAGCCTCGCTGCTGAAAGGGGCGATAAACTCAAAATCAACTCAACTCTTACTTTCGCTTTAATCCCTATATGAGAGATTAGTTATGATTATTAAGGTCTATTTTAAAATTAACTGGGATTGTAAGTTCTACAACACTATGGGTCTTATGCAGAGTCGTTTTGACGTTTGATTAACACCATACTACGGGGTTGACTAACGGATGGTTATCAAAATTGTATTCAGAGGCTCTGATTAGGACGTAGTATTGGACAAAGTTAACCCCTTGCCATATTTTGACGCGCTGGACGCGTTGCTTTTCACTTTTCCCTTCCGTATTTTGACGCGTGTCACGCGTTTCGATGTTTGAGCGGCTGTATCCCGCTTGCTGTCAATAGAAGAGAGAAGCTTACAGGTTTCCTGTGCTTTGTGAATATCTGTTAGTTTAAGTAAGCGCCAGAATAGGCATAGATGTTTACAGTATTGCAAAAAAATTCCGAAAAAACTCATAGGTGAAGAGGTTAATCACATGTGACTAATTAATCTAGAGCAGAGACTAATACGCGTATTTCACCCACGGTTTAGCGTGCCACACAACATTTCGTATTTCGTAATTCAAGTATTTTCATTTTTACAGACTACGCAAGCGTTCATATACTTTTCCGTAGTTGCCACAGTTATTTTACTCACAGATGCATTGGAGTTCTATAAGTTAATCATACCCAAATCATCATTTTAGTTGTACTCAAAGTAGACTCTGAATACCAAAAAGTGCACTCTCCTTAGTAAAAGTTGGTATGATTACTAACTAGTCTGTGACTAACCTTCGATTAACGAATTCTCTCTGAATACCGCCCTAAGACATTATGAAGTTTAGGGAAGCTTGTGTTTCCTTCGTGAACATTATTGGTGAAGCTGTCTTGTGCACGAACTTTGTACGGTGGATGGGGGTGTAAAGATGAAAGTACGCTTATCAAAGCGACTTGAAAAATCTTTTAAAATGTATTTTTATCTAGTCTAAGCTTGAAATTTCGCCATTTTGTCATGATATATTGAAAGCACATGGTTAAATAAATATATTTCACTGTTAGTTAATAAAGACCAAATAACCTAGGAGCAGAATTTCGTCAAGAGAGTGTTCAAACCTCCCACATTCATAGAATATCAAGTATTTTTATACATCTTAATTTGGCAAATGTTTTTTGTTCCATATCATCTTGCTCAAGAGGGGGCTAAAAACTTAGAAACCCCCTTGCTTATGCCACTGACCGAGACTATAATATCAAATGATCACTTCTTTATTACCCAAGAGCATCATAAACGTTTACCTAAAGAGATAGAGCCCTTGTGGCTTTTTGGTTAGCGTACTACCTCCGGTGTGGGATAACCAGATTCGATTCCACTGGGAACTTACGTGGTTCGGATCACGTGTTGACCTCTAGGTCCACGTCTCAAATAGCCCTGGTGGTGGACGGGATATTAAACTCCAAATCAACCAACAACTTACTTAAAATTTCAATTTATTTAAAGTTATGAATGTTTTCCGATTCACAAAAACATACTCCACTTATTCCTACATCGTTGTTTAGCCGTAAAATTTATTGGTAATAAATAATATCTTAAAAAGTTTCATGAAGTGAAAATCTAACAATTCTTCATTTCAAGAATGTTTCAAAAACTTCAATGCGTTCTTCCCTCAGAATCCACCTTTGATCTTACAATATTAGATTTCGTCAGTTTAATACGCATAAGACGGTTTTCTCATAGCTTTACTACTTTTATAGATTTACATTCTGCAACATTTATAAATAAGTAGATAATAATAGTATAAATAAGTAGATAATAGTATAATAAAGAGACAGAGAGAGAGAAACTCTATGTAAATTTTTATTTCCCAACTTGAAATATTAGAAAATTTTCTGGTTCCCGAAATCTAATTGGAAAACTATAATTTGTTGCTGTCTAATTTTCCTCTACAGGAATTGTATATCTCAATGAGCAGTTAAATATAGTGGAAAATTTTCCACCTAACATCACTATACATAATATCCAAAACTGTCCGGATTATGAAAAGTGTTTTCACTTGTTTCTACATCGTGATGAAAATTTTCCGATTCATGAAAATTCCTTACATTTGTTTCTACAGAGGAATAAAACTTTCCGATTCACAAAAAGTTGTTTTACTTTTTGCTTCAAAATGGTGAAAATTTTCCGACTCATAAAAAGTTCTTCAATTTTTTCATAGAAAAGACAAAATATTTCGATTTATGAAACATTGTTTCACTTGTTCCTACATTGTACTGAAAATTGTGGGTCATGAAAATTTTCAGATTCTTTAAACGATCTTTCACTTTTTAACATTTTTATATATGATTTCAATCAATTTTATGAATACTGAGGAACTGTTACTTGATCACTGATATTTATTAAGAATGGAAAATTTTCCGGAAAAATATAGAAGAAAATTTTCCACCTCACATCACGGCTAAACAACGATATATGAATACGTGGAGTATGTTTCTATAAATCGGAAAATTTTCATCGCTATACAGGACAGACAATTCTTCGATTCATGAAAAAATGTTTCACTTGTTCCTACATAGTACTGAAAATTGTCAGATTCTTTAAACAATCTTTCAATTTTAACATTTTTATACATGAATTTAATCAATTTATGAATACTGAGGAATTGTAACTTGATCACTGATATTTAATAACGGAAAATTTTCCGGAAAATATAGAACCAAATTTTCCACCTTACATCACGGCTATACAACGATGTAGGAATAAGTGGAGTATGTTTTTATGAATCGGAAAATTTTCCGTTTCAAAATTTTCCGGAAAATTTTCGTCACTGCCACTAAGGTTCAGAGATTTGATTGTAAATAGATTTGAATCACTACATTGAAAACTAATCAATCAACTCAGTCACTTTTGGCTCATATCCCCTATCTAGTCATCATATCAGCCGCTTATGGCTCGTTTCCTACATACAAAAGACTTCAGCTACTTATGGCATCATTTCTACATGAACACGATTACACATTATTTTCCATAGTAACGCTTTTCTTTTGTTACTACAGTTTACCAACACTGTCCGATTTTCCGCAATCAACACGTTCTCCGATATTTTAAACAATATCCAAGCATACTCACTAAACAGTAAAATCCTTCTTGCCTCTATTTCGTGGAAGTCAACGAATTTTGATAAAAGGGTCCTAATCCTATAAATTCCTGAGCTCGTTAGATTTGTACACACCTGTTCACAAAAAGCTGGAAACTCGTTCAGAAACTAACAAGTAAGGGACCATATGGTTGTCGCGCAAATCAGATGCAGACATACGCCATCTGATTGAGCATGAAAAGATATGAAGAACACAGAAATTTAAGGTGCTAAGGGCCATAGGGAGCGGAGCGAGGAAAGAGGAAACATTGAATGTCAGCAAAATTGAAGAAAGTCAGGAATGACGGGAAAAGTTAATTTCGTGCAAACAGGGAAAAAAAGTCAACCAAAAGAAAGAAACTAAACATAACAAGGGCATCAAGGACGAAGAAAGATCATAATGAGGGTTGCTATCCGGACCGCAGTGTTGCCAGCGCTGCATAACATTGATATGGAAGGTATAGCACAGTATAGCAATTCATGCACAAGGAAAAATATTAGTAACACAAAAGACAATTGAAAAGACTCTGTACACGTGCGTAAAAAGGGTTAACGATAGTCGTGAGTGAATAATGTACATGAAGGAGGACAAATATAGACATGAAAGGTCCTTAATACAGATCAGTCGAGATTTGCTAAAGAGTTGCATTCAGGCAGAGCGCTTGCCATTAAAGGAAGCAACCCAATCTTTGATGCAGTAGGTTCAGTTACCGCAACGACGCATTCCTATATGATTATGCCGGTGATTGGGATGGACGGTACATTGCTTCCACACATGTATGTTCTTGTTTCGGAACCCAGTGGTAACTTCCCAGTGCGCATGGTCGCTGAATTCCCCAATGTGAAAGTATATGCAAGCAAATCAGCGAATATGTCCAAACGGGATTTGCAAATCTTCCTGGAAGAAGTTTTGTGGCCCGATCTTCAGGGTAAGGATCGTGTTTTGCGTTTGGTTGACTCCTAGAATCCAAACAAGGATGACACTCTTTACAACATGGCAGTTCCTGACGGTGTTCAGTTCTCCGAAGCTGATTCCTCCGAAATGTACAGGCCTTATACAACCTGCTGATGTTTTCTTCTTTCGTCCATTCAAAAACATGGTGAAGTTCATCACAGATGTAATATTCACTCACGACTACCGGTACGTTAAACCTTTTTACGCACGTGTATAGAGTCTTTTCAATTGTCTTTTGTGTTACTAATATTTTTCCTCGTGCATGAATTGCTATACTGTGCTATATCTTCCATATCAATGTTATGCAGCGCTGGCAACACTGCGGTCCGGATGGCAACCCTCATTATAATCTTTCTTCGTCCTTGATGCCCTTGTTATGTTTAGTTTCTTTCTTTTGGTTGACTTTCTTTCCCTGTTTGCACGAAATTAACTTTTCCCGTCATTTCTGACTTTCTTCAATTTTGCCGACATTCAATGTTTCCTCTTCCCTCACTCCGCTCCCTATGGCCCTTAGCACCTTAAATTTCTGTGTTCTTCATATCTTTTCATGCTCAATCAGATGGCGTATGTCTGCATCTGATTTGCGCGACAACCATATGGTCCCTTACTTGTAAGTCCGAAATAGTGAGCCTAGATCCGTCACAATTCCCGCAGATCTATACACAGATAATTGCATTTTCCCTCCGTTCTTTATATAGACACTAGCTGCAAACCGTACTGTCATCCGAGCGATGTAAAAATGTAAAAACAAAATCAAACTATTTATTTCTGAGATTAATATTGATTGCATACTTCATGCACAGTTCCAATATGCAAAAACAATCAATATCTTATGTAGAAATTACTGAAAAAGACCGAAAATGACTATTTAAAACTTCAAGTGTCAACCTGTACTTGGAGCGATACAATTGTCAATATTATAACGCATTACTTTCTAAGTGCTTCCGTAGCCAAGCGGGTTTAGTAATGCTGTTTGAAACTTCTGAAGCGAAGGGCGACGGTTCGAGCCTCCGTGCGTAGAGTTAGTTTTTATTTCTTCCTTTTTTTAATATATGGGAATATTGTTATAAATATAAAATTTCTATTTTGAACTGCTTGGAAACACATTATCCGACGAACTGTCACTTTTCAAATCTGTTACATTTACTAGCCCGCCATTTCCAGAATTTATGTATGAAAACGTTAACACAGACGTCAAAAATAAAAATTATTCATGTTCCTGATATATATATATATATATATATATATATATATATATATATATATATATATATATATATATATATATATATATATATATATATATATTTGTGTGTGTGTATGTGTTGTGTCACACAACTCTGTAACACTTTTTTCGTGAAAAATGCTGAACTACGAAAACATGACGTTGCCTTGTAGCAGCAGACGAGTTTTTGCACTTAAGCCTACGAGTAACGAACTCACTTACAGCCAAACAGCTGCAATTGATTCATTTGTTATGGCTCATCGTGGTCAGAATGTTCGCGAGCATCTTACTGCTCTTGTTGAATACGGTGGTATGAGTGTGAGACAAGCTAGCGAACGTCTTGGTATTCCCTGTTCTACAGCATATACTTAGTGAAAGAAATACTCAGAAACAGGTAACGTGTCTAGAAAACCTGGCACTGGCCTTCAAAGGGTTTCAACCCTACAACAAGATCGGGCCCTAGTTGATGTAAGCCGTCGAAATCCTTTCATGTCACCCCGACAGTTAGTGATAGCGTCTCGTTTTCCTGGCTCCTTCCTCACCGTTCGGCGACGCCTTAAAGATGTAGGGCTTCACGCATATCGAGCCGCGTGTAAGGAGAAATTGACTGATAGTCATAAAGTTGATCGACTAGCATTTGCTGAGGCAAATATTGGTCGTAATCTTCACAGACGAAAAGATACTCTCTTCAGCAAAGGATGGTCCTCGACTTGTGTATAGACCCACAGGAAAACGTTATGATCCACAGTACATGCACAGAACGTATCGAATGGGGCATGTTACTATTCACTGCTGGGGATGGCTGTGTAAGGATACAGTTGGTGAATTACACCGTATAGAAGGCCGATTGAACAGCCAGAAGTTTCTGGATATTGTGCAGTATGACTTGCTCTCCGCTGCGAGATATTTATTTGAAGATGGCATTGTTGAAGTTCAACAAGATCATAGCTCAATACATGATTTCCATGTAGTTCAAGCCTGGTTTCAAGAGGAACCCAATGTTGAGCTAGTCGACTGGGTTCCAAGAGAATCTGACTTGAACCCAATGGAAAATCTATGGGCGGAAGTTACAAGAACTCTACACGAAAATTGACCTGATTCCCCACAGCTGACGCACTTTGGAAGCTAGTTTCTGACGCGTGGGAAGAAATAGCACAGGGACATCAATATGTCGCTAGCTTGGTTAACTCATTACCAAGAAGATTAAGATGCGTCATCGAAACTAACGGCGATTATACGAGATATTATTACCTGAATAAAGATTTGTCTTCATACCCAGGTAACCTTCGAGCTCTTTCAAGAGCCCACTAAGTTTTTCCATTTTTCCTTTAATATTGCTTTCATTGGGACGTTTGCGTTTCGTCGGAATGTGCAATATATATTTATTTCTGCTCCTTTGTTTACACTACACAGATAGTCCAGTGGTTAGCACGTGTGCCTTTGGTGTACGTTGTACCGGGTTCTATTCCCGCTGGGAGAGGCTTGTGTTTTTACCTATCTGTGATAATTCTGTGTTCGTACTTCTGTTGTTAAAGAGCTACTGCTAAAACTATAAAACCGAGTAAAAAAATTACAAATAAAAAAAAATCAATTACTGAGGAACGTTCGGTAAGTCAGTTTTGTCTTAATATCTAATGCCTAGCGCGTTCGTTGTTGGGTCTTATAGTCGCGGGTTCAATTCCCGTTAAGGGTCTATTAAAATTTTACTTGAACTAGAATTTATTTTCATGACTCACCCGTCTTCTATAGCCTAAAGGACTTAAATGTTGAGAAAAGTATATGGCAAAAATGAAATAAATAATAAGACAGTAATAATGCTATTAATCTGTATCTATCTACATAGGATATAAATGAAAAAGACGTCGTCTATCAGAACAAAAAATGGCTTAACCATTTGAAGTGATTTTTATTAGTTAACACTTTCACCTACCTCTGACTCATGGGCGCCCGAAGTAGGCAGGGTGGGCCGCCCTCTGACTCACGAAATGTATACAAACAGAAATACCAAACATAATATATAGCAACCATGAAGATAGCCCCTTCTAGAACATTTTAGGGTGCCATGCGCGGACTGGCTTGTTGTCACGCCATTTTTATTAAGATGCGTATCCTAACAGAGGAGAAAAGTTAAAATTTATGCCAAAAATAGAATATCTCGCATTTGTGATATGAAACTTGACCTCATGCCGTTAACGTCGCCAATATCTAGTGGTCCACTTGCCGGTAAATGTCGATCGTCGATATAGCGACACATCGAAAGATTGCCGCTAGTGTGTCCCTGGCGGCAGGGTTTCGTCGAGTCGAAACAGACATCTAGAGTAGGGGTGTTGCAGTTACCACCACGTAGCGGCAATGACTTCTTTTCGGTCCTTCTTTCGATTCGTCGCGGAGAATCGGCGAAGGGACCGAAACGACTTATCGCTAGCCATGTGCATGCGTTTATTATTATATATTTGTTTTTTATGACGAATGTTCCTAAAGTGAGCTCCGGGGTCAAGAGTAACCCATGCTTCTACATCACAAGGTTGCTGTTTCGCGCCATTCCGGGAGAACTTTATATATATTTTGTAATGCTTTTTAGACATCTCAATGTAAATAAATCATGCATATAGGCTATTTAACATATTTTGGTGGAGTAATTTTGTAATTCATTGGCATTTCGTCGCGTCTCTGCCACCGGTGGCCCACTGGAACGGAAGTGGGGCCACCGCGGATCGTTGCAGTGGGGCCATCAATTTTTGGCGAGAGGTCGGTAGTTACCCATCGATGGTCCACCGACGTTTACGGCACTTGGTAACTCTAAATTAAATTTAATTAGGAAATCACTATACTTGCTATAAGAACTAGTTTTTGAACTTGGACTGTGTAACATTGGTCTTTTGAGGCAAACATTTCCTAAGTTCAACTTCGAGTATCTTCGGGAAACAGTAAACCAAAGATGATAGGTTCGAGCTCACAATCCAACGTTCACAATCGAAAACATTCTGTAAATTTGTATTTTCCTCTTTTAAGTGTAATAAGATATGTTAATCCGTTATTAACTGTACTGTAGAAACAATTCATCATTGTAATACTGAAGAATAAAGTATTTCGAAATTATGTATACATGGGAGCACATGGTAGTTGCCTCAATCCAGCTATAATCAATGCCCTCAATTTCCTTCGTGCAATTCAAACCGATTTTCCTGCAAGCTGTTACACAACGACAATTAGTGTAGTTGTCTACGTGTCGAACTGCTGAGCCAAAGGACGAGGGATCGAATCTCGGAGATGGACAGGTAAATTTCTATTACTTGCAGAATTATATATTTCACTCATAATAAAATGAGTATTAAAACAGTTTGCGTTTCCGTGGAAAAGTAAGAATTTATTTTAAGTTAAACTTTGAGCAATGAAGCAAAACGAATTGGGCTCATGGTTGTCCGACTACCTGACGATTTGAATAAATCATACGACACGCCTTTAATATGGAGTTAAAGAGCTTTCTGATACGTATAAAGAAATCTAACTGACTTAAAATCCACTGACGAAATAGGACCAACCAGAAGCTTTAACACCACGTCTGCGTCACTTCGGTGAACGCTGTATCGAAACTTCCTATATAAATTTCACTCACTTGACGTCTAGTCAGTCAACCGTACTTGGTTTGTTAGCTAACTATATTGAAGGGGTATAGACGAACAACATGCAAAATCCATTTTTCAATTTTGTCAGGAAACGAAGAAAATGTGACGCCCTTATGTTTCAGAATTGTTGAACTTTTTCGGGGGGGGGGTAGATTTCACTCATCTGCTGTAAGTAGTGACTACTGCTGTTAACCATTGCTTACTTTCATTTTTCATTTACACATCCTATCCTCTTTCAAGTTCGGTTCCACAACCCATTCCAATTAGTTTCATATATTCTGTTCGATTAAATACACATTCCTCAATCTCTTATAATATGTCCAAATTAACAAAACGGTTCTCTTGATTTCTTTCTAATAATGATGATTGATGATTTAGATTTTAAGAGAGTTAATTTTAAGTAAACTTGCAACCAATTTGTTAATTACTACGAGCATTGAGTTCTTCCTCATTGTGTGTTAATATATATTCTTCAGTGTTTACATTCTAATAATAATAAATATTTATGCCACAGTTAGATATAATAAAGCAGTTCAAGCCAATATCTTACTTCAATCTGTATCGTAGATTACAATTATCGTTAAAAGAAATTGAATATTCGCGTCCAAAATTGATTTTATCTAGGTAGGATGGATAGGGATGCGCACGAGACAAGATTTGAGGCCGTCTCGTCTCGACAATATGCTGTAAAAGTGATTTCTCGTCTCGACAAATGTATATTTTTCTATTGGAAGACCTATGTCTCGACTCGAATTTTTTCAGGAAAATTCTGTCCTGACTCGACTCTGCGCATCCCTAAGGATGGACAGTTTGAAGAGCCCAGTATTCCAAAGCTGGCGGGGTAACCAACTACACCATTACGCAACATCTATTTCAGATACAACCATTATTATACACTTCATTTTCACAAGTTTCTTCTTATAATAACTATATCGATTTCCTACTTAAATTCATAGATAATTGTTTCTTATGTAGCAGCTAATATTCATGCTACACAGTATAAAACAAGTACACATTCAATGTAAATAAATAAAAATGTAAGATATTACAGATTACTGGCATTGCGATTTAATCCGATTTTAAGCAGTACACACTTTCTAAATAATGTTTCAAATTGCTTTATAAGAATCCAGATTATGAGGTACAATAAGTTTTTGTAATGCAAAAAAATACAAGTATATATATATATATATATATATATATATATATATATATATATATATATATGTTAGGGGACTTCCGGGCTTGATCCCCCCCGAAATTTTATGTTTATTCAAATAAAATAATGTAAAGTGAATGAAATATCTTATAGAATGCTCACATTTCCAAGAATGAAGTTAGCAAAGCCCCCCGAAATATATATCTGAATAATTTTCATATTGGACGTGTGGTTTTGGTTTTAGGTATTCAACTGTGTTCACATTTCTCATTTTAGCGTTTTCGTATATGAATTATGGACATGGCGGGCTAAGAAAATTTGACAGGGATTTGAAAAGTGACAGTTGGTCGGATAATGTGTTTCCAATCACTTCACAGTAAAAAATTTATATTTATAAAAAAGTTCTCATATATTTAAAAAAAAGGAAGAAAATCTTTAACTTTCTGCACGGAGGCTCGAACCGTCGCCCTTCGTTTCAGAAATGTAAGTAGCAGTACTAAACCCGCTTAACCAGAGACGCAGCTTATAAGAGATTGTGTTATAATATTGATAATAGAAGGGCTCCAAGCACAGGTTCCTACTTGGAGGTTTAAATATCCATTTTCTGTCGTTTTCAGCAATTTCTACTTAAGATAATGGTTGATTTTGCATATTGGAACTGTGCATGAGGTGTGCAATCAATATTAGTCTAAGAAATAAGTAGTTTGATATTGTTTTTACATTTTCACATCGCTCGTATGACAGTACGGTTTGCTGCTAGTGTTTATATAAAGAACGGAGGGAACATGCAATTCCCTGTGTATAAATCTGCGGGAATTGTGACGGATCTAGGCTCACTTTTTCGGACTTAGTTTCTAACAAGTTTCCAGGTTTTTGTGAACAGGTGTATACATGCCCACACACGTTTCAAAATGTGTTGTGAATTAGTTAAGTTGTACAGTATACTTCTGAACAAGTTTCCAGATTTTTGTGAACAGGTGTATACCTGCCAACACACGTTTCGAAATGTGTTGTGAATTAGTTAAGTTGTACAGTATACTTCTGAACGTGCCTGAAGTTGGCCCCCCCACCTCTCCCAAATTACATCAAACATTGCACATCGTTAGTGCATCGTTAGTGCACGTTAGTGCACTCAGAACTAACGTTAGTGCTATCAGCGTTTACGAGATATTGAAGATTTTTGGTGGGGGGGCCAACTTCATATGAAGTTAGCCCCCCCACCCATCTTTATGCAGACAGGTTTCCACAAAACTTAGCACATCGTTAGTGCATCGTTAGTGCACTTAAACACACTAAGCACCACTGTTAGTGCTAACATATTTTGGGATTTATTCAAGATTTTTGGTGGGGGGGCCAACTTCAGAAATATCAAATTCTATACAAATAGAGGTAGAAACATAGAGTTAACGGCAATCGTTAGTGCATCGTTAGTGCACCTAAACGCACTAAGCACTAACGTTAGTGCTACAATATTTTGGGATTTATTCAAGATTTTTGGTGGGGGGCCAACTTCAGAAATATCAAATTCTATACAAATAGAGGTAGAAACATAGAGTTAACGGCAATCGTTAGTGCATCGTTAGTGCACCTAAACGCACTAAGCACTAACGTTAGTGCTACAATATTTTGGGATTTATTCAAGATTTTTGGTGGGGGGGCCAACTTCAGAAATATCAATTTCTATACAAATAGAGGTAGAAACATAGAGTTAACGGCAATCGTTAGTGCATCGTTAGTGCACCTAAACGCACTAAGCACTAACGTTAGTGCTAACATATTTTGGGATTTATTCAAGATTTTTGGTGGGGGGGCCAACTTCAGAAATATCAAATTCTATACAAATAGAGGTAGAAACATGGGGTTAACGGCAATCGTTAGTGCATCGTTAGTGCACCTAAACGCACTAAGCACTAACGTTAGTGCTACAATATTTTGGGATTTATTTAAGATTTTTGGTGGGGGGGCCAACTTCAGAAATATCAAATTCTATACAAATAGAGGTAGAAACATAGAGTTAACGGCAATCGTTAGTGCATCGTTAGTGCACCTAAAAGCACTAAGCACTAACGTTAGTGCTACAATATTTTGGGATTTATTCAAGATTTTTGGTGGGGGGCCAACTTCAGAAATATCAAATTCTATACAAATAGAGATAGCAACAGGATTAACGGTAATCGTTAGTGCATCGTTAGTGCACTTAAACGCAGTAAGCACTAATGTCAGTTCTACTGTATTTTGGGATTTATTCAAGATTTTTGGTTAGATGTCAACGTTAGAAATATAAAATTCCGTACAAATTGATGTAGAAACATGGGGTTAACAGCAATCGTTAGTGCATTGGTGGGGGGACCAAGTTGAGAAATATCATATTCTATACAAATAGAGGTAGAAACATAGAGTTAACGGCAATCGTTAGTGCATGTTTAGTGCACTTAACGCACTAAGCACTAACGTTGGTGCTACCATATTTTGGGATTTATTCAAGATCTTGGGGGGGGCAACTTCAGAAATATCAAATTTTATTCAAATAGAGGTAGAAACATGGGGTTAACGGCAATCGTTAGAGTGTGATTTGTGCACTTAAATGCACTAAGCACTAACGTTAGTGCTGCCACATTTTGGGATTTATTCAAAATTGTTGGTGGGGGTCAACTTCAGAAATATCAAGTTCCATACAAAGTGTCAGTATTTTCAGGAAGCACTAACGAATGCACCAATTACTTTGTTAGTGCTTGAAGTGGGCGCAAATTCACGCTGACCACCAAAGATATTTTACTAGTAGCATCTACACTAATTAAGCACTAATGTTAGGGGTTGGTGCACGAAGAAGCACTAACGATGCACTGAGGATTGTACTAGAAGTGATCATTAGTGCTTTTAAATTTGGCAGAAATTTCACACAGTGAAAAACTCCCCTTAAATTTCTTATGTGAGTTTCCTGAGATGTAACTGGTCATAACTATACTAATAGTGAAGCACTAACGAAACTGAAAGTATTTTTTAGAACCACGAACGATGCACTAACGAACGGCTTTAATTTTTCGTTATTGGTTGAAGTGGAGGCGCCAAGTTCATGAAGGCTACCAAAGGGTTTTTTTTTTTTACTTGTAGGACCTACATTAATGAAGAACTAACGATAGGTGTTAGTGCGGTATGAAGCACTGACGATTTCAGTAGAAGAGGTCATTAGTGCTTTTGATTTTGGCGGAAATTTGACGCAATGAAAAATTCCCCATGAATTTCTTATGGGATTTTTGTGGCATATCTACATCAATAGTTAAGCATTAACGGAACTATGGGTGTTTTGCAGAAGCGCTAACGATACATTAACGAATGGACTTATTTTTCGTTAGTGCTTGAAGTGGGAACCAAGTTCACGCTTGCCCGCAAAGGTTTTTTACTTGTAGCACCTACACTAATGATGCATTCAACTTAGGTGTTGGTGCACTAGGAAGCCCTAATGTTACAAGTAAAAAAACTTTCGAAATTAGCGTGAAGTTAGCCCCCACTACAAGCACTAACGAAAAAAATAGTTTTATTCGTTAGTGCATTGTTAGTACCTTTAGAAGATACAAGTAGTTTCGTTAGTGTTTCACCATTAGTGAGGATATGGCCAATTATAAGTCAGAAAACTCCCATAAGAAACACATGGGGAATTATTCATTGTATCAAATTCCCATCGCATTCAAAAGCACTAATTACCTCTGTTAGTGCAATTGTTAGTGCATTGTAAGAGCTTCTTAGAGCACAAACACCTAACGTTAGTGCTTCATTAGTGTAGGTGTTACAAGTAAAAAAAACCTTTGGGGAAGTCAGCATGAATTTCGCACCCACACTTTAAGCACTAACGGAAAAAATAGTGCCATTCGTTAGTGCTTCTATAAAACACTAACAATTTCATTAGTGCATCACTATTAGTGTAGTTATGGCCAATTATATATCACGAAACTCACAAGAAATTTATGGCAAATTATTTATTGAATCGTATTTCCGCCAAATTCAAAATCACTAATTATCTCTTCTTGAGCAATCGTTAGTGCATTGTTAGTGCTTCTTAGTGCATCTACACCTAAGGTTAGTGCTTCATTAATATAGGTGCTACAATTAAAATACCTTTTGAGGCCAGAGTGAACTTAGCGCCCCCACTTCAAGCACTAACTAAAAACTTAGTGCCATTCGTTAGTGGATTGTTAGTGCTTCTAGAAAACACTAACAGTTTAGTTAATACTTCACTATTTAGTTATGGCTAATTACATGTTACGAAACTCACATAATAAATTTATGGAAAATTTTACATTGCATCAAATTTCCGTCAAATTCAAGAGCACTAATGATCTCTTCTAGTGCAATCGTTAGTGCTTCTAGAAAATACTAACAGTTTCGTTAGTACTTCAATATTAGGGTAGCTATGGACAATTACATGTCACGAAACTCCCATAAGAAATTTATTGGGAATTTTTAATTGCATCAAATTTCCGCCAAAGTCAAAAGCACTGATGATATCTTTTAGTGCAATTGTTAGTGGTTCTTAGTGCACCAACCCCTAACGTTAGTACTTCAATAGTGTAGGTGCTACAAGTACAATATCTTCGGAGGGCACGGGAACTTGCCCCAACTTCAAGCACTAACAAAAAATTGATGCCATTTGTTAGTGGATCGTTAGTGCTTCTAGAAACCACTAAAGGTTTGTATGGACTTTGATATTTCTGAAGTTGGCCCGCCCAACAAAAATCTTGAATAAATCCCAGAATATGGTAATGCTAACGTTAGTGTTTACTGCATTTAAGTGCACTAACAATGCACTAACGATTGCTGTTAACCCCATGTTTCTACATCAATTTGTACGGAATTTTATATTTCTAACGTTGACATCTAACCAAAAATCTTGAATAAATCCCAAAATACAGTAGAACTGACATTAGTGCTTACTGCGTTTAAGTGCACTAACGATGCACTAACGATTACCGTTAATCCTGTTGCTATCTCTATTTGTATAGAATTTGATATTTCTGAAGTTGGCCCCCCACCAAAAATCTTGAATAAATCCCAAAATATTGTATCACTAACGTTAGTGCTTAGTGCTTTTAGGTGCACTAACGATGCACTAACGATTGCCGTTAACTCTATGTTTCTACCTCTATTTGTATAGAATTTGATATTTCTGAAGTTGGCCCCCCCACCAAAAATCTTAAATAAATCCCAAAATATTGTAGCACTAACGTTAGTGCTTAGTGCGTTTAGGTGCACTAACGATGCACTAACGATTGCCGTTAACCCCATGTTTCTACCTCTATTTGTATAGAATTTGATATTTCTGAAGTTGGCCCCCCCACCAAAAATCTTGAATAAATCCCAAAATATGTTAGCACTAACGTTAGTGCTTAGTGCGTTTAGGTGCACTAACGATGCACTAACGATTGCCGTTAACTCTATGTTTCTACCTCTATTTGTATAGAATTTGATATTTCTGAAGTTGGCCCCCCCACCAAAAATCTTAAATAAATCCCAAAATATTGTAGCACTAACGTTAGTGCTTAGTGCGTTTAGGTGCACTAACGATGCACTAACGATTGCCGTTAACCCCATGTTTCTACCTCTATTTGTATAGAATTTGATATTTCTGAAGTTGGCCCCCCCACCAAAAATCTTGAATAAATCCCAAAATATGTTAGCACTAACGTTAGTGCTTAGTGCGTTTAGGTGCACTAACGATGCACTAACGATTGCCGTTAACTCTATGTTTCTACCTCTATTTGTATAGAATTTGATATTTCTGAAGTTGGCCCCCCCACCAAAAATCTTGAATAAATCCCAAAATATTGTAGCACTAACGTTAGTGCTTAGTGCGTTTAGGTGCACTAACGATGCACTAACGATTGCCGTTAACTCTATGTTTCTACCTCTATTTGTATAGAATTTGATATTTCTGAAGTTGGCCCCCCCACCAAAAATCTTGAATAAATCCCAAAATATGTTAGCACTAACAGTGGTGCTTAGTGTGTTTAAGTGCACTAACGATGCACTAACGATGTGCTAAGTTTTGTGGAAACCTGTCTGCATAAAGATGGGTGGGGGGGCTAACTTCATATGAAGTTGGCCCCCCCACCAAAAATCTTCAATATCTCGTAAACGCTGATAGCACTAACGTTAGTTCTGAGTGCACTAACGTGCACTAACGATGCACTAACGATGTGCAATGTTTGATGTAATTTGGGAGAGGTGGGGGGGCCAACTTCAGGCACGTTACTTCTGAACAAGTTTCCAGGTTTTTGTGAACAGGTGTATACCTGCCAACACACGTTTCGAAATGTGTTGTGAATTAGTTAAGTTGTACAGTATACTTGCCATACATATCTTGAAATATATTTTAAAAAACTGTAATGAAGTTGTAAATTTATAACCAACCTCAGTGGCTTTCAGTTTTAACTGAAAATATAGTTTAAGGTTAAACTCATCGCCTGCAGGGAACGAGTTGGGGGGGAAATATTATATTTTAAAAAATTCGAGTAGATTTAGGAACAAAGAAGCCTTGTATTTCATCAATGTAATGCTTGTAATCTTGTTCTTATTGACAAAATATTTTAACTTCTCTGAGTTTTAGAACCTTTTATTCAATATATTAGAGATATTCTGGCATCTAATGACAATATTTTTTTTATAATACTATACATCGAAAAAGACGGAACTTGGAACGCACGGCACTTCTTTTCAACATTTGGAACTGCATTTACAGGGCTTCATGGCAGGAAGGTCAGTGTACAATTTGATTTCGTCGCGATTATAGTTTTGGTAATGGCCAGAGAAATGTGTTAAGCAGTAAATTAGACTGACCCAGTAGGGGATCCAGGCTGGGGCCGGGCGGGCTAGGCCTCCCATAATTTTTAAAGCTATTATTTATATATTTTTGGAAGTTTATAGTAAAGTCATGATATACCAGCATAGTCTGAGGTCTGGCTGCTCCCCCCCCCTTCCCAGTTTTTACCTTCTAGATCCGCCACTGACTGACCTGTAATTACAGCTTCAAAATGAAGTCCCAAATGTACGCTTTCTGGGTTTCGATCCTTTTGTTTCAAGGATTATATATAAAAATTCCAGTGGTATCATTCAGCCGGTTCGCTCCGGGTCACGAAGTAACTCACATATGAAACAAATACTAGCTTAGTGATGTTGATAACCATCAAGCTTTTGAAGAGTATAGCCCTTAATAAAACTCTCGTATCCCCTACATAGAATATTTTCTTTTAAAACGTTTTCCTAAGTATTTAGTACAGTAAAATTAGGCAGAAAAACACCTAAACCCGGGCATCCAAAAAAACAAAGGTTTGGCTGCTCCAAATTATTTATTACCCTTTCCTCTAAGTGTGGTAAAAAGTCTCCGCAGAAATAGTGTCGGGTTTGGGAGAGGGAAGGGGTACAAGGAAAGAGATTAGAAAATTATTTTTTCTCTTTGTTAAAGATACAGTTATATTTTTGCTCCGCAGATGTCTCTAAATTACAAAATCTCAACATTTCCTCTGCGTATTGTTATTTTTAAATCAACATGCATAATAATTATTTTAAGATTAATGTTTAAAAATATGTAAACGACATTTTCTTGTATATCTACTTTACCTTTTACGTTTAAAACCTATTTCTGATAATTTACTATGTCTTCTAAATAAAGGCACACTGATCAAGTATAATAAGTGGTATTACCGGTAGTTATTTCATAACAGTTTTGATTTGCTTTGTGGACGTGAAAACGATATTATTATCATTGTACATATGAGTTGTGTATTGCAACCTTGTGTTGATAACTTATTCGGTTAACTCAAAAAGGGAGAGATAGAATAATAGAGTGTAGTGAAATTAAGCAAGATGGTGTGAAGGAGAATTTCGAAAAGGAAGTAGTGTTGGAAGTGTATAAGGAGTGTCGTAGGCGCTACACTTTGAAACCCAAGCCACCCCCCAACAGTTCCAAATCCTGAGCTTAGACAAATTCCCCCTGCTCCATTTGACTTCAAAACACAGTGTTTCTTGTGTGGTCCGTGATGCAAACCAGAAGCTAAATGCCAAGAACCTAAAAGTTTTAATAACTTGGTTTCGACTGCACAATCCTTTTACAAAACCTCCTCAGTTGTCTTCTCTCTCTACAGGTGTATTGGCTGACTCTACTACAAATTGTGACGAGGCCAGTGATATTGGTCTTTCTGCAATAAAAGAGATCGAAGGGCTGAAATTTAGTGAAATCCATTTGAAAAGAAAGTATACCGTCAAATCGTTAGCAGCCGTGACAAAATCTGTCACCATCCGAAATGACACCACTCACGTCAACCCCAACCAGTTGTTCCATCGCATGGTTTGTAGTGTGAGAACAGAACATTTAAGAGAAATATTTAAATATGAACTATGTACATACCCTCCCTCACTATTCGATGAAACTGGTTTGATGAGGAAAGGAACCAAGTCTTCAATCCTAAAAGTGTTACCAAGTGCAGGAACCAATCCACCTCCTGATGATGAGATGGCACTGAGGGTATCATATGTGGTCGATGGAGGGCATCTTCTACATCGTGATGTTTGGCAACGCCCTGCAACGTTTCAAGTAATATGCCGACAGTATAGTGACTATGTTCTCTCCCATTACGGAAGAGCTACTGTCGTGTTCGATGGTTATAGGGAAGAACTCAACACAAAAGATGAGGAACATCTGCGAAGGTCACGCTCAGCTAGCAACATAGATGTGAAAGTAGAAGACCACATTCACGTCACCTTTGGGAAGATTGATTTCCTTGCCAACCAGAACAACAAGGAACAGTTAATATCCCTTCTGACATTACACTTGAAGGAAAGAGGGTGTCATGTGCTTCAAGCATATGGGATGCAGACACTTTGATTGTTTCGACAGCAATCGCAGAAGCTCAAAATGGGATGGAGGTGCAAGTAATAGGTGATGATACTGATCTGTTGGTTTTGTTAATTACTTTTGCTCCCCCATACTGCAGCTTACGCTTAAAGATGATTGTGCCTGGTAAAGGAAATCAGTCAAATAAAATTTACAATATTCAAGAAATGCAGCATGAAATAGGGGACATGAAGGAAGTTCTGTTGTGTGATTATGCCTTTACAGGCTGTGACTTTGTGTCCTCAATATATAGGAAAGGTAAGAGAACCCCATTTAAAAAAGTTAAAAGTGATGAGGAACTCAAAAAAGAATTGCTTATTTTTAATTATCCTAATGCACAGGCAGACGATATTGCTGAAGCTGGCCATGATTTTTTTTCTATCTTTATATGATTCCCACAAGACACGAAATTTGGATGCATTACGTCACCAGATATATTTAATGACAGTTGCAAGACAGCCAGTGCAAGGTGAGTTTAAGTTAGCTACTCTACCTCCAACGAAAGCTGCAGCAAGGGAACATTCACTGAGAGTCTACCACCAAGTGCAACAGTGGAATGGATTCAAGAAAAACCCACTAAAATGGGGCTGGAAGAGGGTCAGTGGATATCTGCGTCCAACACCAACAACTCTTGCTGCTGCTCCAGCATGGTTGCTACGCCTCATCTCTTGTTCATGCACGAAAGAGTGTTTAAGCGACTGTGATTGCCGAAGAATTGCCCTTCAGTGCACAACCATGTGTACTAACTGCGCTGGATATGGATGCAGTAATACAGATTTTGCCACTGATTCTGATGCGGAAGAAGATGTGTTGACAGATGACGAGGATATGCAAGAATTTTCTGAAACAAATTCAGATAGTGATGAGAATGATGAAGAGAAATGAAAACTCTCTGCGCTTAATGCGTTAAGGTAATAATTTTCGTTTTAGGTTTGTCTAATTATATATATATATATATATATATATATATATATATATATATATATATATATATATATATATATATATATATATATATATATATTTTATTTTATTTTATTTATTTTTTTTTTTTGCTTTCCATACAGTAAACTCTAATTATCCTTGTAATTGGGTGGCGCGGCAAACTTATACCGGACAGTGCTCAAAATGGACAAACAAGAATACATCTACACGAAATTTCTTTTGGACAATTAATCGATCATTTGAAAACAGACACATGTTATGTGGAGCTACAATGCATACCTCTTCTTAATGTCAAATTGAATTAAAATTTACAGGTGAATCTCTACAAATAACATTATTACTACCTAAACAGACAAGTTTGTTGATTTGCTTTCTCATAAAAAAAAAAGTCCACTGGCTTTGTTTTAAGTGTTAAAATACCTTCTCTTTTTGTGATTTTATTTTCCTACGTAGATTTTCTTCAGTAAAGAAGATTGCGGATAATCGAGAGTTTACTGTATATGTTTTATAGGTGTCAAGCATATAGATTAGATGTCAAGGATTGTATATTAAAGTATTACTTATATTATGAATATGCTTTTGATCAACAATATTATCATTTTTCTAAACAAATTTCAACAACTCATACCAACCCCCAGCCCCCCTCAACCCTCCAAAACCCGACAGTCTTTTGGCGGAGACTTTTTACCACATTTAAAGTAAAGTGTAATGAACAATGTGGAACACTCAAACCTTTGTTTTTTTGGATGCCCGGGTTCGGAGCTAATTTTACTGTACTAATTGTCATCTCTACAACAATTCAGGTAGATTGGAAATTATTGAGCCTATTATAGCTACAAAAATATAGAGATTATCAAATAATGGAAACACGTATAGTTTGCAACACTTAAAATGCGTGTGGTGGTAATACTGGCATTGCAGCGAGTGGCTATTGTTAATGGCGTGTTAGGTTATCGTCTATAGTACGTCAGGCAGAGTAGTTTGGAGATGTGGGCAGACGATATAACCAGTAGCGGACCTAGAAGGTAAAAACTGGGGGGACAGTCAAAATTCAGACTATGGTAGGTACTAGGGATGACCAGAACCGGTTCCTGGCTGAACCGGTTTCCGCCTCTCAACGGATCAGGTTCTAAGAGATCCGGTTCCGGAACCGATTTTTCGGATCCAGGTCTGGAACAGGTTCTTCGGATCCAGGTCTGGAACCGGTTCCGAAGTTCCGGTTCTGAAACTGGGTTTTCAGATCCAGGTCTGGAACCGGTTCCAGAACTTCGTAGCCGTCCCTACGCTAAACCCGAGCTGCTGGCAGGCTGTGAACAGTATGCTAGATGAAAAGGTAGAAGCAATAGGCAGGCGCCCAGGGTGAGACCGCTTGTCTCATTTGCCTAAACAAACTGTGTAACTGGCAAACTCACTGGCTAAATAGGCAAACTGGCAAACTCATTTGGCTAAACACCCACTGGTGGACCAATTTTTTTTCTGGGGGTACAAGCAGGTCTGGGCGAGGAGGGCACAAGCGCGTGGTCCTCTTTGCAGTGTTTTGAAGGAGACTTTGTTCCTCGTTTACGGGTCGTTTGGGGCTTTCGGATCCAGGTATGGAACCAGTTCCTAAGATCCGGTTCTGGAACCGGATTTTCGGATCCAGGTCTGGGACCGGTTACTAAGATCCAGTTAGAACCGGGTTTTCAGATCCAGGTTTTGAACCAGTTCCTAAGATCCGGTTCTGGAACCGGATTTTTAGATCCAGGTATGGAACCAGTTCCTAAGATCCGATTCTACAGGAGCAGAGAGGTGCAGAAAAAAAATATATGTATTTTGTATTAAGTAGATTGTTATTTTGATCAAATTGGGTATTGTGTGATTCTAAATGTGCCTAAATCATGTAGAAAATATTTCTTAAATTTTATATATTACATAAGTTAAGAAATGCAGGTAATACTTTTGTTCATTTACTGTAGAAACACAAAAGATTGGTGTGTACGGCGGGTTTGCATATCTTATAAAAACCCAAAGTGTTTTGTGGCGATTCCCCACCCGAAGATAATCGATTTCAGCTATGAAATTTTTACAGTATTTTATCAACATCAATTGACAACTTTTCCGCACTATTGCGTTTTCGATATGTAAAAAAGTGATTTTTCGCTCCGCCCTAGTGAGTAGGGAGCCTGACGTCACACAGGAATGTTGTGTTTGGCAATGGAAGCCTGAATCAAATTTCGCGGACATCTCCTCATACCCAAGTTCTCGTTCAAAATTGAATGAACCGATCCGATTAAATCGTTTTTACTTGGGTATCGCCAAGCTTTTGGAAAAATTTGATGCAATATCGCTGCTCAAGTTTTTTTCTGTTGTTTTACAAAAAAAAAGTGAAATCCGACGACCAGTCACTACACGTCTTCACTTGTCGGCCGATTGCCAGCGACTGACTCTTTCTACGGACGGGGGAAAATTCACGACTGCAGACGAGTGTCCCCTCTACATCTACGCTAAAGAAAAGTCTCCCGCGCTTCATTGGTTTAAGGTTAGTGTAAAGAGACAAGTTTTGCCAATAGATGTCACTACAGACTTCGTATCTTTCCCATGTATTTTTTACCTTTCATGAAAATTTACAATTTCTTTTACAAATTTCAACGTAGAGATTTCAAATTTTTAGAGAAGGAACTTCATAACCTATTAAATGGAACGATCCGTGCCGATTTTTTGTTTAGAATTTTCTTCATTGTTGAAACAGTTCCATTGTTAAAGGTTTGGGTATCCATTTCAAGAATCAAGCCATTTCAACAATGAAGAAAATTCTAAATGAAAAATCGGCACGGATTGTTCCCTTGAATAGGTTATGAAGTTCCTTCTCTAAAAATTTGAAGTCTCTACGTTGACATTTGTAAAAGAAATTGTAAATTTTCGTGAAAGGTAAATAATACATGGAAGAGATACGAAGATTGTACTGCCATCTATCGACAAAACTTGTCCCTTTAAAGCAACCTTAAGCGGGGAAAAAGTAAGAAGAATAACACAGCTCCGATTAGTATGCAGTACTCTCTGCCAGATCTTTCCCTCAGAGCTAAGATAAAAATTGCAATTACATGTTACTCTTGTACAGAGAACAGATATAGAGTCTCAGTGCAGGCAATTCTCATATTGAAACCCTGTTAATATTGTTGCATGGTATCTCCGCTAGGAGTCTAAGAATTAGATTAATAATGCAAAAACAAAGTACAAATATGCAAAATTTCATATGACAGTTAATGGAAATCTTTTTCTGAGGTCAGAATTCTTTATATACAGTAGTGTATGCGCAAGATAGTATTTCCTATTACAAATAATAATAATAATAATAATAATAATAATAATAATAATAATAATAATAACTCCATCAAGGCAAAACTGAACAACTCACCATAATTTAAAGTAGAACCCAAAAGAATAAAAAATAATATAAATATCAAATACTTTAGCATCGTAATACAAGTAATGAATTTAAATAATCTCTCCCATGAGTTCGAACTATAAATACTAGGATTGACAGTCCCAAGCTACCTTCACAAACTCTAAAAGTTAAAAATAATAGACAAAAATACCTCTAAATATATAGGGTGTCTCAAAAGTCTCCTGTTATTATCAGAACTACAACAAAATGTAAGAGGGGAATCCATCTCTAAATATGACGTTTTCAATCCAAAGTGAAGGATTTTTTAAAATCGGACGAGCCGTTTGGGCTGTACACTCCTTAAGCGTCCAATGTTAAATGAAAATGAAACGTTGCCATTTACCTGGATCCACAACATAAATGAATGAAGTCAGTATCTGTTATGCCATCGGCCAGCCCTCATTTCAAACATGCCCCCATTCGCCATACTCTTACAAAATTTGACCACCCCACTCCGTCCTACCTCCCAGCCCCAGATAATGGCAACGTTGCATTTTTATTTAACATTGGGTGCATAAAGAGAATACAACCCATCCGACTTAAAAAATTCCTTCACTTTAGATTGAAAACATTATATTTGGAAACGGTTTCCCTCTCTTACATTTTATTGTAACTCTGATAATAACGGTATTTTTGAGACAGCCTGTATAAACTACCTAAAGAATAAGAAAGTATTAGAAAAATTGTCAATACTATAAAATCAAGTCTTAACAGAACTATTAACAAATACCTACGCTGAATGACAAAACACCTGCATAATACCTTACTCAAGAAAGTTTAAAACCTGAAAACCCTTACCTACATCACTGCGCCACTGGTTACACATACAAAATAAAAGGCGGGACAGGTTTAGTGGGCTTGCACGTGACATCAAACTATGGTTCTCAAGAAGGTGTCACAAATGCATTTATTTTCTGGAACATACGTTTTATTCATCCTATGATGTTCTAATTCATTGAGAAAAAAGTAAAAACGTTGCTCGTATCCGTGACAAAACTCGAATGAACCAGAATTATTTCTTCACTTGGTTCAGAAAACTACTTACTCACTCTAAGCAACTCTCAAGTCCACCCAATCGCAGAGCGCGCCAAAGATAATTGCTGTTTTCCTTTAGTAAAATCAGCAAGTCCAGAACGAACTCGCTGAGAATAGTACTCCTTACATGACACTGCATTGTAATTAATAGAGACATGATGTTTAGGCACTAAAAACCTGAAAAATAGGCACTAAAATTTTAAAAAAATATGCAATAAAATTTAGAAAATAGGCAGTAAAATATAACTGCCTGCCTGACGCTAATACGTAGATGTTGTCACCTGCGCTATCGCTTATCTGCCTGACGCTAATACCTGAGCTGTTGCTTGCCTGCCTAATATTAGTAGATGTCGCTACTGTGCAGGTAACTTTCCGATTTATAATTACTGAACGATTTAATTGCAACTTAGACTATGGTAAGACAAGGGCTGCTGCAACCATGTTTTGATTTGAACATTAGGCTAATATTTGTGTAACAGTATGTCGGTTGGTGTATAAACTCAAAACAAAGTAAAAACAAGTTTGTTAAGTGTAAACTATGAAAGCTTTTAATTAAACAAGATTTTAACCAGAGCAGGCCGAAGGTTCGAATGGAACAACCAGTTTTTGTTAACATTTATTCTGCGCTAGTGATGCCAGAACATATTTGTATGAAAATATGAATAACGGGACACATAGTTTGCGAACATTTTCATTTGGAAAAGTACACGTCCGAGAAGGATAAATGTGCTGACCTATTATAATCCATGTTTAAGTACAACAAAGTCTCTATTGTCTACCGAGTCAGTGCAGTTGCGTGAATATAAACATCCATAGTCCCGGGGTATACGGATATGTATACCTACCATTTCTATAGAGCACCGTATGTTCTATTAGTACGCTCGGTGTAGAACATACATTACCTTTGTCTTTCTCTCTCTTTTCCGATACGCTGAGAGAATGGTAAACGTGGGAAAATAGAACGCTTGGAGTGGTTTAATTGTAAAAGTAAACTGAAAGGGATAGTAATAGTAAAAATACAAAAATTATGATTACCTTTGATACAGATGCATTTCAATTAGTTAAATTACTACTTCTATTTTTTTTCTTTCTGTTACATTGACATTTGTATATGATTAATATTCAAATCAATTAGCTGATTACAACAGTTTGTCTTCGTTCATTTGTTATTTTCACTGTACAGGTTGTCCGAAATGTTCCGCATTATAAAAAGTTTAAAGTGACTTTTCTTTAGAACTTCAGGATGTTATTTTCCTAATATTTATCTGGTACTGCTTTTATCTTCAATGACAAAGTACGTTCTCTCTGTTAAAGATAACTTAATGAATGTTATCTGGATAACGCTGTTGCTCCAATTATTTAAAAGTGCAATGATCATTATACGCTTATCTTGAAAACTGACACATTGATACTTACAAAATTGTCATCGCCTTGGTTAGGGTTTTGTAAACTATTTTAGGATTTTATTGAATGATGCATTTCACCACAAGTGTTTTAAAAAATCAAGAGTAATATTCTGAAATGCTAGGCTCAGGCGGTTGCCCGGTTCTCTCTATGGAAAGGTCGTCGCTGATGATCAGAGCCGTCATTTGTGGAGGGCAGAAGGGGGAAATTTCTCCCCCAGATTTTGAGATATACACATGCTTCAATCATTTGTATAGTAATAAGCTAATATAAAGCATGAAATTCTTATCTGAGTGAATAATCTCGCCCCAGTCCCTAGCAAAATCTAAAATGACCCTGATTATAATAGTCCCTGGTAATTCATACATATTTTGTGTTTCAATTGACAATTGTGAATAACAGCTGATAAACTCATAGCCGAATTTACGAAGACAATCAAAAATATACCTCGGGGAAAATTTCGTTACTTCGTGAACTTCTTCACGGGCCTCCTTGAAATCATTACTGCAAAAGAGTCGTTGCTCATTGTCATTAGTGTCACGACGAGTTGACGATTTCAGGAGGTGGCCCGGGACAAGTTCTCCCTGGAGCTATGATATTCCCCCCAGGGCCTTAACTCACATCACCTTCAATATGGATTCTCAGTATTTAAGTACATGGAGCACTACTTTTCGCACCCAGTGTACTGAAATTCCATCCATAAAGAATCTTCTGAAGTTATCACTGGTCACGACAAGCCACACGCCTTTGGTGCAAGGGATACCAGATTCTATTTCCGGTGGGAACTTTAAAATTTGAGAGGATTACGGTGGTTCGGATTCCACCTTAAATTTAATGTCTACTTCTCATGTAGCCTCGATGCTGAAAAAGACGCTTAACTCCACCAACATTGTCATTGTATCGTAATTTTCTTGGGGTTGTGAAGCTGCCCACTCTTTGTGCCGTCCCTAGTATCATTAGCGACGTTACTTTTTGACTACACCGAATGACATCATCAAGTGACATGGACGCAGAAGAGTATGAATCCTTCCCGTGTGCGTCCTTAGTGCACGGAATCCCGGGGTCGATTTCCAGTTAGAGAGCTTTGAACTGTAGATGCGCGTCTCATACAGCCTTGGAATTGTATTTTTACCTTACCTTGAAGAAGGACGCGAAGCTGAGAATAATGAGTATCATTGACAAAATGAGTAGAGTCTAAGGCAGTATTTCTCAACGTGGATGTTAACGCCCTCCAAGGGACGTTCTTGGTTCCAAAGGGAGCGATAGACTATTAAAGGGAGTTTACATTTATATCCTGATTTGTGTATCTATTTTGTATTGATGAAAGGTAAATATTTAAATCCATTTTTCAGGGGGAAATAATTACAGTATATACGTTCACTTTGTATCATTCCTTCAAGACTGATTTTAAGAATTTTTTTTTTTCTGCTTCTTCGACTGCTCTATCCTACGTTCAGTCTGGGTGCATTAGGTTACGATAAGAGGGGGAGCTAAGCTCGAAAAGGTTAAGAACCACTGCTCTAAGGCATGTTCATATCGTTAGTCAATCATTCTTCGAATCACTGGTAAGAGGAAAAGAAAGAAAGAAAAAGAAGTATGTTGGGTGGTTTTATGCAAGAAGATACGTTACCATATCAGGCAGAACTTATACTAGTTGGATAACACATCTCACAGATCCTGGATTGGGCACTTGATCTCAACCCATACATCAACACAATTCAAAATCTTACAGCACACACACACAAACGTGCTGTCGGATTTTGAATTGTGTTGATGTATAGGTTGAGATCAAGTGCCCAATCCAGGATCTGTAAGATGTGTTATCAAACTAGCATAGGTTCTGCCTGACAAAGTGACGTATCTTTTTTGCATAAAACCACCCACTTTTTTCTTTTTCTTTTCTCTTATTATTCATTCGAAGAATTATATATATATATATATACTTCATAGCTAATGCTATGCTACTCTTGATCATAAAGAAACTTTAAAGATGGAACTGCAACTGGATGACAATAACGAAAAACCTTTATTGTTATTTTACTGTTTTGAAAGACTTAAAAAAAAAAAAAAAAAATCCTATAACTAGTTTCAACGTCTTAACTTTCACCAGACACATCAGTGGTTAGGGCTGCTAAATTAAATTAACACGAAGCTCAGAGATCAGCAGTATTCGTGAATTGGATTGATTTTGAGTTTAGTGTTTTCTTAGCAGTAAGCTATAAAGATACGTGGACCTGCAGCTGAACGTGGAATCCGAAACACATGAGTTCCCGTCGGGAAGCAAACTGGGGTCTCCAGCACCAAAGATACAAAAATGAAAACTGAAATCTTTTAGTTTTACGTTCCACGTTTATGCCGTGTAGGCTAAACTAGACGGAGATAATGAAAATGAATGAACACGGTGGAGTGGTGGAATGAACACGGTGTTTGCTCACCAAAAAACCTACTTGGAGCGAGTACAACTATACCTTATAGCCAAATTATAGATCTATTAAAGTTCTAGAAATAAATTTTAAAAGGACACCGCACTGTTTCAGTCCTACAGTACACGCTTCCGAGCCGTGAAGTTACTGCTTTGATGTGAGCTCACGCCGAGACGTTAACCATCAAACCCTGTGTAGCTTCGTGTTTCCATTTTTCTCAAAATGTTATTGACTGTCATTTTCAATCTTAAAACTTACTTTGGGGTACTTCAGACCTATTACTATGCACATAAAATACCATTATAACTGATAATTAACGTGAAACTAATTTCACGTTTACAAAAACTTGAGTTTAACGTCCTTTTCAGGCTATATGAGACAACAAGAACACCGTGTTTCAATTAAAATATTCAAAGAATCAGTTTATTACAAGCAGGAAAGCAGAATTTATTTTATCTCTTTTGTTACACTTTGCACTTTCAGAAATAAAACTACATTTTTCTTCACAAAAGTAATATTTTAATTGTATAATTATTGATAAAATATTCCAATCCTTGTCTAGTTTTCAAGTTTTGCACGTGTTACTTAAGAGACAAATGTGCTGCCATCTCTTGCCAATATTTTAAGTAGCTTTGTCCATAGAAAGCAAATATTGTAGACAGACATTTATAGGCCTATCTGAGATGATTCAATAGCATTTGTGTATACGTACTTTGGTATTCACCTTTCTTACAAAAAGAAAATGAAAGAAACAAAAAAAAAAAAGAAAAAAAAGAAAAGAAGGAAAAGAAAAAAGCAGAAGGTAAATTACAATATCACAAATATATATTATTTCTCTCTCAAACCGTCTATTACGCTTGAAAATTACTGATTCCTTCTATCCTAATAAAGTGTTTGACAGAGGTGATCTATCCAGGGGCCGGCGGGGCAGTTTTCGAGTGACAAAACTAATTTAAACTATTATTTATATATTTTTGACAGTCTATAGTAAACTCATGATATACCTATCATAGTCTGGCTTCTGGTTGCCACCCTCCCATTCACCAGTTTTTACCAACTAGATCCGGCACTGGTGTTCGAGGCAATCGTTCAGTGGTCGAAATGAAACGGTATGCGGTGGTATGCCATACTGCCTCTACTTTTTTCAGTGATTAAGGCAGGGGCGGACCAAGGTAAAATTTTCACCCGGGCAAAGTGACTTTTTGCCGCCCTCCTAGTCCTAGCCTATATTTTACATTTTATTACAGTTATTTTAATATTTTAAACCCATTTTTCAAAAAGAAAAAATAATACTCAACTACATGATTTATGTATATTTAGTATCTACTTAAAAATATACACATGGTATCAATTACATTGTGTTTTTTATTATTGTTATTTATGTACTGATAAATGTAAACAAAAACAATATCGAACAGCATTTATTGAATACTACTAATGGTGGCATGATTATTCCTATATTGTAAATTGTTTTGTTATATCAATAACATAAGGAGTCATCCTACCATATATCCGACTATCTAACAATCTATTCTAATATCGTGAAATACCAATAAATACATTTTACATATATTGAACGTGCTTTATGCACAGCAATATAAACAACACTTTTTATGGAGATCCTAGTAGTTTGAAGTCCACAGCATTCATAAAACGTATGTCATGAATTTGTACAGAAGCTGAACGCTCTTACAAGACTAAAGCTTAATAACAGGTTTAATCAAGTGGAACTTTATGAGAAAGCGTACATATTTTTTTCTTCGTACTTTAAAATTTACTAATTTTCCTAATTCGGTTTCCTAATTTTGCAACCTTTGGCCTCAGGCGTGATGATAATTCATAGCATAGCAAAACAAGAAAAATGAAATAAAAGTTAAATTCCACTATTACAGAAAATTAGTAATAAATCAAACAATTTTAAATGCATTTGTTTTCAGCACCTCACAATAATTACTATATAACCTTCAGGGCTTTTTGGTCTGCAAAATCTCTGACGGTGACATTTATGTCAATGTCTTGAAGGCACGTTGGTGTCGTTTCTATATCTATATCTATATCTATCTATCTATCTATCTATCTATCTATCTATCTATCTATCTATCTATATATATATATATATATATATATATATATATATATATATATATATATATATATATATATATATATATATTCAAAAGTAAGGTCTGTATATCAAGGGCGCCGATTCTGGGGGGCCAAGGGGGCCCGCTTCCCCCCAAAGCTCATGTGGTGCCCCCTATTGTATTTATGAATATATAATATTTGGCATAATTTGAATGCAATTTGTCTTAAAATCCTCATATATGTATATACCTTCTGCATCTGAATGCCCCCCCCCAAATTTACTTAGAAATCGGCACTCTTGCTGTATATAGGGGTCTACTGTTCCCCTCTACTGGCATTTTAAAAGAGTAATATATATAAAATCCAATAATATTCATTGCCCGGGAGAAGTTCACAAAAAACATGATCTGCAATAAACAATACCATCTCCCCTTCCACTCTTTCTTCTACATGCCATGTCTCCATTTGTTGATAATCCCCTTAGTACTATGAAACTCTCTTCTTCCGTGGTGGAATGGAAAAAGATGATGTAATTGACACTACTTTACAAGAACATAAAACCAAAAAGTCAGTAGAAAACACGTTATAAAATTTACTTTTTGAGGTTCGTTCTGGCGAGCTTCTGACTGTGGCGCCCCGGGCAGTTGTCCGGGTTGCCCGGTCCTTGGTCCGTCCCTGGATTAAGGCATACTGCCTCTGGTTTTTCAGTGATCAACACATACCGTCGTGGAAGAGTAGATCTAAATACCTTTAATTACAACGATAACATATAATTCTTATGTACTTTTAAGTATTATTTGTATTTATAACGGGCAAAATGAGCTATTTAAAAAGGCACAAGCTATCAAGAAGAAGAAGAAGAAATTATATAAAGAAGTAATTTAAATATTTTGGTATTATCCAATTGCCATCGAGACTAGTGGTGCTTGGGGATCTGCAAGCCTTGATTTTATTAGAGAAGTAGGCAGACGCATTTCTATCGTTACTGGAGATATTCGTTTAACATCTTTCTTAATACAACGCATATCTATTGCTATCCAACGTGGCAACGTGTCGTCGGTCCTTGGAACCTTACCACATGGAAAAGAACTAGCATGAGATATTTCTTCTCTAACACAGAGGACAATACTGAACATTTGTACAACTGGACGACGTGCTATGCAAGTAGGGTGTGGTGTCATTGGATAGCGTGGAAAGGCAGGCAGTGATACTGGATGTGATGCCATTGATAGGTAGTTTTCTACCCCTTCCTTTGGTTCGACTATCGAAATATGTTTCCTGTTGACTTAGTGATTTTTTCTTAATTGTTTCATAAATTCATTTAATAAATGTGCCATTTTTATTGTTTGTCGTTTGCGCAACATGTAGGCTACATTGCCTGATAATTTTGTTTTCATATACAGTTTGTTATAATTTCATTTGTATTTCTTTATGTCATATAGGTCCATAAGCTTCTCATGTATTCTGGTTTGAAACAGGGACGTTATTATTTTTGGTATTATATTGAGATTTTGTTATCGTTGCTATGACGATTTGTTTACTTGTTTTAATGTCGTTGTTATAAAGATATAGATGTAACGAGGAGGTGTCGAACAAGATATACGTTGAAGAATAATAATATATATAGAGGGGTCTATATATATGAAGTGCATTAATGTGTTGTATTATTCCAGATAATCTCGTGTATTACCTAAACATTTAGAATCAGGGCATATGTAACATAGTTCACGACAGAATTAGCGTTACATAATACATTTATTTTCAAACACAGTAATTGACGAATAGCTTCGCACGTAAAAACATTTGGTTTCTTATGTACAAATAATTTCTAAGTAGACAACACCGACATTTTTATCTCTTTTCTATCCTTTTTTTAAATGAGGTGTCTTTAAAGAAGTTAATCTAGTTTATATTTTAATGTAGAAATATCATATTGAATTATTTCTTTCGTGTGTATGTGTTTGTCTTATTGTCTTAATTCATATAAATGTCTTGTTTTGAGCATGGGCAGGTTTAGGGGTTGTCTCCTGTAGGGGCGGATCTTACAAGGGTTTGAACTACCTTTCATTCGAGTGGGGATCCGGGAGAATTCCCGCAGGAAATTAATATAAAAGCTCAGTTTTTGAGCAATTCTGTATAATACATGATAAGGGGACTTTTTTTTTTTTTTTTGCTTATTTTATTTTTCAGAAAGTTGTTGGTGATAGATCAAAGTCTTTAGATGCCCCCCTCCCCGTAACTAAAGAGAAGTGGTTTTTAATCTTTATAAAAATAGAAATGCAATCTTTTAGACAACATACCCTCACTGCATTTCAACATTTAGATAGCCGGTATGTCGAGTCAAAATCGTAATAAAACATACCGACTCTGCTGTTTTTTCCACATCGAACACTGTTTAAGATTCGAATCTGTGCTTTTTTTTTTTTTTTTTGGATAAAACTCAACGATCCGGATCTAAATGTAACAGTAAATGTTGCCTCATAACCATAGTACTAAAAATAAACGTTATATGCAAAATAATGGATACAAATATAGAGCTTTTCGAGATAATCGTTCTCTAATTATTTAAAAGTTCTTAGTCCTATTAGTGATTAATTAGCAATGGCGTATATAAAAACTCTGAACATGTTTACCGTAGCTTATATAGGATAAAATGTTTAAAATGCAACAGAATTTCTCGATGGCCTACGTGTTGTATTTTGATTGCATAGCGTATGCATGAACATTGTCTTCGCATGAATATTGACTGAAATACGTGTTTAATTATTTTAAATCAAAAATCTAAATATCAAATTCCATCTCTCTAACCACAACGAATTTTGAGATATAACCACTTATAGACACGTGTTTAAATGCCTTTCTGTTTTTATTTGTAGGAGAAGGGAAGAAAAATATGTGAGAACGAAAAAGGGTCGGGAATTACAATTAATACAATAAAATGTTCATATCTCGGAATCTCTTGCGCTTAGAGTCATGAAATTCTGTATTTGGACTTCTCATATAAAGCAATTTGGTCACGCGTTTCACCGATTTTTGATGTTTATCCTAGAAGGGAAGAAAAATACGGGAAGAAAAAAGGGTACAATTGAAGACCACAGGAGAAAAAGGAGGTAAGTGAAGAAATAGTCGAAAATGAGTTAACAGCAGAATAATGTAGCTTGAAAGGTGTAGTTTGCATGGACTAAATTCCACAGTAAGAAATATAATGCTAAAGAGTTTGCCTGCAGGGGAAGAAGTGGCGTATTGAAGTAGGTCAGTCAGTGGAAAACAGGTCAATTGTGTAAAATTATTATAAATTGACTTGCCTCCTTTTCCTCCTGTAGTCTTCAATTGTTATAATTGGATAGCCATATCTTGAAACTCGTTAAATTTAGAAACACGGAATGTGTATTTAGGCTTTTAATTTAAAATAATTAAAGACGTGTCTCAGCGTTTTTGGGAGTTTCTTTCAGAACAAAAGAAAAAAGGCGAAAAGAAAAGAGGGTGGGGTTGTCATTGTTAAAATAACATTGCCATATCTCGAAATACTTTAAGACTAGAGATATGTTAGAAGTGTCACGGATGTCAGATGTATGAGGCCGTAGACCGATTAATGCCCAGGTTTGGGAGCAGAGTCCCCAGCTAGACGAAGGCTAGAATAATATTCTTCATGCCTCTCGACCCACCTCTTGAAAATTTGATCGGATAGATGCATCAAAGATGCAAAGTGCAGGTAAGGTGATGGTGTGGTCTGGAATATAGGGTGAGAAACTTATTGGACCTGTTTCCATTGATGGGACCTATTATACTGCACAATATGGAGATATGTTTGAAAACACTGTTATGCCACTTTTGTTGAACGAGGAAGGGAGATTTCCTCAATATTGGCAACAAGATGAGGCACCGCCGCATTAAGGTCGTAATGTAATCGATGGCTCAATGAACAGTTTCCCGGTTGCTGGATAGGTTGGCATGGATCAGTTGAGTGGTCAGCAAGGTTCAACGACCTAACTCCGTTGGTTTTTTTATCTTTGGAAGTACGTTAACGCTATTGTCTACCAATGTAAAAATAATGACATTGGCCACCTGAAAAGGAGAATCATTACGACCTCTGAACAATTATCACCGACTATGATTCGCAGAGTGCACGAAAACTGGGTCGTACAGTTAAGTATGTGCATACAACAGAACGGTGGACATGTCATGTGATTGTAATTGTCTCATGTGAGTTAGCTCTCTCTTTTTTGGTTATTAAAGAATAGGTAATGTGAGATGTTACAAAGCTTGTTTTTCACTTTATCCTTCAATTCGAAACTTCGCACAACACATTTCACAGCATTTCACAAATAACAAATCTTAATCTATTCACAATTTCAAAACCGTTGCAGCTTTTGGAAAAATAACCTTACCGTTAGGTTTCCTTTCGAACGAGGATGTTGTTTAATATGTCATACGACGATGCTGCCATTTAAAATAAACAAGTTGATTCTAAGATGGCGGACGAAAACCTTAACCACTTAATAATGTCTCCCCCTCCCACCAACACTGATTCCAATTGACTTCGGATCGACTGCATTTACAGTTTCTCAAATATTTGGCCAAGTTTAGACTTGGTATTTCACTTTAAAAAATAGCTTTCAATTACTTCGGACATTTTCCAATATGACGAACGAAGAGGTTGTGAGCTTTTAGTATATCATTTAAATAATCTTTACCAACATCTGTGTCAAATTTCAACTTCTTAATAATTACTTCCTAAGTTGAATAAAATTTTAAATTTGTTGGACGGTAGTTTCTGGAATTTTAGAATTTAGAGTTAAATAGTGTTAAAAGTGTGCGTTTTATGAAAAATTGTTTCCCTATAAAAAATATTGTGTTATCAATGTTCTATCAAACGACATTAAATTTATCTCTTTGTGTTCATCCATAACGAAGCTATTGCTATTTTATTTGGGTATTGTTCATTTGACAATTTTCCAATATGGCCATTTTCCAATATGATCAGGTAGGTCAGGTGGAATTTCAGGGGACTTTTAGTATGTTGTTTGAAACATCATTCCCAACATCTGTACCAATTTTCAGCTTGTTACTAATCTGTTCCTTTCTTCATTAAAATTTGAGCTTCACTTACTGTACTATTTGTCTTGAAAAGATATTAACTTAGATTGCGTGCATGCATCCCGTTAATAAACTTCAGAATACGCCACTGGTGTCAATTATCAGATTTCCAAACTATGCTAATAGGAGATCTTATAGAAGGACTATGTCCTATCTTTCTGCCTGTAAGTTGACAGCTATCAGAACAAAAGCGATAAAGAGATAGCGAGAAACAGTTTCTTGAAATTGACCCATTGTTTCAAGAAGAGGTTCTGTTCTGTCTGTTGCTTTAACTTTCTATTCAACCGGAAGTATTGAAAATCTACGATTTTCTATTTCAACAGTGATAGTCATAGTGAAACAAATGGTAAAAACAGCGAGAAGCAATCTCTCGAACTGGATTTAGGGTGTCCTCCCATTTGCGTACATTCCCATTTCCGTACATGTCAAAATCCTTCCCAGTTGCGTACAAGTGCCAGATGCAATGAAATGTCATTATTTAAAACTGAGATAAGAATTCCCATTTCCGTACAGAGTCAATAGTTGGCACTATTTCTGTGAATTTTTATTAGTTTTTGAGCAGAGGGGGATAGGGAATCTAAAGGTTTCATTTTGAGTAGCAGCCACAGCGAATAAGAATCCTTGAATAGTTTCGTTTTGTAGACTGCCTAGCAGGCCAGCACGACCTTCTTTATTGATGGGACGTTTAAGAGCTACAACAAACTTTTCTCTCAAATTTTTGTAATTCATGCAGATATTGGAAGCTCAATAGAGGAAAGTAATATGATTCCAGTGGTTTTTAGTCTTCTCCCGAACAAGAGAAAGCACATATATGAAAGGTTGAAGTCCTGAATTGGAATCCTGAAGTTGTAATGGTAGACTTCAAGGAAGCAGTAGTAAATTCTTTTAGGACAATTTTCGCTTCAGCTTCCATAAGTGGGTGCAATTTTCACTTTAATCAGTGTCTTTGGCGTAAGATACAGGATTTGGCCTTGGCTACAGACTACAAAAACAATAATGATATAAGACTTCAGGTTCGAATGTTTGAGTCATTAGCTTTTCTTCCGTTAGAAATGGTCGACAGTGGTTGATTGTTTATTCAAGAAGACATCCCCTAAGCTTGAGCAGTTCTATGGATATTTCATTGACCAGTAGCTAGAAAATTCTACAATCCCAATAAGCATGTGGAACTGTCATGAAAACCGCCATAGAACAAATAATATCGCAGAGGATTGGGATAACAGATTAAATACTCTGCTAAACAAGCAAAATCCTTATGTCATCAAATTAGTCCGTTTTCTCAAGTTAGAAGCCAGGACGAGTGACTATGCTTACGACAGAAAGTATCTCAACTTGCAAGGTAAAAGAAGAAAGTATATATGTAGCTTGACAAAAAAAAAAAAGTTTTGGATAGTTTTGACGTTTCAAAAGATGTTAGATGATATTTGGTTGCACTTTCATATATTCATAAGTTGTCATAAACTGTAAATCGTATATATATACTAATAAGCATTACTTATAGGTGGTGGTAACAACGGTAAACGGCCTACTACACATGGACCAAGATCAATGAAGATCCAGATATTAGTTCCACGAAGACTTTTTATAAAAGCCGACTTCTATATCCCTTTGATGTGATTTGTGAATTCATATCACACACATTTCGGGGATACATTGGTCGAATTTGAATTCAACGTGAAGAGTTGAGTCGTAAAATAAACTTACAACAGTTTGGAAAGCACGCTTGCATCTTTTCGTATTTTCTTGAGCATGCAATTTCAGATCCTCCTCTGCTTAAACTTTGTTAAAAATACACAGAAACAGTGTCAGTTATTAAACATGTACGGAAGTGGGAAAACTTTTATCAATACCAAAATATATCATGTCATCGCCTATGGCACTTTTACGCATCTCGGAAGGATTTTGACATGTACGCATCTGGGAGGTAATCGGATTTAGTACTGCAAAAATATGTTGCTGACAAGAGTCTAAGAAGGCATATATGAAGATTTTAAGACAAATTGAATTATGCCAAATATTGTATATTCATAAAAAAATACATATAACAATGAAAATGCATATAAAATACATATTCATAAAAATACATGAGCATTGGGGGCCCGGGCCCCTCAGGATCGGCGCCCTTGTGTATGGTAGCAGTTTCATCCACAATCTAGACGGAAGGAAAATAGTGGTGGTACCGAGTTAATTCATGATCTGAAACTGAAAAGAAGAAAAATGGTGCAGGATGACGACTTGTATCTGTTATCTGAATGGGCGGAAAATAGTGCATAATGGTCAGTTTGAGCTGTGTCCGTTAAGTACACTGCAGGAAAATAGTGGATAGTGATGACGAGTAAATATAGGTAACCCTGAATCGTATATTTCAAATTAACAGAGTGCAGGTCTATAGTACAACAATCTACTACTAAGCCAAAACGGCTTCATTCATGAGGTGACAGAAGTACAAATTTATAAGAAACGACATCATTAAAGAAGAATCTGTTAAATACCATGCTTCATTCGTATCTACAAAGGCATTTAAAAAATTCTTACATTAATTCTCCTATCAAGAAATTTATTTATTTATTACAAATTACGTTTAGGAGTAATTTTCCGAGTTGATTTTGTTAAATTTCCTGTGTGGAAAGGTATATTTCGAAATATTTCCTTTTTAACATCCCAAATCCTTATTATTTCTGTACTGTTATGATTGTTTCCCATTACAGAAATATTGTACCTGCAGACATGTCCTTTCAAACAATGTCTAATTGCCTATAATCTCATCCTTTTAGAATATACGCTTTAGGAAAGATCATAATCTTTTCAGTGAACTTCTGAAAGGGAAAAAACGAATCATTTCGTTTTTTCTTTTCTTTCTTTTTTTCTTTTTTTTCCCATAAAGCCCAGAACATATATACCTAGGTAGAAAGTTTATTTATCTCCTCTTCTTAACAACATCTATGTCAGGAAATAAAAGCCAGAACTGCAGCTACAAAGAGAAAGATTACAGCGTGAAATCTGTATACGTGCGTGCAGTGTCAACTGCAATTTTATCCAGAAGCTCAGGACTTTTGCGTGCTTGCACGACCAAGCAAACTACAGATACGTATACGATTGTTGCATATGTGATAAGTCACACATCGACCTGGTTTTAGGTGTATATCTTTTATGCCTTTTTCTAGTAATAAACTAAGCGTAAAAAAGAAATCAATGTGTGAAAAACTGCTTTCTTTTCTTTTCACGCACGGGTAAACATAAACAGAACGTTCCTACCTGAATGGGCAACTACAAGATGAAATGTTCAGAAGTTTGACAATATTACAAATAGAAATGGTGGACAATTTTGTAAGAAATAAGCTTCCACCTGTGGTATTTTCAAACTTTTTGATAAATATTATGATTTGTAAGTGGTAGAACCTATTTTATCAACTACAAGTTTATAAAATCTTTCATTTATCTAGCTAATTCTGGTATACCACAAGGCTCAAACTTACGTCCATTGCTATTTTCATTATTCATTAATCATTACCACGTGTTATAAAATATAGCAATTGTTTATTATATGCCGATGACACGAAAATATGTAAAGCTATAAAAGTAAATAATGGTACTTCAAAGTAGCATTAATATTGTCTGCAATGGAGTATCAGGAAGAAATCATAGTTTAAAATAAGAAAATGTAATGTTATAACGTCTTCAACTAAAATTAATTGTCCATCTTTTGAGTATAAGATTAATAGTGAAAAGTTAAAAAGAGTATATTCTGTTAATGACTTAAGGTGTGTTACTAGATCATAAGTTTACATTTAAATGTCACATAAATAAAATTATTGCAGAGTCGTACAGGATCCTAGACTTTTTAATAAGGAGTACAAGAGACCTGCATAATATCCAAGCTTTAAAACACCTCTTTATAGCGATGATTAGGAGTAAGTTGGAACACTGTTGTGTCCTTTGGGATCCTATTCATAAATTACAAGCAAATAACATAGAACGAGTCCAATTAAAATTTTTGAAACATCTTTATTTCAAATTGTATCGTATATCAGCAACTAAAAAAAGAAATCTTTTTCTCTTAAATCTGATATGCATTCTCTTTACACTGGCGCTTTCTTATTCAACAAATATATTTGTACAAAACAGTAGGCCTAAACCCAGTAACAGACAATTGCAATTTACTGCAATATATGAATACGATCGTTGTGTAAGAACTTGATATTTAACATAACGAGATCTCATATTACAATCCACTAGGAGTCAGGGCGTACTGCAACTCACGGGCCCACTGGGAAAGCAGTTTCTAGAGGGCCCACTTACATATATATATTGTCCCCTCCCCCGTCAATAAAAGGAGTCCGGAAGTGTCACTCTGATCAAGTATGCTGAAAAGTCTTGAAATGCAGATTTAAAACTTTTTTAAGGCAGTAATTTCTCCCCTGACACTGATTGATCTGACGTAATGCCCGCTCCTCCACTCTTCTCTTACAGCTGTACAATCATCTGCACAAGCTCGATTACTTCACATCTCCCCTAAAACAACAATGCCTCACTTGTGTCATAAATCTTTCATAGGCGCCTCTGGTGTGTATATACAAATACATACATGTATAGGAAGCATCAGAAGTAGTTTATAATGTATACAAATGCAACACTTCTCCATTGTCCTGTACTAATAGCAGAATCGTAGCTAGGGGGATGGGCGAGCGAGACCGTGGCCCCGAGCACTGATAGCAAGAGGGTGCCGAACGAGCAAGAAGAAAGAAAAAGTGTTGGAATTCAATAAACGACGTGTCGCCCCCGAAAAAGTATTGGCGCCCTATTAAATCAATATTGTTGTGGAATTACAAAGGTGTAGATTTGTTTAAAGAAAAAACTCATACGTTTCAGTAAGTCACAATAAGCTTTTACTTATTACTTAAAGAAGGTTATTACCAGGGCCCGGATTTTGTTGACCTAAAATTTTCTAAAAAGTGACCTATAAAATGACCCTAAAATTCACAAAAGCTGACCTTAAAACTTGCAGTTTTTTAAACGTTTGTTTCATTAAAACATTGACATTTTTTGAATATCTATTGGATTTTAATTACCATTTCTCACTAATTTTCAAAAGGTTTGTTTCAGTTAGTTGCATTTCATTGATGGTTTATGCCTTTGGTTTAAAAAAGCAATAATATTAAAACTAAACTTTAAATAATTTAGTAAATTGCTAAGCATTTCATATTTGAATTACAGATATATAGGTCTATATCCAGTTAAGCAACATATAAACATTTTATAAGCTGTGATACAACAAACTAACTCAGGAACTTTGTAATCTTCAGAAAATTTAGTTCATACTTTATTCAGCATTGCAGTAGATAACTGTAAACATGAACGGAGCAGCATCTGTTATAAAAACAACATGGTCATGTTGGACACCTTCAGGCCAAAGTAGGGATATAGATTTATCGAAAAGTTTACATATTGTAAAATGGTTGACAAATTCCAACATTTCACCAGTTAGCAAAAATATTTTGCTAGGTTCGTCGGCTTTCACTGCCCCAACAATAATATTGACTATATAGCGTTCCTTCACATCACTAGTCTGTCTATAGAAACAAAAATTATTTGAGTCCAAAGTTCCTCTCTTATTTTTCTTATTGTGTCCTCGGTACACTTTGGCATGTATTTTTTCCTAAGATTCGTTTCGTCTGGAATGGAACAACCTGTATGACGTTCCAGAAAATCCCGCAATTTCACATTGTTGAGTTTCCAAGGAGGAATATGTGAAGACACAAAAACTTCACACAACTCTTTTGAAAACTGACAAGTAAACCTTACGTTTGGGTGAATCGAGTTGCTGACTGAGACACATATGAGAAAGTAGTACTAAATGTGGTCAGTATTTCAGTGAAGTTGTAAGAGCGAAGCTCCAGGGGTTTAGGAGATACAGCTACCAGAACATCACATGGAAGTACATAATAGTCTTCATACACTTGGAGGTAAAAGCTCTGTAAGACCTCTTCTAACGACAAAAGGTGAATAACAAATATATGGGTACATATTAGGACTAGGGGGAAGTCATATAGTAAGATTATACCTGACGGCAGCCATCTTAAAATCCGCCATTTTGAATTAAGGTTAAGTTTTTAAAATAGGAATAGGGTCATGTGATACATGATTTAAGGCGCAAATTTAATCAGATGAACAATGGTGACGTTAATTTTGATTTACGCGCAATTGGTAAAAAGTTACAGGGAAATTAAATATTGTTGCAGAATATGTATTAGTCCTTTACCCCACCTTGTAAATTTTGTGTTAATGATAATAATTAAATAAAAAGCATGTGGATAAATATTAGGTCTATGGTAAGAGTTGCCTTGATGACGGCCATGTTGAAATCCGCCATTTTGAATCAAACAAAAGTTTTAAACAAAACGCATAACAGTGACACCTTATTAATAGCAAATTTTACCATAAATCCAACGGTATAACAATTTTTGCTTTATCATTAACCAGCATTTGTTATCGCATAAATAAGTTGCTAATTTAAGGAAAAATGACCAAAGTGTAACTGAGTCATAATTGAACTTGGGTCTTTCTTCCAGAAAAGTCCTCAATTAGTACAATCAATATGTAGTTCAGAAAAGAGTGCATGACTTGCACAAACATTGTAACGCCACCATTGTATTTCTTATTAACTTCTAGCCCGAAGTCATCTATTGCATTACTCTATTCCCATTTAATTTTGTGCTGGTTAATGATAAAGCAAAAATGGTTATACCGTTGGATTTATGGCAAAATTTGCTATTAATAAGATGTCACTGTTACGCGTTTTGTTTAAAACTTTTGTCTGATTCAAAATGGCGGATTTCAACATGGCCGTCATCAAGGCAACTCTTACCATAGACCTAATATTTATCCACATGCTTTTTATTTAATTATTATCATTAACACAAAATTTACAAGGTGGGGTAAAGGACTAATACATATTCTGCAACAATATTTAATTTCCCTGTAACTTTTTACCAATTGCGCGTAAATCAAAATTAACGTCACCATTGTTCATCTGATTAAATTTGCGCCTTAAATCATGTATCACATGACCCTATTCCTATTTTAAAAACTTAACCTTAATTCAAATTGGCGGATTTCAAGATGGCTGCCGTCAGGTATACTCTTACTATATGACTTCCCCTAGTCCTAATATGTACCCATATATTTGTTATTCATCTTTTGTCGTTAGAAGAGGTCTTACAGGGCTTTTACCTCCAAGTGTATGAAGACTATTATGTACTTCCATGTGATGTTCTGGTAGCTGTATCTCCTAAACCATGGAGCTTCGCACCTACAACTTCACTGAAATACTGACCACATTTAGTACTACTTTCTCATATGTATCTCAGTCAGCAACTCGATTTACCCAAACGTAAGGTTTACTTGTGAGGATTTGCCTTTACTATTCGAAGCACTCTCCACAAGTAACAACTGCGAACACTTGGTTTTATGTTTGTTTTCAACTGCGCGTAAATGTTTTTCGCTTCTGATATGCTTTTGTACAGTGTCTCTTTTCTCTGCTGCCACTTTTACTTCACATGCCTTGCAAAACAATACTGTACCGTCAGTACTAAAAACATCCTCACCAAATTCAGAAACAATCTGTCTTAAATGAAAAGCTGTAGATGGTTTAGACCTCGGCATTCTACATACTGAAAGTAGGGATGCGCACGAGTCGAGACATGTCTCGAATCTCGACTCGACTCGACTCGAATTCGAGTCGAGATTCGAGTCGAGACACACTTTGTAAAATTCGAGACGAGTCGAGACAAACGTATTTCTCGACTCGAATTTTCGAGTCGAGACTCGAGTCGAGTCGAGACAGCTGGTAAAAATCTCGACTCGACTCGAATGTCTCGAAAATTTTTCTATAATTTTTAATATTATTTTGAAGAAAATGCTCACTCAGAAACACTCGGCACGAGAATTTCGGAAACTGCAGGACTTGTCAGGTGTTCGAGGAGTGCTGTGGTGATTGTCTTCAGCAAGTGGCGAAACCAAGGGGAAAAGACGTCCAAATGTCGAGGGGTCATTACAGATGTCGAACGTCGTAGGCTGGGCAGACTGTAAAACAGAACAGGCGTCGAACTGCGTCGGAACTAAGATCAGAGTTTAATGCTGGACAAAGTACAAGTGTGTCTGAACTAGTGTTGTCAAATTTCCGGAAATTTTGAACCTGTTTTTTTTATAAAAAGAACTTTTTTTTTTTAATTTTCCGGAAGAATTGAAAAAAAAATAAATATGTTTGTATTAGGTTAATTTTACTAGTAATGATATCTCTTTTTTTTTTCAAACACGTGAAAAATGTAAGTTCAAAAATTTCAATATTGCGAATATTAAACAATAGCACTCGAAAATAAAACTATTCCAATTATTATCTATATATTAAAATACTAGATTTAGGCGTATATGTTTCTCCTCACAGAACAGTTTATATGTTTGTCTCCAATCCTTTCAACAATGAGATCTCGAACCCACAAGTGCTAGAAACGTGCCGTTTTCATTTGTCGATTCCAAATTTTATGTAAATTGTCCAGTTCTAATTGAATATTTTTATTTTAAAAAAATGACCATTAGTTCTTTATTACATTTATAGGGGTACACAAGAAGTACTGTGGGGGCGCGGTGGCTCAGTGGTAGGGCATTCACCTCCGGTGCTTGAGGTCCCTGGTTCGATCCCAGATCGCGCCGTGTGGACTTTGTGGTGGACAAACACCATGCTCGTGGGTTTTCTCGGGGTTCTCCCGTTTCCTCCCACTTTCTTGATTCCACCATTTCATTCATTTCTCATCATCACCGTCTCCTTTAGCCTAACCGGTATAATCGTGGAACGTAAAACTAAAGATTTCATTTCACTAGAAGTAATGACATTTTTGAAAAAGTAAAGCATCATAAACTACGAGTTTAGCATTTTGGCAAAATCTCATTCTTTCCTCTGGAGAACAGAAAAAGAACGAAAATTTAGATGGCCTACTCACCGTTGGGAATTATCCCTTAGTTGAAGCGATGGTTGGAGTAATAAAACTAGTTAGTATTTCCGCTGTTGTATTGTTGAATTCACAGAAATGTTCAAAAATAACCAAAACGTGACTCTGTACAAGATGTTTACTTACCCATAGTTTTATTATTGTCAACTGAACCCTGAGAGTCTGGGATGTTTCTGTCCCTTCTCACTTTACAACTTGAGAGGGGAGTGGTATGACCGCTAAAAGAAATGCTTCAGTGCTGCGTCGGAAGCGGCATGTTTTGTATATACTGTATTTCTTAAAATGTTATCCATTCATAAAGTATAAATTCCCCCTTCCTCCCCTGATTCTCTTTCCAATACAGAGAACCGACTCTTTAAATAAAGAAAGAACCCTGAACCCTCCCGAAAATGCAAAAATGAATGATGCGTACAAAAATAACAAATCTGTGGATGAATCAAATAATGCAGATACATGAGAAGATGACGAAAATAACAGTGCTTGATGCAGTGCAGTCCACCACATGTAAATAGATTTAAAGTGTTCATATTTGTATGTGTACGTGTGTATGTGCTTGTTTCTGAGTATTTATATGCGCGTGTGTCTTGTAATTGTTATATTAATGTCCACTGGATTAAGTGAAAGTATAAATGGATTTGATGACTGCCAAATTGACGTCACCTTGGTAAGTCATTATTTTCTAATATTTAGTAATATTAAATTAGATTATAGTTTAGCATCGTTTTTAGGAGCAAAGCTCTACAAGACGTGAACGTACAGTTTAACGACGGATTTGAAACACATGAGCTCCTACCATGAATCAAACCTCGTTCGAGAAAGGCGCATACGCTAACCACATAGCAACGGGGAGCTCAACATTTAGTGATATGTATATTAAGTTGTAAAATTATATTCGTTTAATTTTCACTAATATAATCTTCACAATGTAAAGCATTCGCTAGACACGTTATCTTGTTTAAAAACAAAAAGCCTATCTCTTATGTTTCCGTCTCGGGGTTGGACTGCGGGATGATAGAAATCCGAAAGAGTTGTTTTTATTATATTTTGTACAGTAGATCTGCTCCTTCATAATCTCCGTGTTTGATAAGAATGAACCTCCCTGGCTCACGAAAATGTATACGTAATATAACAAACCATGCTCATTAAATGCCAGACTAATATAGCAAACATTGAAGATGCCTCCCTAGAAAATTTTCTTCGGCCGCCCATGTCTGGAGGCACACAATTTCGCAACTCAGTGGATACGATGTGGATGTATTCAGTCTACTGATTTACCCATAAAATTTAAATTTTATAACAATATTCTCAGTGAGTACTAACCTGAGGAGAACTATTTTTTTTAATTCGATCGCTGCTTTTTTTTTTCCCACCAGGTCTCGGTAATCGTCCGGCACGAAAACTGAAGTTTCTACAAGTGTTTTCCCAGCAATTTTTTTTGAGAAAGGGGTCCTGGTGACACTTTCATTAGCGAGGACTTGCAAATTCAGCTACAATTGTATGCGGGCCGGGAGTTAACGGGGTCTCAGGGGGCCGGTGACCCCCGGCCCGAATAGGGTGAATTTGGAAGTTAATGCGATGAGAGTTTCACCATTGATTTCAGCGACCGTGAAAACTATGAATTCGACAGTAATATCGGCCATTTCCTACCACTTTTACATGTTCCTGTAAACGCCCCCTGAGACCCCCTGGTTGGATTCCGAGACATGTAAAAGTAATCCAAAATGATCGATATTAGTGTCAAATTCATAGTTTTTGCGGTCGCAGAAATGAATGGTAATACTTCAACAGGCGTTGTCTTCCAAATACTGCCCCCATGCGAAGAATGGGTATATTCAGCTGTCTAATATAAATAAAATAAAAGAGTTTGTTTGTGTGTTTGTCTGTCTGTGTGCGGCCTGGGGCCCAGACGAGTGGACCGAGAGTTACCAAATTTTGGTCAGGGGTACTTTGGCCTAGGCCTCAATCAAGACGAAAAGTTGTTTTCAAATTTCGAACCAGTGGAGTCTCAGGGGGGCGTTTACCGGAACCGGCTTGGGAACCAGACAAATTGACCGAGAGTTACCTAATTTTAGTCACGAATACCTTGGTCCAGGCTCGAGACCAGAGTTAAACGATTTTGTCAAAATTCGAAGCAGGGGGGTCTCAGGGGTCGTTTACTGGGACATGTAAAAGTAGTAGAAAATAACCGATATTAGTGTTAAATTAATAGTTTTCGCGGTCACTGAAATCAATGGTGAAACTCCGATCGCATTAACTTCCAAATTCATGCTATGCAGCACTGGGCTGGGGGTCACCGGGAGGGGGGCGGGAGTTGAGATATCGAGACATATAAAAGCAATCCACAATGACCGATATTAGTGTCAAATCCATAGTTTTCGCGGTCGTTGAGATCAATAGTGGCACTTCCATTAGCGATGATTTGCAAATTCAGCTACAATGTATGTGGGCCGGAAGTCAGCGGGGGGGGGGGGGGGTAAGACAAGTAAAAGTAATCCAAAAAGACCTATACTAGTGTCAAATCCATAGTTTTCGCGGTCGCTGAGATCAATGGTGACACTTTCATTAGTAATCACTTACAAATTCAGCTACCATTGTATGCGGGCCATGAGTCAGCGGGGGGGATACCGAAACATGTAAAAGTATTACAAAATGACCGATATTAGTGTCAAATCCATAATTTTGAGGTCGCTGCGATGAATGGTGACATTTCCATTAGCGATCACTTGCAAATTCAGCTACCATTGTATGCGTACCAAGAGTCAGCGGGGGGGGGGGGAGAAGGGGGAGGATACCGAGACATCTAAAAGTAATCCAAAATGATTGATTTAGTCTCAGATCCATAGTTTTCGCGGTCGCCTTTACTTCCATGCGAAGAATGGATATATTTAGCTAATATATATATATATACTGATCAAAAAAATTATGGAATCAGATGAAAACACATGTAAAACTTCTTACGAATAATGTGAGAACACTGTATCTTGTCCAGTTCAGATTAAAATCATGAAGGCCCAACGTGCAAACGAACCGTTTGGAACATCTGTGCACGTGATCAGAGATGTGGCGCTACCAGATATCATTTTGTAGTGTGGCGCTGCCAACACATTCCAGCTCCAGGATACCTTTGTTCTCATTGTGTTTAGTGCGTCACAAATCTACGTAGTTAAATTGCGCAACAACGTGATTTGCCAGAATCGTTGGCATGGCGAGCTGTCAGCAGGTTGGAAGCTGGTCAGTCATGGCGGAAGGTGGCACATGCCATAGGAGTGGCACAAAGTGTGATTTCCCGATTGTGGAATCGATTTCAAACAACTGGAAGTGTTCGAAGAAGACAAGGACAGGGCCATCCACTAACAACCAAAGCCAGAGACGATCGTTATCTCTTGTTAACAGCCCGTCGAAACCGGCGTCAGAATACAACTCTGCTCCCGCGAGCCTTCCGAACAACAACAGGACGCACAATATCTACCCAAACGGTCCGCAATCGCCTTTGAGAAGGTGGTCTCTACGCACGTAGGCCTATGGTGTGTGTCCCATCAACTGCACGACACCGTGTTGATCGAAGAGCGTAGGCGGAGGAACATCGTAGGTGGGGACGCAATGAATGGGGCAATGTTTTGTTCTCTGACGAGTCTCGATTCAGTGTAGAGCCTGATAATCGACGTGTTTTCATCTGGAGAGAGTGTGGAACACGACACAATCCCATGTTTGTGCGAGAAAGATCCCAGTATCATGGTGGGGGACTGATGGTGTAGGCAGGAATCAGCATTGGTGGGCGTACTGAGCTCCACATCATCCGAAATGGCTCTTTGACGGCTCTCAGATATAGGGATGAGATCATGAAAACTCTTGTTCTCCCTTATGCTGGTGCCATTGGTGATTCGTTCCTTTTTATGGATGACAATACTCGTCCTCACAGAGCTCGGTTTGTGGATGAGATGCTGGATGCTGAGGGTATCGCTCGGATGAAATGGTCAGCATGCTCTCCGGATCTCGTTCCAGTTGAGCATGTCTGGGATATACTTGGCAGACGAATTGCCGCTAGGCCAGTAAATCCAACAACCACTCCAGAGCTGGAAGTCGCTCTTCCGGATGAGTGGCACATCCCCCAAGAACTCATCGATAATCTGATTGAATCCATGCCACGCAGGTGCGAGGCTCTGTTGGCCATTCGAAGTGATCATATGACATATTAAGGAACAATCAGTGTTGTTGCCTTGCCTGTTTGTGAGCAGTTCGAGAGGTGCACACATAACCGTCTTGTGTCATAAGCCATGTGAACAAGGTTTTCTGTGCCCCAACACCAGTATGTGCCCCATTTTTAAGGTGTATCTTAAAGCATTCCTTCTTGTATGATATATATGAGTCAAACACAAGCTTATTCATACACTATCTTAAGGTCTTGTGTGATATTTCAGCTGAACCCCTAATTTTTGGGAGCATTATATACAGTATATATATATATATATAGTGGCGGATCCAGGATATGATCAAGGAAGGGGCTAAACCAGAGTTTGCAGTTTTATCCAGTGTAAAGCAGGATTGAAGCCCATTTTATGCAGTGTATACTTGAGTGTGAAAGGGGGGGGGGCTATAGCCCCCTTGGATCCGCCTCTATATTTATATATATATACATGATCGAAAATGGCCTCGAATCCATACTCGCTGAGATGAACAGAATATGCCGTTTAAATCCACAAATTCAGCCCCATTAGTACTCTAAGGAGGATGGTGACATGTAAAGATAATTGAAAATTATCGATATTAATGTCAAATTCATAGTTTTGGGGCTCCACAAGTTCATTGGTGACAGTTTCGGTGCCCTTTGTGTCCAAAATGAAACGTATTCTCCCAGTGCGAAGAGCGGATATTCTGCTAGTCTGTAATAAAACGGAAGTTTCACTTAATATATTTCCCGTTGCTCAAATTTACTCACTTGTGCGGTATATGTGTGTAAAGTAGAATTAAAACCTATTGCTTTAAGTATTTTTCCGTTAGCGAAATACTGTACATTGTATATACAGTAGGACGTCGATAATCCTAACGTCAAAAATCCGAACGCGGTCCCTAGAAGCTTTTTACATTTCGTCTTAACGCTAGCGATAAACAAACAATAGCGTGTCCATCGACGTTATGTGAAGTCAGTGTTTTTACAGAAGTTCATTTATATGTAATTGTATGTCATGTATTTTTATTTTTATTTTTTTCTTAGGGCTATAAGTTTTAAGTGTGACTTACAAGAACAGTGTTATTTAGAGTACAAGCAAGTTCTTCAGAAACATTAAATGTAAGTAGCCTTACGTACGGTATTGTAATTACTGTATGTACTGAATAACCACTGTATCGATAGAAGAACATACCATACAGTATATGTAAGCCTAAATGGCATTTTTTTTGGTCATTTTCGAAAATCCGAATACCTGTGGTCCCAATTAGTTCGGATTTTCGACTTCCCACTGTATATGTTGCAGACATGTTACAGCAAGTAAGGTTACTAGCATCAGGCCAACAAATAGTTTTTAAACTACATTTTCCTCTTTTTGCCAATATTTCCGAACAAATGATTTTTTCCTAATGGTTTCAAAATTTCCGGAATTTTAAATAGAACAATGAAGATATCTCTATGAAATATATGTTTGATTTAACATATTACCTAAAATGATTCTGTGATTAACAAAAATGATGATTCTGATAACACCCAAATTTTTCGCTTTTTCCCCAGCTCGGGAAAACAGTAAAAAAACTTTTTTTTTCCAGGCCTTCACAACACTAGTCTGAACACACAGTGCACCGAACACTCCTAACGATGGCGAATGTTAACACCACGACATCGGCAACTATAACTGAAATGAACACGTGACCAGCGCCACTAGATCTTGGCACAATGCCAGAGCCTTGCATTGCCTGATAAATCCGGATATCTTCTTCATCATGACGATGTGAGGGTGCGAATCCGTCGTGTTCAAAGGGAGCAGCTCCTTGACATCTATACTACAGGACGGAGACAAACTGGCTTTCCCCTTAATTATTATCTGGGGAACATTCAGGTGAGCATCCATATGTCTAGTGGAGCTCGAGCAAGGCACCATGACGGCCGAGGCGTCGCACGCTGCTTGCAGACTACGTACACCCCTTCATGACGGCCATGTTTCCCATCGGTAGTGGCATTTTTCAACAAGATAATGCACCAGGTCACAAGGCCAGGAGTGTGATGCTGTGGTTCGAGGAACGCAGGAGCGAGTTCCAAGTGATGTGTTGGCCCCCAAACTCTCCGGATCTGAACCCAATCGATCACATCTGAGATGTGATTGAACGTGACGTGAGGGCGCATCACCCCCTCCCCGGAATTTACGGGAATTAGATGACCTGTGTGTGCATATGTGGTGCCAATTCTCTCCAGCGACCCACCGAGGAACATTGCGACCATACCAAGACGCGTTGCCGTTGTTATTCGTGTCAAAAGGTGGACATACTAACAATTAGGTAGGTAGTCACAACGGTCTGGCTAATGTGTGTGTATATTTTAACTCGTATATTTTGTCTCGACTCGAATTTCGAGACGTCTCGACTTGAATTCGAGTCGAGTCGAGACAGAGACTGTCGAGTCGAGACACGAGTCGAGACAGCAACATATTTTCGAGTCGAGACAACATTTTCTCGTGACGAGTCGAGACAGGCTTAAATCTCGACTCGACTCGACTCGAGCGCATCCCTAACTGAAAGCATCAATTCACTCTCAAGTTGAAACTAGGAAGCACACTTAAAGAATAAAAGTTCGCAAGTGTAAAATGTATACACCAGAATAATAGATAAAAACCCTGTTTAAAACCTTTGAACGTCTTCTAATCTATTTTTAGTTATTCACGTAGTCATATCCTTTGTGGTAAACAACCTACAACCATCTGCTTTGGCCACTTACGAACCCCCAACTCTCGTCAACAAGCTACAGCTTAGTGTTCATTAACTTGTTAGGAATGCAATTTTTTCTACCCCAATAATCAGGAAGCAGGAAATAAGATCATTTAACTTCTTGTTTTTAAATCCGTAAACAGTTTTCATTTTAAGATTACCTTATGGAGAAGAAAAAGAATAAAAAGACCATAAGTGACCTAAAAGTTACCTTAAAATATTAAAAATTGACCTGAAACTTCAAAACGGCAAAAAGTGATCAAAAATTGACCCTTAAAAAATATATTTTTAGAACCAAGAGTTGATGGATAATGTTTTTATTTGAACTTGCCTTGTCCTATGCGTAACAGAAAAAAGTTGACTTGTCAACAAGATCCGGGCCCTGGTTATTACATATGATTTGTTAATGCCGATGTGGTATAGAAGGTCGCAAGCTGTTGTGTGCGCGAGAATATTAAAAAATAAAGTTAAACAAGGGGAATAATAACTTTTTTGAACTTGAAGCAGCTGTAGAATAGGGGCGGGGTCAGAACTTAACCTAACAAACTTCATCTATTGGAAAGACTGATCACTACCAGTGATTTTTTTTTTTTTTGTTCCATTGACATGAAATGCAGAGGCGCCCCAATTTGAAGGAATTTATTGGGATGATTTCACCATCAACTAGTTGTATTGTCAGGATATTTTTTGTGCATCCGTATCAAGTTGTGTGACATTTTTATCTATCTACATATATACAATCATATAGGCCTATACACATTATATATATTAACATATGTGTGTATGTGTTAGTGTATTTTCAATATGTTAATTAATAATAAGTAGCCTTAAATTCAGATATTTCATTCATTAAGAAATTAAGTAATTACTACGATTTCAAACATACGTAGTAGCCAAACAACATTTGGATATTAAAGAGAAACATTAAACACATTCTTCATCTTCATCAATCAATACTGAGAAATTCACAAAGAAGGCTCCTTCTGAATTTCCGTTACATTTCACAAAATTATTTTTTTTTTTTACCGCAAAACAATCGAAATTAAAATGCTATTTGTGTGGTTACATATCTACAGAATAAAATTTTAAAAGTTTACAATTATTACTGGAAGTCAATGCTGTCATCCATTTCGAATATTTTAAAAGCATATGGTTTCTAATACAATGAAATTTTATTATCGATAGGATGAAACGTTGTAAATAGTTGTAAATTTCTATAACTGTTCTCCAATTGGATTTGTATACAACCAAAGGTAGTTTTGTTAGGTTTAAGAAAACTAATACAACCCTCTTGAAAAAAGCCCTTATTTGTAAAAAAAAAAAAAAAAAAAAAAAAAAAAAAAAAAAAAAATCGCTTTTGGCTGTTGCAGTGGTCAGTCCAAGCAGCTTGATAAAAAAATTATCGCAGCATAACGATAAGAGCTGCTTCTCTTATGTATAATAAAAAAAAAAAGTTTGGTGAGGTGGGTGTAGGGAAGGGGAGCGCCGAATTCTACTTCGGCCCGGGCGCCGAAATCTCTAGCTACGGCTCTGATTGACAGCGACCAAGGGAGCCCCAAAACTTAAAAATTACTAAAAATATTTTCACAATAAAAGTTTAAAAAAAAAAAAAAAAACACGACATGAGTCACTCCTATGGATCCTTTTGAATATGTCGAGAGAGAGACCATCATAAGAGTTTTGGTGGGCCTCCTCGTGTTTCCCGCTCCAGGGCCCCCAATGGTCTTAATCCGGCCCTGTATATTTTCTATACGGAAAACAACGGTGCTGTAAAATGTATATTATTATTTAATTTCAAGTTATGGCATCATTTTAGATTTCAATTTAGCTTAATACTTCAATATTAGCAAAAGTATAAAGCAGAGTGGGAAATCAGGAACATTTCAAGGGTTGAATTACGAAAAATTTGAAAGGCTGTTTTTGCAACATCGTAGGCTGGCAACGCTGGTCTGGGATTAGCTGACTGAATTGCCGTGTTATAGTCCTTCGTTTCCTTACTCCCGTATGCGAAGAGTGCGTGACGGGTGCCTTTTTGTTTATATACCGCTGCTTACGATACGAGACGGAGGTCCCACTAAAAATTTCACCGTCCAGAGCCCACTGGAAAATTTCCCGGTTTTCCGCCTGGCCAGTACGGCCCTGTTAGGAATCTCTCATAGCTAGAGCTTGTAAAAAATTTCAATCAATTGGTTTCATCTGTTCTGGATCTTGACTTCTGTTACCCTATATCTATAAATATTTGCGTATTCTCAAAAATAATATTTTCAAGAGACATTGTGTATAGGATAGCATTTAAATAAGTAAGAAGTGTTATCTCTACGAATTTGAATTTATACTGGAGACTATTTTTCAATTTTTAAATATTTATGTAATTAATATCAAAAGATCCAATATATTTCAGGCAAAATTTTTCTTGTAGGCCTTATATCTGGAGAACTACATATAGCATAACTAAACCCAAACTATAACCTAACTCAGTATGATGTACTTATTCTTATATATATATATATATATATATATATATATATATATATATATATATATATATATATATATATATATATATATCGATCTAGGGGCCGTTCAAAAATTTTGTGGCCCCTGATCCAAAAACTAATTATTGGCCAAGATCGCAATCTTTTGATCTATTTATTGGGATCATTCCTAAAATTATGGTTTTATTATTTAACTAGCCCCCGGGTTTGCTCGGTCTACGGCCTCGCGCCTCGTATGTATCAGCCTTTGCATCAAGAGTAAATTTCTTGCATTTGCTCTTAACATTTCATAAATTTTGCCCAGCTGGGGGCTTCGCCTCCTGAACCCGGCCTTTACTCGGCCTACGGCCTCACACATCTTAAATCCATAATTCTACCAAATTTCAAGTTTCTTTCCGTATTTCAATTACCTAAAAGATAAGATTTAGTATCCCAAGAAAACGGTCATTTAAATAACATGGGAATATTTTCATCTCCCTTTAGATCCCTTAAAAACTAAAAATATTAACTTTTGGCAATTTTCCTGTGAGTTAATCCCGGAAGGCTAAAACCGTGCCAAATTTCATCATTCTAATCCTGCCAGAAGTGCCTAAACATTTTGGGGTGTAGAAGACGTCCATACAAATAACATGGGGAAGATTTTTCAGTTCGCCATAAAACCACTCTAAAGTTGAAATTTTTTATTTTAGTGCTTTATTTAGGTAACACTAAAGAAACCGAACCGAATTTCAAGTTTTATTCCAATTCCAAGTACCTAAAACATGAAATTTGGCCTAAATATGCCAAAGAAGGCCCATTTAAATAACAGGGGAATTTCTTTCTTTCCCCTTTAGACCTCAAAAATTAAAAACATTCACTTTTGGTAATTTTCCTGTCGGTTAGTCTCGGGAAGGTACAATCATGCCAAATTTTGAACTTTCCACGTCAATCGGAAGTACCCGTTTATTTTATGTCAGTTCACGTAGTTTTATATATAGTTAGGATTTGTATGTATAATCTTTTTTTTTCTCTCTCTCTCTCTGTATATATATGTGTGTATGGATGTACGTATGCATTTAATATATAATTATTAGAATATACTTACGTTCCTCTCTAAATGGACTTTGGCTCTATAGAGAACTATTATAAAATAAATAAATATACTTCGGTTCCATAAATAAAACGTGCATAATACGCAGAGATGCCAATAGGCAAGTTCTAGGGCGCACATTGCACCAATGAGAACTTTTCTGATTGAGAGAAGAATTTTTTACTAAAAATTGTGCAATCGAATACGGTTTAACCTACAAAGCAAGCTGTCTTGGTTTGTAGCAACCAACTCTGATCTCCTGTACCATTTCTATTCGCTAGTGGAGAGGGAAAATGGGAAATTTATGGGGGTTGGTTAGTTGGATTTCAGTTTAGCTATTTCATCACCGTGTTCAAATGAGACGTGAACCTACAGCTTAATGTGGGATCCGTACCACATTACCTCCTGCTCGAAATCGGGCTCGCTTTTCCCCTCCAGAAAACACGTATTCAATTTTCAATGGCGTATCGTATGTCAAATAATCAACTTGCTACACTACCTCTTGGGCCAGTTTGACCTTGTTCTTACGATCGATTACAGTGTATACATACGCCTGCTGTTTGGATTGTGGAAATATTGCAAGACTTATGACTTACCGTTGTATTAGTTTTTAGTGACGTGAGTGTGGCAGATTATTAGGTAAGACCTCACAATATAGGCTGTTAAATGAAGAGTTACAAGTAAGTCATACTGACTAGAAGCCTAGACATTCAAAACACGAAGAACGACTGGAAGGTTTTAAAATGTGGGTGTGGAGACAAATAAAGAAAACTGGCTGGGTAAACAAAGTGTATAGTGTAGAAGTTGAGATACTTACAACACAAGAAATGATTAAACAAATGAGTATTGTGAAACAACAGTACACTTCCGAAACAGAGAGAGAGACCCAATATCAAAACAGAAGGTGACGGATCTATCATTTTCAGTTATAATATAGTAACAAGAATTTTAGGAATGGTCCAAACAATGGATCAAAAGATTGCGATCTTGGCCAAGAATTTTAGGGATAGTCTGAAAAAATGCATCAAAAGATTGCGATCTTGGCCAAAAGTTTTAGGGATGATACAAAAATGCATCAAAAGATTGCGTTCTTGACCAAGAATTAATTTTTGGATCAGGGGTCACAAAATTTTTGAATGGCCCCGAAATTTAATTTTCGTACTTTGTACGGAATAAGCACAACATACTGAGTTAAATGATAGTTTTCGTTTGGTTATACTATATGTAGTTCTCCATATATAAGGCCTACAAGAAGATTTTTGCCTGAAATATATTGGGTCATTTGATCCAAAAAGGGTGAACTTGAAGCCTATTATTGGGAGGCTGAATTCATATGAAGAAACAATTTCTCCTTATCTCTTATTACTTTTGCTCCATGGATCCAATATTGAGTGGTAAGTTTGTAATTTCTTCCATTTCAGGTGCTCATAGAGATATTTGGACGAGTTAAAGTTACAGTAGTGTAAGTAACTTTTCCAAAAATAAAGGACAGAAAACATACTTTAGATAAGCCAACCTGTTAACAAGAAATTTGAAGCAAGAGCTTCATTCAACTACCAATAGATGGCAAAGAAGTCCTAGTGATAAAGGAAACAGCTGTTTTGTTTATCACCAAAGCAGTTTGAGTCAGACTTAACACCATTGTATTTGAAAAACTGCCGTTTACAACTGTCACTTTAACCGATCCATATGATGTTGATGGAATGAATTTTTACACTAGACAATATTTAATCTTGATGTATTTTGTAAATCCGCCCCAGGTATTGCTCTTTCTTACTTCATTATTATATTTTACTCTGCGCATAAGCCTAATTGTCTATTACATTTTCTTTTTAATAATAATGGATCACCAGAATAATAATATGAAACTCTACTTCCAAACGCACTGCTAGATTAGTATGTAGCATCGTGCACCTGCAGACATTAGTTCCTGCAACAAAGCAGTTCGCTATTGTTTTTGAACCCGTGAGTGGCAATCTGGGTCTAAAAACCAACGTTTCTACCGTCTGTGCTGTAATGAGAAAGCCAATTCGGAAGTGCAAACAATTCGTACCGTCGCCTCGCATTTACCTGGGAAATATTCCCTCTCCATTCGTTCTTAACCTCCTCCTCCTCTGCCCTTACCTCAGTGGAAACATCAGTTTTGTTAGTGTTGACTGGACGCTTTTACGCTCCGACAGACGCTCTCATTACTCGAGTTTCCGCTCTGTAGAGCTCTAAAATTAAGAGAAGTGACTCTGCTTGTTTCTCGTGTGTCATTCTATAATGTATGTTTTTAAACCACGCAGAGTCGGGTTTAGAAACTGAGTCAGAGGCACAGTTAGAACATATTTCACTCTATACTTTCGTTCTACAACTTTACTAGGTCTATCATACGTTTAGAGGAGAGATCTAACTGAAGTGGTCGAGAGAAGGTCAGACCTTCTTTAAAACATTGTTGCCCTTCACAAATATTTTATTAGACGATTATACTGTGTTGATTCAGGGGCGGATCCAGGACGGACTTCTGGGGGGCGGTAGGTTGTAATACTGCAACTTTGAGCTACTTTTAAGAGCTCCAAACTCTGGGATGGGTTTTATTTATATATAAAATAAGAAAGTTTCCTCTTCTAGGGATGGGGGCAATCGACCCGACCGCCCCTGTGTTGATTTAGGGATTTAGAAATTAGATTTCTGGGCTTGCGGCATTTATGGTCATGTTAGCCTGTCACGTATAAGAGGGATGACGTGACACTATCCTAGGAAAGGGAAAGAAGGAAGAAAGGGCTGGAGAAGGAAGGAAGCGGCTTGGACCTGTATATTAGGTACTATCTCGACTTTTTCCTGGTGCGAATGAGGAAAACCTACTAAAACCTCACTCAGGATGGCTGCCCTGAGAAAGTTTTACACTTTGCCGACCGAGTGTCCCCACCGGGAATAAAACCTGGGACCAATACTGTGTTGAGTATAGGGTCTATCGCTGTATACGCAAAGCAATATCGTGTTGCTTGTGCATATTGTATAGGGTTTACATATTTAATATGGACTATGAGAGGTCCTGCTTCTCCCTATGCTATTTATGTTCCTGTTTACGGCTTTCAAAAGTGGCTATAATAAAATCACTACAATGTGATAGTAGATGCGGACTCTCAAATTTCATTTTACAGATTGGAAGAAGGAACCTAAAATAGTCGAACAAACGACTGCTATTAAGTTGTCAAGCTAGTGTAAAGATTATGGGGGGGGGGGGGGAGAGTTCAGAATTAATGTTGCCCACAAGAGGAGTCGAGACACTTTTTATGAAAAGACACGAGAATGCTTTCAACAGAAACAGTTACTTTTCGAGACGAGACAATACTTTTACGATACCTTTTTATCGGCGAGTCTGCCTTAGATGTTTGATTGTGAACAATACGGTACTGTTCAGGGCACACTTAATAAAGACGTTGAACGTTGTTACAACAGGATCTTTTGAAAGATACTTTCAATTCACAGAAGAAGTAAGGGGCCATGGTTTCCCTCCAGCAAAATCTAGCAGTGGTCCAACGCTGATCAATAATAATCATAAGAAACATCAAGTTTGTTTATATTTTCATACCTAAACGTTCCTCTTGTTTCTTGGATAATCCTCGAATTGCTGCCTATTACTTCAACTCCAAAAATCTTCAAAATTCCATCATATACATGATCAGCGCGTTTCGTTATGTAGCAAACTAAGAGAAATGTAAAGTAGTTTTCCAACAACAGCGCTATCTACAAGAGGTAGGCACATGGGCGGCGATTAGGGGGGCAAAGGGGGGCAGTTGCCCCGCACTTTTTATAAGTAACCCATTAATATATAGTTTTATTTTGAAAAGTAAAGTTTTTGTATGTATTTACTGATTCATAGAAAAAATGGTGCCATTTATTTGCCGTTCCGTGAGTTTGTCTTCCCGTGGAGTAAAGAAAACTTCAGGAATTGTGTTTTAATTGCCACAGAAAATAACCCCAAAATTAACCTATTGGAGCACAACAATTATAGCATAATTTCACTTCTTATAAGAGCTCGATATATTAGTCAGTCGCTTTGAAACTAATTCAGAGAGCATTTCCCGAAACAAGAAAAAAAGTCTTTCACAAGTTATTTTTTAATTACACAAAAATTAACATAAGTCTTCTTCTTTCTAAAGTAAGGGGGAAAAATCGTAATAAGAAACTACTTCTATCGTTTCCATTGTTTTGTAGTGCAATATGTGAGTGAAGTAGTGTGTTAGAGGTGTACGAGTGTATATACAATTAAATTTAGTGAATTCAACATAATTCTAGGTTTTAGTGTTATTTTGTATAACTGGAGTATGGGGTGATTCTAAGTACTGTTGTGTTTTGATGTGCTCCAAGAAAGTGAAAACTGCACCTAATGGCAACGAACATGTTTCGGGAAGGTGCAAAAGTAAATATTTCTTTAAATTTCGTAGCATATGCTTGTAGTATTTACTGTCTTTCATTTTCTAAGAGTATTAACATACATTTAATAGATAGCATATGTGGAATTAAAAATTAAGTTGTTCATTAATCTCTGTTTCAATATGACTTTTGCAAAAAAGCTTCACTATTTATTACTATGATTAATATTATCCTTTCTATTTGTTTTGCAAATTTGTTATTCATTAATCTGATCACACAGTTTTCCAAACAGAATTTTAAGAAGTTCATGAGCAAGGAAACAAATCGATGTGTCAAGAAGATTGATATATAAGGTATAATGGTTTTCTAGCGAAATATTCTTGATAACCTAATGAAGCTGTAGTGCATTTTTCAGTATGCGCAGTGCGTTTCTCTTAATACATCGAGCATAGTAACTTACACTTTTGTTGTTTAAGAGTACAAAGGTCAATTTACTCTCTCTTGTCAATTTACTTAATATAATATGAAATACGATATACGGTATTTTAACTGAAAAAGATAGTATCCTATTAGTTATACAACCTTTCGTCAAAAAAATATAGAAACAAGAAGGAAAACTAACATTTATATGCAAATATTCAGATCATGTCTTGCCCTCCCACTTTTAACGTCCAACCGCCGCCACTGGGTAGGCATGACACCAAGTGCGTCTTTGAAGTGTTTGAAGTATTGAGAAAATATCAATTGACACTTTTAAAATCCGAACACTAACTAATAAACTGTATTAATGTTTATCTTTTATGTACTGTATATCATAATACAAAATCATAAATCGATCATAAATATTGACCTTGTTCTTTCAAATGTTTTCTTAAGAAAATAGAATGATATAAATGTTCATGTCCTTGAACAACATGCTTCATAAATGGAATAAACACGTCTGTTTAGTTCCATTTCATGCAAATAATTCATTAATAGACGATAATAGACCAACATTGGTTTTGAAACGGTTGATAGTGGCAACCCTGGTAGTGTTTATCAATTGAAATGGTCTCTCTACTCTTTTTCCGCCGTTTTCAGGCTTTTCTTTGTTCTGTTGCTTGACGTAAACAAGTCACACAGAAGAAAGAAAGAAAAGAAAAGAAGTGACGATCAATGGACGTCGTATTTCGACATTTCCGAGAATGAATGTTTCATGCGTGTGCGAATGTTTGGCGTGTGTCTTGTCATTTAGTCGGGCCCTGCCTTCTAGTCACTTCGCAGCGTTACCACATTTCAGGAGGGGGGGGGGGGGAGAATGTAAGCACCTTATCTTCTATGTACATGATGCATATACATGCATATTCCTAAACAATTGAAACCATGGAAACACATAGAAAAAATGCCTAAATCGATGTGTCAAGAAGATTGATATATAAGGTATAATGGTTTTCTAGCTAAATATTCTTGATAACCTAATGAAGCTGTAGTGCATTTTTCAGTATGCACAGTGCGTTTCTCTTAATACATCTGGCACAGTAACTTATTCTGTCATATTTTTAGAATTGGGGGGCCAGAATATTTTGCTTAAATTTCGTGCTTTCTTGCTATATTTTCTGTATTTTTTGATGATTTAGGTTAGTTTATGTTAGTATAGGTTAAATTAGGTTAGTTCTTTTTGGATTTGGGGGGGATTCTTTGCTTAAAATTTGTACTTTTTTCCTATATTTTCTGTGTTAGATTAAGGTTCTGTATTCTGTTTTATAGCCTATATTTTCTGGTTTAGGCTAAGTTGCGTTGTATTAGGTTATGTTATGTTAGTACTTGGTAAATACACTTACATAGCATCAACTTATTTCACCTCTAAACATGGTGATTTTACCGGATCTTGGCTCCCCGGTTCCAAAACTATTCCCTTATTTTACTTCGAAAAATTTTATCTTTTATTTAACGTCGCATTTAGGATAAAGGAAACTGATTTTGAATGAATTTATGGAATGATGGTGTGGGAGGAAATGGAGGAACTGCCTAGAAAAGCATGCACTCTAAGTTTTCCAATACAAAACTCGGATGGTCTGCGATCGATCTTGATACCCTCGCACCAGAAATGAGCGCTCTACTTTAAGTTGAGTGGACAACATTGTTAGTCTGATAGTATTGTAGAGTATGATAAATAATGTCCTCCTGTCGATATTAGCTTCGTAGAAAATTCCAGTGTTTTCAGCTATTAGTTAAAAATTACAAGGGTATTTCACGACAAATTGTCCACCCTGTATTTACTGTATGTATTCTATTTTTAATGCATCTCAAAGCATTATTTTAAAATTATCTTTACGGTTATTGTTTACTTTTAATCTTTATTTACGAGGGGTAATCAGAAAGTAAGGTTACGAAGCCTGCATTGAGACGTGTATATATTATTTCATAGAACCAATAGATAGCCAAGAGATACATAGATAGATACATACATTATTTTAAGACACAATCTCCATATCGGTTGAGTCACATTCGTGTGGTAAGTTTGAAGATTCCTTCCTGCCAAAAATTCTGTCCTTGCGAGTTCAGCCATGTTGTCACGAAGTATTTCACCTCGTCGTCTGAAGCGAAGCGACGGGCTCCTAGGTGCTTCCTCAAGTACTACCATGAGCAAAATAAATGACGCGTCTCTTTATTTTGAAATTTTTTGAAAATATCTCAGTTTTCTTTATATGTTCGAAATTTCGGAAGATTTCCCCAGCAGGACAGGTTAATAACAAACCCGTTTTTAATATTTGTGTTAGATATTAGCTTAAAATAAATAAATTAGAAGCAAAAAACATTAAATCGACAGAAATCTCGAGAATTACCAACTCTGCTAAAGTGGGAAATTTTCAAGAACGCGAGGGAATTATGCAGTTCAACACGAAGCAGCGACATCTATGTCACTGAGAGAAATGTGGATAAAATCTACAAACGAAACTTTTAACGAAATATTTCTAATATGTCTTATTTCGTGCATTATCTGCAAACTCCAAATATATGAATATATGCCAAGTATTAACGTAAAGATAGAGCAAAAAGTGGAAATTGTCTATGGAAAAGGACGAATTGGTAGCGCGACCGTAATGAAAAATCGTCTTTACCGTAGGACAGGGTTAGTTCACGTAAGGAAACAAATAGCTCAGTTAGTTAAAGCAACTAGTCTGTATGTCGAAGGTAGCGGGTTCGAATCCAGATGGAAGTGACGTTGTCATTTTTATTATTATGGTTATTTTATTTATTTTTTATGTGGGAAAGAATCAAATTGTAACATATGTGTAAAATTCATGACGATACCAAAAAAAGAAAAAATGTCGTTGTCGCACTTGCATTAGCATCCCTAATTTTGTTTGCAAAAAGTTTAGGAATTATTTCCCCTGTGCTCACTGCTCACTATACGTAATGTTCGCTGGCGCGTTGTTTCCCAGTAAATGTTAATCCTAATTTGGAGAATTTTATAAAGTTTCACAATATTTCTCACTAGATAGTCTTCTATCTACTTGTTTGGATATTTTGATAACAGATTTCCCTATTAAATGTTTAATTTTCCCTAGATGTTTAATTACGGAAAAGTTTTACAATGTATTTGTATTAAATTGAAATTGTTTTGAATTTACCACATGAGATAAGTAGCTCGAAGGAGGAAAACTCAAGTAATTGATATTCTACGTAAAAGCTACCTATTGTAGAATGATGATACTTCTTGCCATCAGCACATAATCTTCACGTTAGAGAGTCAGCCAGAAAAAAATTCTGGTTTTTCCTCCCTATGACCACCCATCTTAAACCTCTACATTCCATTGTTCGTCTCACAAAATTTCGGTGCTCCAAAAACATTCATATAATAATAATAATAATAATAATAATAATAATAATAATAATAATAATAATAATAATAATAATAATAATAATAATAATAATAATAATAATATTAATAATAATAATCCTGAATATGCCATCCTTACATAATGTAAGGATATCTTAGTTTCTTAGTTTAAATCTTAGATATCTTAGTCTAAAGTGCTTTCTTTAGTAATTATTTGAACAACCATGTAGGAGGGGGTACTGCGTTTTATTTTGCCCCTCTCATTTCAGTACCCTTCCAACAGAAAGTAATTTCTCATAAGCAGGGTAGACAAAATGAATAAGAAATATATTTACAGCATCCTCTCCCCTTTCATGATTGGAATATCACGTAGCATTTTTTTATTCTACCAAAGATGGCCCTGTGCGGTTAGGGGTAGGTAACTAAAGAAATACCTAATATATAGGCCCCTTGATTGTAATATTACCGCTTCTTTATTTGTACGAGGGAGCCCCAACAAGGTGATAAAAAGAATAGGAAGAATGTCTATTGAATCCAGTGGCGGATCCAGCACAAACTTCTGGGATGGGGGGGGTGTAGTGAAAGATTCTTTTGATGATGTGAAGCTGTCACAAATTACCACTTAACTAAACTAAACATAATAGTGGGGTGAACTGGAACCCAGTCAGTTTAAATTGATGTAAAAGTTTAATTTTTGGCTTCATATTAAAGTTTTGATTTCAAATGAAAATTTCAGTCCCAGTGGTCAAGGATCAAATCTCGTGGGGCTCTTCAGTGTAGGCTAATACGGGCCCCTTATGAGAAAAGGCAAAAATATTAAAATGTTTCTAACGTTCGAATTTTTCGTCTATTTTAAAGAATTGTTGGGCTTCGTATTAAAGTGTTGGTTCCAAATGGCAATTTCAGTCCGATGGAGAATGATCAAATCCTGGAGTCCGGGGGGGCTCATCAGTATAGTGTGCTACGGCTCCATTATGGGAAAAGGCAAAAATATGAAAATGCTTATAACTTTCGAATTTTTCGTCTATTTTAAAGAAATTATTGGCTTCATATTAAAGTCTTGGCTTTAAATGACAATTTCAGTCCTTGTGGACAATTATCAAATCTCGGAGGGCTCTTTGGTGTAGGGGTTTCGGCTTCTTTATGGGACAAGATTCACGTAATTGATATTGCAAAATTGTTTTGTATACATTAGTGTAAACTTGGTTAATTTACCATTTGGTTAATTTTACCTCTTATATTTTGCAGATTTCAAATTCCAAGCATAGTTACTTCTCAAAGCTAAAAGGCACTTACTAGTTTCATTAAAAGGAAATGTCTTTTATGAAAAGTTGTCATGGAGTAGATGAACGAACAGGCACCCAAACATTGGTTGAGTCGGACGGTTGAAACTCGTTAAGCTCACTTCAATTATTATTATTATTATTATTATTATTATTAATAATAATAATAATAATAATAATAATAATAATAATAATAATAATAATAATAATAATAATAATAATATTAATAATAGAGCATTCATGGGGTCCGTGGCTCGACTCCACTTCGCGCCAAGTGAAATTTGAGGTAGACAAATACCGTGTGCATGGGTATGGGTTTTCTTGGAATTTTCCATTTTCCTCCCACTTTCTTCATTTCATCATTTCATTCATCATCATTCTCCCTTAGCGTAGGTGCATAATCGTGCAACGTTAAACTAGATATTCCATTTAATTTTAATTTCAATAATAATAATAAACAATTAATTCAACTGAAAGAACTGTAATTTATGTTGACGGCAATTATCATAAATATGCAACCATTATAAAAACAATGCTTTGAGTAGAAAGATAATCCTTCCCAAGTGTTAACGAATGCGCACGAGATAAGACATGTCTCGAGAAAGAGACGAGACGCGCTTTGTGACATCCAAAAGAAGACGTAACAAATGATTTGGACACGAGATAGCTTTTAAAATGTCTCGTCTTGTCTGGAATGACTCGAAAACAAAAGTCTAAGTTTTAAAATTATTTTTAAAGATCTATTCTCTCAAAAGTAGCTCTCTGCCTTAAAATTAATAACGGCATTTGTGATTTAAACAAAAAAAATAAACAATGTCTAAAGTTAATAGTTAACTTTTCGAAAAGAAGCTTCATTAAGGGTGAACCTGAAAGATGTCCACAAACTTCGGGAGATGATTCGTGACATCAAAAGGAGACAAATAGCCCTCTTGCAGTTTTCGAGTTCAGCTTCGTTGTCGAGATACAGGGTTGCCAACTGGTCGTGTTTGAGAAACTCACTGGAAATAAATTCAACTCCAAGAATAAGCTACGACAGGTCAATTGACTTATACCATGCTGCAAGGTTAAATATTTGTTTATGAAGTGTGTACAAAATTTGCCAGTGTCCTTTCTGAGAACATCGTCGAGAAAAAGTCACCTCCAAGAATAAACTACCCCTCGTAAATTTTTCTAAGAGAAATATCTGATACTGCAATATAGGGTTGTTAATTAAATATTGATTAATGAAAAATAAACAAAATTGTTAAAACCATTTTGGAGAAAATAGCTTTTTTCGATTTTCGGCTGTTAGTAAACCACACTTATTTTAGGCGGTAGGAAAAAAATGGGAAAATCTCCTGTAGGAATACTATGTAAACCCTAAGTTTAAAATTTGGTGTAGATACGTTGAACGGTATGGCCTCTAGACGAGTGCACAGAAAAGTGTACCGAACGGACGGACCGGAAGGCGGTATGTAGACGCCATGAAGTATGTAAATCCGTTGAAATCTGAATTTGATATACTATTTTCACAATCACCATATTTTCTTCTCTCTTTTGTCGCTCGAAAAAGAAAAGCCTGAGTTTACCACAAAAAGCTAGGGTGTTTACCAAAAAATATTCAATTACAGGGCCACCGCACTAAACTTTTTAAATTCAATTTCTTAACTGTGTTAGGCCGCAGTTGTTACTGAAGTGTGTATTTGGATAATACGAAAAAAAAAAGATCGTATTATTCAAATACATCGAATGTCAGATTATCGAATAAAAAACTTCGATTGAAGAAAATCCACACTACAAAACTAACTCACACTTTGAGCACATTTTCATTAGACATATAATAGAGCAATTAATGCAATAATTGTTTATGAAATATGAAAAAATCAAATGAGTCATTTTCGAGAAAGTCGTTCAAAAAGAACACGTCAGAAGTAACCTACCTCTTGTGAATTGTTTCGAACAATGAGTTAAGATATACTTTTGCTTATTAATGAAATATTTATTTGCGAAATTTGAACAAAATCGCCTGTCGTTCGAGAAAATTGTTGGGAAAAACCTTGACCCCCAAAATAATCTATCCGTCGTAATTGTTTTTCATAGAAATGACTTATACTAAAATATAGGGTTATTAATGAAATATTTATTTATGAATTATCAATAAAATTGTCCACGTAAGTTTTTAGAAAATCGTGAGGGAAAAATAACTCCCCGAATAAACTATCTCTTGAGGATTCTTTCAGGGCAAGCGAGTTATTCCATATTATTAGGTTTTTAATGAAATATTTATTTCTGAGTACGAACAAAATTGCTTGATTCATTTTAGAGAAAACCGTGGAGGAAAAACACCCCCAAGAGTAAACTACCCCTCGTGTATTTTTTTCAGGACAAACGAGTTTTGCCATATTGTTCGGTTATTAACGAAATATGTATTTTTGAAATACGAATAAACTCTTTTGAGTCATTTTTGGGAAAATCACCCAGACAACACACTCCACCAAGAATAAACTACCCCTCGCATTTTTTTTTAGGACAAACGAGTTATTTATGCCATATTGTTAAGTTATTAATGAAATATTTATTTATGAAATATGAACGAAAACACTTGAGTCCATTTTGAGAAAATCACTGAGAAAAAACTCACCCCTAAGTATAAACTACCCCTTGTAGATTTTTCTCAGATAAATGCCTTATACCACAAAATAGGGTTGCTAATTAAATATTGATTTATAAAAAAAGAAAGAAAACAAGATCGTTAGAGCCAGTTATTAGAAAATATATTTTTTCTATTTTCATCGTACAGGAAACTAACCTTGTTTTGGGAGTAGAAGGGAAATAAAAGAAACTATAGGAAATACTATGAAAATCTTAAACTAAAATTTGGTGCAGATAAGTTGAACGGTTTTGAGGAAGTAAATGCATTCAGAAGTCTAGACTACATTACGCCTTACTATTTTACTATTTTAGTATTGTTCTCTTCAGACTTGGTTGAAGTTTTGTCTTAACGGTTATACATTTTTTCTTTCTTATTTCATCGTTACACATAAGAATAAAATGTTCTGGTGAGTGGATAAATTCGAACCTACGAACATTGAGTTTTCATTCTTCCAACACATTACCAATGGACCAAGCTTTGTCTTCACGTTAACGCACGGTTACAGGGTTTATTACGATTTAAATAAAATGGCTAGCTGTTAGAGTTTCCTGCCCAAATATTTCGATAAAAAATTTTCATTGCTTCGTAGCAGCCGTAAATTTTTGACATCATTCTGCGACACGCTGACGAGACATTACAGTCTCTCCGTAAAACTCAAGGATGTTATAAAATAGAGGATCTGCCCATACAACAAAATCGTGAAGCCATACGTCACAGCTTCGCCACATCTACTCTGCCCACTCTGCGCCACTAAGATCGCAATGTTTCGAGCCAACAATCATGGCGGAAACGAGAGTAGCCAATCAGACGTGCCAGCTCAGACGATGCTCGGTTTTTTTTTTTTTTTTTTTTTTTTGGGCTTCATTGAGTTCATATGATGAAAATACGTATGGGCAGATCCTCTATTTTATAATATCCTTGGTAAAACTCTACCTGAATTTCAGCCGCGGTTACATGTTTCGCCCGCAGAAATCGAATAAGTAAGCGGACTTCTTCGCGACATCAGTTTTCCAAACGAATCGCCATTTGTGTTTATCTACAACTAGCGTCGTGGGCGGCTGAAACTCTGCACAGTTGCCAACTCCATGTATTAAAATTACCGTACACTCTTCATTCCTCTTTAACAAACCAAACTCCAGAAATATCGGTCGTGTAATCTTAGTTTCTGATCCTCTTTCGTAATATACTGTAATGAATTATTTACTCCTAACTGCCTTAATTTGAGTTGATTTTGAGTTTAACGTCCTTTCAGCAGCGACGCTATATGAGACGGGACCTACTGATTAACGTGGAATCCGAACCACATGAGCTACCGCCGGGAATCGAACCCGGGTCTCCCACGCCAAAGGCGCGTTTGCTAACCGCTTAGTCACGGATGAGCTCTAGCCTTAATTTGAAAATACTACAGTGGACTCTGTCAACTTAATTTGTCCCGTTAGCCGCAAAATTGTTATCCAAGTTATTTTTTCGATTGAAATTAATGGAAATATAATTAATCCGTTCTAACCACAGAAAAATTATACATATGTTTTCTCTCTTTCTTTCTCAAAATTTTTAAGTGTTTTTCAGTAGTGTAGAATATATAATAAGAATAATATTTACCTTACTTAAACACAAATAAGTAACACTAAATTAAATAAAACAATATTGTATTTTACTCTTCCCTTGGTTGTTGATTATTGCTGGGCATTCGTGAATGGCGAAGGATTAAACTACTTCGAAGGGAAATCTTCCATTAATAATAATTTTTAAAAAAAGTGGATGCCTTTTTATTTTCCCTGCATTCTTTTTAGGCCAGTCATCCTAAGTAAGGTATTAGAGACTCACATCAAGACAAATGCCGGGATGGTACCTAACAAAAAGGGTTCCAGGCCATTTCCTTCCTTCTTCACTTCCCTGGGTAATGTGATCATTGAAGAACATCATTTCTTATACGTTATGGCCTTCCAAATGTTCACAAATTATAATTCCCAACCCTAAAATCTTCTCTGCACCCTTTTCAGATATGCGCAGAAGAAGTTGATCTAAAGAAGTATGTCTTTGTCTTTACTGGAGAAGTTTTATATTACATTGCAATTCAAAGTTGCTGGGACATTGCATTGCAATTCAAAATGTTAATTGCTCTATCATGCAGGACTCTCTTAGAGTAATGGATCTCAATAAATTCATGCACTTCATTCCACTTACCATAAATATCCTTTATCTGAGTGCGTGTTATCTTGTCCCTCTCCTTCCTCTTCCTGTGATGAATGCTTCTCCTGTTTATAATAGGCGAGAATGTGTGTGTATGCAGCGCGGATTCAGCCCGGAGCCGTGGGACTTCTATTCAGTTTTTGAGTGACAAAAATAATTGAAGTGTTATTTATATATTTTTGAAAGTTTATAGCAAGCGTTTCGTCTCATTCTTTATTGAGACATTTTTTTTAAACATTAAATATTCCTAGTTTCCGTTAACGAAGTGCGTAAAAGAATTTCAATTTAAAATGATTTGCGTAAACATAGGATATACCTATCATAGTCTGGGTTCTGGCTGGTCCTCTCCAGGGGCGTCATTTCAGGCTTCGCTTGAGGGGGGCAAGAACACCACCGACATGAGATTTTCACGCTTTGTACTAATATATTAGTAGACAATCGATTAAAGTATATGTATTCCTCAAACTCTTGGGGGGCATAGCCCCCTCCTGGCTCCCCTAAATGACGCCACTGGTCCTCTCAGTTTTTATAGTCTACTTTCGCTACTGTATGTGTGTGTGTGTGATGGTATCCCGAAATATAATTTGTAATCTGAGTGAAAAATTGTTGAGAAGATTATTTCGTGAAGCGATTTGATCAGAAACAGTGGTTCATTAACCTTGGGGTTCACTCTACATGATTTCAACGTGCGAAATTATTATTATTTTTTAAACAAAGGTATCACATGCTTCAAGTTATGGATCTAAAAAATATGCTGTATAGCGGGTTAGTAAATTTCTTGGCCGGTTTTCTTATTTCTTAATAATTAATTGTACAGCAAAATGATAAGAGAGAATAAAGCTTCCTCGTGGCTAAGCGGTTAGCATACGCGCCTTTGGTGACCCGGCTACGATTCGAGACGGGAGTTCATATAGTACGGATCCCACGTTAAGCTGTAGGTCCACGCTTCATATAGCCTCTCTGCTGAAGGGAACGTTAAGCTGAAAATCAAATTAAATCAAGTGAAATAAGAAAGAGCAAAAATATTGCCATTGATATGAAATCTTTGAGATCTACGTCCCATGGTTATGCCGGCTAGGCTAAAGGAGACGGTGATTATAAGAAATGAATGAAATAGTGGAATGAAGAAAGTGGGAGGAAACGCGAGAACCCAGAGGAAACCCATGCGAAGCGGTAATCCAACCAGGGACACTATGCACCAGAGGTGAACGCTGTACCACCAAGCCACTGCAACTCTAATATTGCCTTTGAGTTTATGTAACTCTTGAAAAATTCACAGTTCTAGTTTGTCAGTAGGATTATTGAGAACCGCTTAGTGAGAGAAGTGAAGTCAATGCGCCTTCCTTTAAGATTTTTGTTGTAGTTGAGTTGATTATAAGTTTAACGTCCCGTTCAGCAGCAAAGGCTATATGAGACGTGGACCTACTGATTAACGTGGAATCCGAACCACATGAGCTCTCGTCGGGAATCGAACCCGGTTCTCCCACGCCAAAGGCGCGTACACTAACCGCTTAGCCACAAATGTGAATAATAATAATAATAATAATAATAATAATAATAATAATAATAATAATAATAATAATAATAATAATAAAACTGATAAAAATTGCTGGTAAATACCTAATTGCATCTGTTTTTGTTAGTTCTATCCTGACAGTGATACACATACTACCTAGGTATTTATATTAATTGTATGAATAACAGTAATAATGATAGAAATCAGAGTACAGAATGCAATTTCATTATTCGAATTTAGTTTCCATTAGATTATTATCTACATTGTCAATGGGGAAATACCCAAACTGCAAGTGCGTGTATCTATATATATGCAGAGAGGGGTTTGGAGAGAAAGAGGAGGAGTCAGTAAATGGTCAGTGAACAGCACTAGGGGAGGTCGATTGTAATGGAAGCAACAGATGAATCAAGCTCGAATCGAAAGCGTCCGTAGAAGTCACCGGTCGACCGCTGGGCAGCCTCGCTGTTTGAGTGTGGATTGATGTCTGACATGCGATCGCGTTTCTACAGCACATAAATTTAGCACTCACACACGAGAGCGATTCTAAGTTCATCCCAGCGGAAGGAACGTTCGAGTATAAGTAATAGTAGCCATAAAACGATAGGCTAGCACGTTATAAAAACAAAATCGTTCTGCTAATGGATATAATTATTTGACAGTTTTCCCTCTGATTTTGTGTTTTGTTTGTTCCATTTTTGTCTTTTATGATGGACATCATGTGAATGACACATTCAATCACTCGTTAGGTATCTTTCCCGCTAAGTGCGTTAATACGGCGGATTTTCAATCTGACGCCTCTCTTCAGTTGTTAATGTATTGCATTTTGGGGCAAACTTCGATAAATGTTACGTCATAGACCTAAACAATACGGCCGAGTTCACTTACATAGAGCCACCAACAACGGGCCGAGGCGTACAGAACGAAATGCAAGAATTACACCGACAGACAATAAACAATAGGCTCAGTCGGTTGTGGCCTATGACGTCAATTATCCAAGTGTTCTCCTTGGGCCATCACCGGTATGGACATCAGAATAATTCCATAAACAACCTCACAATTGTAGAAGTAGTTATAAATATCAGTCTGGCATTACCGGTAGGTCGATTAACACATATACTAAAAGCCTCCAAGCATCATGATCTTAAACAAATTAGTTTCGTTTGGATATAAGACATACTTCATATCGTTGAATATTTACAATCTTATTGCTTCACTTATCTCTTTTTCCTTCTGTTATAATTTTAGTGCACGCCTCAGACCAAAATATCAAAATACGTTTCTCTCCTTGTTTTTACGGCATTTGTGCTGTATCGCTGGACTAAACGAAAACCGGAAAAAAAAAAGTACCAAAATGTACTACGTTTGGTTACAGTACATTACGTTTGGTTAGGTTAGTTACATTAGGCTAGGCTGGGTTCAGTTACAAGTCAATTACCTTCAAATCAGGGGCGTGTAAACTTGTACAATTTAGAATAGAAAATTACTATTTACACATAAGTACGGTGTTCGGATATATGATATAAAAACTATATAGTGCAAAAACCCAAACCAACCTTTGTTAAGCAGCCACTAGAAAGGACGAATGCTATCTAACCGAGTCAGGTCAGGTCGAAGCTGGTAGGCCCGTGCGATAGCAAGCGCATCAGCGACGGTGGTTATGCACGTGAGCGAGTAGTGAACGCAGATGGATTTTGGCTGCTTTCATTGTAGTAACGCTTTACTTGTAAACAGTACACCGTGTCTTCCACACTATTACAACACCTGACGCTCGTTATTTTTGTATAATAGTATAAAACTCAAACCATCTTGACATAACGCGCCATTTCCACAATGCCTTTCCCGCCACTAAATCATAATTAGTGTACCTCTCCGCCAAATAGTCCCTTCAGCCTCCACATACAGTGCCGCTTACAACAACAAAAGCAATCTACAACAACCACTTTACTAACTTCAACTATTCCCCCTAACCTTTCACACACTCTTCCTCACAAACCAAAATAAATTCACCAATCCACCCGGTAAATTTCCAAAAATTGATCCGGCGATATAGCACTTAACCAATTTTTGGCTTTCAAGCAACACTAGGAAAAAGAAAATATTGTGGTCGTGCAAATAATTGAATTGGAGGTTTCATTTTAAAATTGTGATTTGTGTAAGGTTATCCAGCAAAGTCGAATTTTTTCCAACAACAAATACTGAAGAGTGAACGTGAAATCGAAAGTAGTGATTCTTTTTAAACAGCTTTAATCATTTTGTCTATATTTTTACCACTCTATATTTCATTAACAGCTCTCAGGGCCGCAACTAGGGGGGGGGGCAAAGGGGGCACGTGCCCCGGGCGCGTGGTTGGAGGGGGCGCCGGAAAGAAGATATATCAGTTGTTTTAAAATCGCACCCTTTTCCTTGAGGAACTTATTCTAGAGGTTAAAAGAAATCAAAAGTTTACTTGGCCTTTTTTCGTTGATTATATATATATATATATATATATATATATATATATATATATATATATATATATATATATATCGAGAGAGAGAGAGAGAGAGAGAGAGTCTCATCTAAATAGGTGTAATGTCAAACCTAATATTGCATGCATTTGTTCCCTTGGGCGACCACAGAGAATCCGCCACCCTTTCCTTTTCCTACCACAAGGAGCTGTTTGTTTGTATAATTCCATTGAGAACAGCTCTGAAGCTTAAAACGCTGTTATCAATAGGGGTGGGGGCGAAAAGTTCCCGATTTTTGTTGCTTGCTGGTGGTTGAAGAGTTTAGCTCAGACGCGCCCCCTGTAATGTTACGCAATTGCTGTAATGTTTTTAAACTAGAGGGCAGTTTTGTGGCGGAAAAGATAATTTACACGCCTCGGTGTATTTAATTGTTTCTTGTACGCCTACCAAGAGATTTTGCGAGTGAAGACTGTATGAAGCTTTATCTATTAGTTTTGCTTGAGAGTTTTTCGAGGCATTTTGAATTGTTATCTATCAGTCCAACTTATGCTTTATTATGCTTTATTGTTAATTTCAATCATTTTTTTACATTAATCGTGTATAATGTATAATATTTACTATACATTAAATAATTTAAATATCTTGATCTATTTATTAATATTTTATGAAGCAATTTCTTTCATATTTAATGAACTTTCTAGTTAATGCACTGTAAAGAGACATGCTTTGCTCGAATCAGTTTTTTCTATCACTTGTGTGCACCTTAGAGGTGCATATATACAGAAAGAGAAAGTATACAGAAAGGTGCCCAAAAGGTACAGAAAGTGCTCAAGTTCGAGAGGTACACATAACAATATATATATATAGTGTGGAGTTCTTTTGTGCTTCATTGTTGATGGAAAGTTTTCTTCTTTTCTCCACATCAAAGGATTACACCGAAAAATTTACAGAAATAAAAATAAGCTTTTCATTGTTGCATTGTTATGTTCTCAATGATTTTGGATCGTAAATATTGGTTTTAAAAACATTTCTCATCAGAATTGGCATTTTGCAAACTCATTGACCATCTGATCAACACTCAAACTACAATGAAAAAACTTTGACGGTTTGGAACACCCGTGACATCAATAGTCGCGCGGGCTACAGATGTAGCCCATGAAACTTTCAAGCAGAATAACAATGAGATCCTTTCGATTTTACGTTTGACCACACCCTAAACACGCAGAATGATAGTTGATAGAAAGGTACACAGACACCCTTTGAGTTATCATCTCGAATTACTTTGCGACAAGGAAAATAAAAACGCTGGGCTACAATGGTAGCCCGCGCGCGTATCGGAGGGTTAAAGTACTTAAAAATCGATATAACTGGTTTCATTAAGAATGTTATTTACAGTTGCAATCCATAAGTGATACTTTTCGACTAAACTTTGGGGGGGGGGGGAGCGCCGAATTGTGTGTTTGCCCCGGGTGACAGAAACCCTAGTTGCGCACTGAGAAAAATCCGTTATCCGGACAGCGGTATGTTGTACAAATATATGGAATCCTTACGTTTAGTACGGAAATCTGTATGGAGCATACGTTATCCATATACTACATAATTACTGCCTTTTTCTCACTTAGATATTACATCATGTTGCTGCAGGATGTCTGACATCGAACAAACTTCCGTATATTACATATGTATACGTATATTATATACGTCAGCTATATATTTCATGCATCCATCTGTATGTGAGATTCTGACCGCCCATGGACAGTTCTTTCTTTCATCATGAGTGACGTCATTGAACAAAGAACAACTGTCGTTTTCTTGCGGGTCGGTTTATGCATATCGTGTCACGGCGTGGGAGGTCGTAACACCCTTCATTCTATATCTTCTACTTTATACTTTTAATACTTTACTACGTAACACGATCTTATTAATTTATTATACGCTTCATATATTTACTAACTATCCAACGATATTTGTTGCCTCGGGCATTAAATTGGTGAAGAAGAAGAAGAAGAAGAAGAGTCATTTACTGAACTAGGTTTGTTTACAGCTAAAAAGAACAAAGGAAGGAAACAAAAGCCTGAGTAAGTACAATAGTTAACTATAACATTAATTAAATATTCCTTTAATTACCGATTACTTTAGTATAACTCTCTTTAAGCTTAATAAATCACTAACATGTTAACGTGACTTCTGGTTGCAACTCTTCCTATTTTAACCCGTTAGTTAAGAAGAAAGAATGGGCGAATCTGAATTTTGAGAATTCTTTGAACATTGGCGCTTATAAACTTTTTCTACATTTCAAGGTGCACAAAGTAAATGTTGTGTTTATTTATTTCTTTTTAGACGGTCCCTTCCTCGGAGGAGAATTACTATAACATAGAGTAAATCTCATAACTTCATAACATGTTTGCTTAGAAACCGTTTTCAGCGCGAATATCGTCTTCGTGTAGTCTAAAAGACTGTTAGCCATTTTTGCTAGAATATTTTCACATAAAGCTTTTTGTTTAACGTCCTGCGATTATCCACCAAGGTGATGATGAGATAGGTGATAATGGTTGCAAAAAGAAAGTGGGGTGGAACGGAAGAATCTTAAGAGTAATCACGCACACAGTGTTTGCCCACCAAAAGCTCACTTGACAGTAGCTGGAATCGACCCATGGACCCAAGGCGTCAGAGGTGAGAACTCTACCGGGTCCAAGATTTGTTTCGTGAAACACTGTGAAGGGAGGGAATCAATTTGTAAAAATAGTCGAGTAGCACAGAGAGTTAAGGCACCAAATGTGATGGGGCGGAAATTATTATCAGTCAACTTTACTTAGTTTTACTATGCATGCAAATTTACTAGCTTATCTGACCTACTTGTAAGCGCGTAACATTCCAGTTTTTGACGTTTTAAATCTGAAAATATTATGTTGATAGGTTTTCGTGATAAATACTTTCAATATAGAAAAGTAATTCACGTGAAATATATTTACGACGTTAGACGGTCTGTTACTTACAACTCATGGTTTATAAAAGGTATAAATAATACAATGTATATATGTACTGTATGCTGTACACTTATAACATGAAAAAAAGTTTGCAATTTTATTAATAGAGGCCATGATGGATTAGTGGTAAGGCCTTTACCTCTGGCACATGGGGTCCTTGGTTCGATCCCAACTCGCGCCAAGTGAGCTTTGTGGTGGACAAATGTCGTGTGCATGTTTTTTCTCGGGGTTCTCCCGTTTCCACCCACTTTCTTCATTCCACCATTTCACTCATCTCTCATCATCACTGTCTCCTTTAGCCTAGCCAGCATAAACGTGGGATGTAAAACTTAGAGATTTCATTTCATTTCATTTTTGAAGTAGTGACTTCGACTTTATTCAGCGGGGGTGGGGGCGGTGGCTCAGTGGTAGAGTGTTCACCTCCGGTGCTTGGGGACCCTGGTTCGATCTCAGCTCGCGTCGAGTGGACTTTGTGGTGGACAAACACCGTGCTCTTGGTTTCTCTCGGGGGTTCTCCCGTTTCCTCCCACTTTCTTCATTCCACCATTTCACTCATTTCTCATTATTGCCGTCTCCTTTAGCCTAACCGGCATATTCCTGGGGCGTTAAACTTAAAGATTTCATTTCATTTCATTTCATTTTATTCAGCGGAAAGTCAAAGTTTGGTTTGGAAAAAATCATCGAAATTTATTTTATTTCTTCGGAAAATTCGATTACGTCATTTACGTGTTTTAGTTCTTGTAATGTCCTTTTAACACGCAACCACCGAGTTATGTCACTGCTTGTGAAGTATTGCTTAAATTGGAGCTTTTGTACGGGGCAACTGTAGTTGCTTCCTCTAAAACAGTCGCCGCCACCGTTAGCTTTAGAACAACTGTCTCGAGCAACTCTTCGTACCCGGCAGTCGTGAAGAAGCGAAGGATTCGTACGGGGACACGGCAGTTGACGCCACCGTACAAGCTTCCAATGTACCTTTTTTTTAAAAAAAAAAAAAAAAAAATCTTAGTTGGAGTACTGATCACAGGCGAAAAAAGCGGAATTGTTTATCACTTTATTTTACGTCACATACTGGAGTTCTCCGATGTCTTAAAACAACTATAGACTATTCCTATATTCTATATATATTACAATGCAGTATCATCCCTGTGATGAACGCATAAGATACCAGGATTACATTGTTGCCTTCTTTATATTTATACCATCTTCCAAATTACGTTTATAATACTGATCTTTCTGTAATACAACGTGCCCATGGAAGCTAACTAGTCGTCTATTACGTTTTGTTTTATGTATATGAAGCATACATATTAATCATCCGATTTGCAGCCACCTCTAAAGCATTTCTGGATGTATGTTATTATTATTATTGAGTTGAATTGATTTTGAGTTTAACGTCCCTTTAAGCAGCGAGGCTATATGAGACGGGACCTACTGATTAACGTGGAATTCGAACCACATGAACTCCTGCCAAGAATCGAATCCGGGTCTCTCATGCCAAAGGCGCGTACGCTAACCGCTTAACCACGAAGAAACTCATTATTATTATTATTATTATTATTATTATTATTATTATTATTATTATTATTATTATTATTATTATTATTATTATTATTATTATTCAACCACTAAAGAAAGAAGCAAAGGAGGAAAATATGTTGTTGACCAAACCAAACATACATCGATGGGATTCAGGAGCGTCATTTCAGATTTTGCTTGGGGGGGGGGGGTAAGACCTCTTGATATAAGTAAAATTTTGCGTTTTCTTACTGATTTAATACTATTCTATTGATAAAATCTATATAAATCTCAATCTCAGGGGCGCAATTGCCCCTCCCTGCCCTCTCTAAATGACACCCCTGATGGGATTCCTCATGGCCAAGTAGTTAGAACTTCGCTGCCTATGCAGAACAGGTTTGATTCTCGATGGTAGGTACTGTGGTTTGAGAAATGAAATGAATTGAAATGAAATCTTTCAGTTTAACGTCCCATACTTATGTCCGCTAGGGTAAGGGAGACGATGATCAAAGTAAGTGAATGATGATGGAAGAATTGATGGAATGAGAATGTTGGAGGGAAAGGAGTACCCCGAGAAAATCCACGCACACGATGTTGCCCACCCCAAACTTACTTGGTCGAGGATCGAACAAGGGACCTCACGCCACAGAGATAAGGATCTACCACTGAGCCACCGTGCTCTCTAATGTGGTTTGAATGAAAGCTACGGATCTACGTCTAATATAGCCTAGTAGCCTCGGTGCTGTATCTTTGAAAATGAAATGAAATCTTTAAGTTTAACGTCCCACGGTTATGCCGGTTAGGCTAAAGGAGACGGTGATAATGAGAAATGAGTGAAATGGTGGAATGAAGAAAGTGGGAGGAAACGGGAGAACCCCGAGAAAACCCACGAGCACGGTGTTTGTCCACCACAAAGTCCACACGGCGCGAGCTGGGATCGAACCAGGGACCCCAAGCACCGGAGGTGAACGCTCTACCAATGAGACACCGCGCCGCCTGCTGTATCTTTCCATGTATATCTTGTGTACTAACAACCCAGTCCCACAACAGAAAAAATACGTGGGTATTGAAAGGTTTAAAAAACAACAGAGAAAACAAGTAATATATCAGTGTCTGCTATCAGTTGCTTAACGTAAAAAGCTTTTTTTTTTATTTCCATTGCCCAATAGTAAAATTGCCCGTAGGGGTTACTAACTGGTGGATCCTTTTCATTGGTAGCATTAGCGGGCGGGTTGTCATTATTTTTGTAATACCCAGAATTCAGTAGCATAGAAGCGACTTAGCTTCGTCTTGGCTTGACATTTGATGTGCAAAATTAGTATAAGAAGGAGAGTGGAAGCATTTTTGATCGTGGTCACTCACCTAGGATTTCAAGTAAGTTGGTTTTCCTGCACTAGAAGATCTACTACTTTACATTTCAATTAGTTTTGTTTTACTTTCACCTCAGTGCTGCGAGATTCCGTAAGCTCGTTTGTTTTTTATTTACGTAAATGTATGAAGGTATGTTTATAGAAGTAGCAGTTTGTGTAGACTACGTTAATCTTTCTTTTCTTTTCTTTTTTTTTTTTTAAAGTTTAATGTCCCACGATTATGCACTGGGGCTGAGGGAGACTGATTATGAAATGAATGATTATGTTGGAATAACGAAAGTGGGAGGAAACGAGAGAACTCTGTGGAAAAAAAGGGCCATGGTGTTTGTTCATCACAAAGCACTTGGGAACAGTGTAGACCTATTTATTCCGTTAAGCTCCAATAGCTCTTCAACTTTGACAGTAATTACGGGGAAGGTTCTAGAATGCTGGTGCGCATATATAAGTAAAGAGAGTTGGTACCCAGGATGGTTACTTTCTTCATCAAAGCTCAATATTCAATTCACATAGTAATGCCAAGTGAGCGATAGCGAGTCAAGATTACTTAGTAGTCAGGGTGATTATTTTACTACGATTGAGTGGTTCTATTAAAAAGGAAAAAAAAAAAACTGGCATAATTACGTATAAATATATTTTGGTTAGGTTTGCTTAATTTTCGTTCACTGGTAAGAGTGCACTTTGAGCAGAACAAGTGATTTTGGGTATCTTTTAGTTTCTCCCCCAATCCTGCAAATATAAGATCTCCAGTGTTACTTACTAAGGGAAATATAACTGAGCGAGTGACAGCAAGCGAACGGGGTTAGACACCCCGCAGGGCTCGGTTTAGTATTGGTTCCTATGAATGTTCTGTTTAAAGTGCATTTTTACCGGTTCACTTACATAGTAGGTCTGGACCGACGGAGTTTATGGTACTTAACCTTGGAACAAGGATTGAACAGGGAGTAATTCCTCACGTCAGAAGTGACCACACTACCACTGAGCCACCGTGGTCCGAGCTCTCATTTCATAACTTAAATATCATACAATATTGACTGTTGGATTAAGTCATTTGAAATCTTGGAGCATTTTGAAATTACTCAAAGGTGTATATAGGTTGCATAAAATATTTTTTCTTTACGTAAGCAATCGAAAAAAATGTCCTATGTTGGTTGAGGAACGTATCTTCACATAGAGTAGTATAACACGGTCATGTCCGTAGCTAGGATGTAGGCCAGGAGAGAGGGCTTGAGAACCCTTTTTGACCATCTTCAGGCCTTCTTGAAACTTTCAGCTTATTGGTATGTATATATGAAAGTAAAATGAGCTCAAATTAGCTTCCACAAAAAATTAACTCATTCCCTTGCCTTAGTAGTTTGAAATATTAGAAATTAGTAATATAATTTTGAATAGTTAGTGATATGCGATGGTTCTAGCTTATGACGAACTGGTTCCTTGAAATCTCTGGTTAGTTCATATTTGGTCTAGAAAACATAATTTTCAAAATTAAAACATGTTTTCATTGTTTTGGATACATAAATTTGGAATTTAGGTATACATTCCTCCCCTCCCATCTGCGTTAACTTGATATGGAGAGTTGGCGTGTTTGCTATTTGTATTTGTCTTGGCACTTGATTTGGTTACTAAACCATAGTTGAAAGCCATGGGTATGCACGCAAGCCGCCACGAGAGTCTGCAACGGACGTTAAAGCAAATGCCTGACATGGGTTCGAATGCCAGGCAGTTTAATTTCACCTTTCACAGTGAGACTATTGTAGGATTGGACTGGGTTCATATTCTGTGCTTGGTAAAAACGTAAAACAACTGAATTTTAACTTGGACAGATGCTATAGATGTTATGAGACAGAGCATGTTATATATCGATAAGTAATAGTAAAGATATAATGTGGTTACTAACAGCAACGTGAAGACCACATAGTAGTTGGTAACTGTATTTTCATTGTTTTACGAGTGGTGGTTCACGGTATGATAACCAGATTTGATCAATCAAGTACTTGTATTACATTTTATTACGTTACAAGCAGTGGCGGATCTAGCCCGGGTCCGGGGGCGCTAGGCCCCCCAGTTTTTTGAGTGACAGATATAATTTAAGGTATTATTAATATTTCTTTCAAAGTGTATAGTAAACTCATGATATACCTACCATAGTCTGGGTTCTGCCCCCCCCCCCAGTTTTTACCTTCTAGATCAGACTCTGGTTACAAGCGGGACGTAAAACTGAAAGATGTTTTACTTTGTTTCCATGCGTTTTCTTTATAGCTGTGCCCAACCTGGGCTAATGCGCCTGCCTGCATTCCCTAATGTCACGAAGATAATTGGGTCTACTTCTTTAGTTGGTATAGTTTAAGGGCACCGTCATAAAAATCGTTCCGTGATATTGGTGTGTACCAGTGGCGTATTTACGATTTTGTTCGGGAGGGGCTTTGTTAACTTTCGGGGGGGGGGGGGGGGCTTTGCCTGGAAATGTGAAAATTCTGCAAGATATTTCATTTACTTTACTAAGTAAGATTTCGGGGAGGGCTTAAGCCCGGAAGCCACCCCCCTAAATACGCCACTGGTGTGCACAGTTCACGATTTCAGATAAACTGCGTTAAATAGCATACTATATACCCTGTTGGCATTTAGAATAAGATTCCTTCTCAATTCTTTACACTAATTTGATTTCTACTATACATTAAATATATTGTTACTTTGTATTTTAGTAGTCTTCCCCACTGGTCTAGTGATTTCCGTGTGGCCTTGCTAAACGTGGCCCCTCGTCCGATTCTCGGTGGGAGAGTGGAAACAAATTACTTCCATAAACGCGTTCACTTCTATTAATTGTCAGACTCTTTTGGCCTAAGGTCGTAGCTGTGCGACATGAAAAAAGAAAAATAATTTTTAATTCCCTAGTTTTGGTTTTGTGTAGGTCTACTTGCTGGAGTTGAGACCTTCAACGGAACAGTAAGTTATAGAATTTATAACTAGTTTAATCAGTCAGAAATTATTCCGGTTCCTTGAGATTCATTCGGTTATTAGTTTTTCTTCATAGTATTGTTTCACTATTTCTAGAAGGAATTAGGTATTAACAAAGCAACTAATACGCAAAAACTCGCTATGCTAGGCTTTGATTCACTTGAATTATTTCTCCTATTCCGTTTGTGTTTTGATCCCCAGTTGCGCACATTCTAGTGTTTTGTTTTGAGGCCAGGCCCGTAAGTAGAGGGGGAGGCTAGTGGGCAACTGCCCCCTAAACTTTTCATGGCCCCTCCAGACCTCAATACAGAAAACACAATTTAGATATTTGTAAGAGAAGTTTTGATGACTTGCCCCCCTAATATATTCATGGTCCCTCTAAACATATGTGGCTGGTTTCGGGCCTGCTTGAGACTACGTTTACCCTGTTGTATCCAGGTGGGAAGTGCAGTAACTCGAAGGGTTCAAATGAAGCTTCTTACGAGAGGGTGACTTTTCTAGATATACAATCAAAGCTATTTATATCTCAGTGATGCAATACGAGGGTTGCACTGAAAGTTTCGGGAAAATGATAGAACGCAAGAACATGAAAGTGCATTTTTTTTATTGCTTTTGAAAGTACTCCCCATGAATAGCAGTGCATTTTCATGCGATAGAACCAAATCTTGAAACAGGTATGCCACTCCGAGGTTGGTATCTGTGAAACCTGCAGTTTGTATGTCTCGATGGCTTCTTCTGGAGGTGCAAAAGCGCTTCCCAAGCAACATGTTCTTTATTGTTGGGAACAAAAAGAAATCACTGGGAACTAAATCAGGGAAATAAGCCGGATGTCATGACTTCGCTTTCCTGGTCCAGAAAATCATTTGTGGCAGCTGCTGTGTGCGAGCTCGTATAGTCGTGTGCAGAATGATACGACGGTTGAACTGTTTGCTCACATTCAGTACTTCTGATAGACATATGGTTGTGTACCATTCTGCATTGACTGTTCTGCAATTCTCCAATGGTACAGTTGCAATATGACCTGATTTACCAAAAACTTATGCAATCGTTTGTTTGGAGGCACAGTGTGCATGAACAACTTTGATTGGTTTAGGTTCTCGCGGAACACCCACACAGCAGATTGTCGCTTTGTTTCCGGTTCGTACGTATATATCCAAGTTTCATTACCTGCTCCAATGTTAAACACCGAATTAGATGATCCAGACTTGAACAGTTTCGTTATAACTTTGCACCACTTTACACGGGCGTCTTTTGTGCGCGACTTAAATTGTGTGGGATCCAACGAGTGCAAAGTTTTTTTACACGTAAATAATAGTGCAATATTATTTGTATTTGGCTCATTACAATGCCTAAGATTTCCTGAATTTCGCGATAAGTCACATGCCAATCAGTGTTCATAATTTCACGAACAGCAGCAACGTTTTTGGGCACAATGACTGTCGATGGACTACCTGCACAATCTCCATCAGTCAGGCTGAGCTGACCACACGTGAATTCCTGAAACCACCTGTAAATTGTCTGAGATGGGGCTTCATCAGGAAAAGTAACAGTTATCTGATGAACACATTGTTGTTGTGTTAACCCTTGCCAAATATCGTAATAAATCATAATACGAAAATGCTCTCTCATCAGGTCAATTTTTGTTCACGATCACCTCACTTCAAACTAGTGCCCTGCAACGACAAAGATTGAGAGTTATAGAGTTATATACGGTTTATCTTTAGAGTGAACACTATTAAATTACTTGGAGAGGGGAAATCTTCCTCATCCTCCCGTTCATTCGAATCTTCTGGAAGCTCATGTGGTGCGTATTCCACGTTAAAGATCTAGAACCAAGTCTCAGATAGCCTCGGACCTGAATTGGATGCTAAACTTCGAACCAACCACGCTTGTGTAATGACTTGTGGTTTATTAATTGCGAAAGATTGGTAATGTAATGTAATTATAATGTACAATATATGTATTTTCTCTGTTAAATCATGGGTCGCGCTGGCTCAGTGGTAGAGCGCTCACCTCTGGTGCTTGGGGTCCCGGGTTCGATCCCAGCCCCGCCAAGTGAACTTTATGGTGGACAAACACCGTGTGCGTGGGTTTTCTCGGGGTTCTCCCATTTCCTCCCACTTACTTCATTCCACCATTTAATTCATTGCTAATCATCAGCGTCTCCCTTAGCCTAACCGGCATAACTGTGGGACGTAAAACTCAAAGGTTTCATTTCATTTTTTCTTAATCTCTTGCACCGACCGACCGATCTCGATCAAATTTCCAACGTAGATGCGGTTCTGGCCTGGGAGTGTTTTTAGCTATTTACTTTGACAGTAGAACTTAGGGGAGGGGGAGGAGGGGGACAGAAAAAATAAATGACTTAATTTACTTTGAAGTGTAAAAGTGCGAGCGTTTTCTTCTCTCTCTCTCTCTCTCTCTCTCTCTCTCTCTCTCTTCACTCCTCCAGTCTCCTCTCACTTTTAGGGCCGCGGTGGCTCAGTGGTAGAGCGTTCACCTCTGGTGCTTGGGGTCCCGGATTCGATCCTAGCCCCGCCAAGTGAACCTTGTGGTGGACAAACACCGTGTGCGTGGGTTTTCTCGGGGTTCTCCCATTTCCTCCCACTTACTTCATTCCACCATTTCATTCATTTCTCATAATCACCGTCTCCTTTAGCCTAACCGGCATAACCGTGGGACGTAAAACTCAAAGATTTCATTTCATTTTTTCCTCTCACTTTGATTTCATGATTTCGCACTCTGATGAAAAGTATTAAATACCGCCAGGAAAAGTACTAATATATAACCTCTCTTTTAGGCGCCCCTCCAACCACGCGCCCGGGACACGTGCTTTGCTTGCTCGCCCATAGCTGCGGCTCTGTGAGCTACATAAGTAACATACAATGCTTACGTAATACTTTGGGTAATAAGTACTATTAAGAAAGGAAGAATTGCATTTTTTTAACTTTGGGAAAGAAGCTACTATGGGATTAAAGATAAGGTAGGAAAGTCAACACATTCCCGTCTATGCTTTCACCCAGCAGACATATTGTTTGGAACCAAAAAAAATGTGACTTTTGGAATCTTGTACTTAGGTTCACAGCGGAAGCGACGAAATAACTTGAATCATCCATTGTAGCTCTCCCCGCAACCAGTTTCTAAAATGTTGGCAATAAGTTTGCGAAACGAGAGGTGACGACTCCAATTTTGGGTGAAAAGTCGCTATAAGAAATAATCGAGAAATTCATTGTCTATAAGCATTGTAAAAGTTGTAGATGTAAACTAAACAATATGTTCTACTCACTGGCGCAAATCCCGGGGGGGGATGACGGATACATGTCCCCTCCAATCTTGGAACTGAGGGGGACTTCTCCCAAATAATCCGATTTGAAATGTGTTTTTTGGGAGAAATTTGATGATTTTTGTCCGATTGCTACAAAGGAACGTGAGATGTCCCCCAGAATAAGCCTCAAATCTGCAGCCTCCTAACGCTAAAGACAACTCTGATCCTCCACAACATTGTTTTTCAACTTCATAAGTATTTTGGACATCGCCAAAAAAAGTATGGTAACGGTCTTACCCTCTCCCCCCCCCCCCCCCAATGTTGAAGACAGATTTGCGCCGCTGGTTCTATTCACATCTTTGTAAACAGAGCGCAACCAATCCTTCAATTCAGGGATCATTTCAGGTTGTTTCGGGTACTTTTGTTCATGTTGTGGTCAAAATAGTTCCGAAATAATTAACACTACAGTACTTACGTTAAGCAATTTTTTGTAAAAGAAAACGTGCAGAATAATTAAAAGACCCCAGAGGACAAATATAACAAACACCTTCTTCGCCTTTATTCACGCATCTATAGCTAATCTTGTTGCTATCGGTAATGATGTATTACGTGTCTCTCAACGGAAACTCTGCGAACTAAAGGACATCAAGTTTGTAGTTATTCTTCGTTAGAGGGCAAGGGTAACATAACAATGCAGGATTGTGGAGTAGTGAGTACGCTGTACAGGGCCGGCGCTAGCAGTTTTGCCGCCCTGGGCGGTACTTTCAAATGCCGCCCCTTTAATCCACAAACCTTATTTTGACAGAAGACATTCAGATATTAAGAAAAAGTAAGATACCATATTTAAAAACATGTATGAAAAGGAAAAGTAAACAAAAAATTGAACTGCCTCTCTCGAATGCTTTAATATTTAAACGACTCCATACATGACACAATATTCAGTATGCTCGATTTTGCTGTACGTGATATACAGCAGGGCATACAGTTTTTTTTTTAATGTATGCTTTAGTTCGACTAAGAATTTTAATTTTTAAGCTTATTTTATATCAAAAGGTGTTTCCAATAGAGTATGGAGCAAAAAGATAATATAGTGAGTCAAATATTACGGCAAAAGTAAGTAATTAGCTTAAGACTTATAATGTACTAAAACACAATAGAAATACACAATTTAACATAGTTTAATTGAAAAAACTCTTCTTGTTTTGGTATGAGCAAATTCCTTTATCACATTCGCGTAGTCCAATGTTTCAGCCAATTGATGTTCCATTGATATCATCACTAGAGCACTTAAACGTGTTTGAGATATGGAAGAATGTAGATAGTTTTTAATAAGCTTAGAGTAAGTTTCGAAAAATTTCTTTCTCAACTTGCCACGGTTACTGGTAAGATAAACCAAATCATAACTGCAACACTGACATAGGGAGCAAAGTCATCTCTTTTGATGAACTTTTAGGCTTAATTATAGCGGTTAATAGTTTCAGTTCGTCTTTCAAATCACGGGTTAATATCTTTCGATTCTTCGCGTATTAAAATGCAGGCACTTTTCAGACAAAAGTTCAGGTGGCATATCGTTCAGATTATTTATATCGTAAAGAAAATCGAAATACTCGCTGTGATGTTTAAATTGCCCAAACCTTTCTCTTAAATCTAACACAATCACGTCTAGAAGTTTGTAATAAAAATCGATCTTGTATCTTGTTTGTGGATCTTCAATAGCTTCATCTTCTGCCTTCTATTGAAACTGTCTCTTCTTTCGACTTCGAGCTTGCACTGTATTGCCTATCCATGGATCATCCATATCTAATGCTGATGCCAACTCCATCGCATCAATTAAGCAAGGTTGAAACTTTGCATCATTTCTGCTCCTCTGAAAGTTCTCAGATTTGTTTTAAAGAAACCCTACTGGATCAAACACACTTTTGTTTACTATGTTTATGTGGAGTGAAAAGTCATACCACATAACGAGTGAGTAAAGAAAGTAAAGCCACGCAGGTGGTTTGCTATACACAGAACATCATGGGCGATCATTCTATTATATTGTCGTTACTTATTTGAAGTAAGGTATCATAAGCCTCTATTTGATATCTAAGTGAAGTCAGAGCATCAACTCGACTCTCCCATCTTGTGGTGCTGAATGGTTTTAAAGTGAGGCTGCTAATAGGTTCCTTTAGTATGGCCCAACGTTGAACTGACGCAGAAAAGAAGTCAGAAACTTTTTTTAACTATACAAAAAAAAAAAAATGAAACGGTGGACTTGAGATGTTGTGGCTACATCGTTAACGATAAAGTTTAGTAAAGAAACATGTAAATCTTGAGAATTTATTTTTTCTATTCATATTGGAACTATTGTCATATCTTTGGCCCTTCATATCTTCGATAGAAGTTCATTTCTTTTAGCCGTTTAATTATTACTTCTGTCAGTTCTAGCTAGACCAGTGATGTCTTTTACTGGTACGAAACCAAGAAAGTGTTCGCAAATTTTTGTAAGCCATTCTCCATTATTGTATGTGATTTGTACAAAACGAACGATCCTTTGTACCAGAAATATCTGGTGTACAGTCTAGCACTATAGTATAATATGTTGCAGCTCTCAACAAAAACAGTATTTTACTTTCAATTTACTCACTAAGAATAGGAATTTAAAAAATTTTGGACATCTTTTCCTCAGTAATGGTCGCATTTATTTTGCCCTCCCATGATTCTTTTAATGTGTTCGGCCATGATTTGTATTGCTTAAATATAAAAACAATTATATATATATTTATATATATTGTTGATAAGACATGATAATGAACAATTTGTAAATTGGTTAAAAACTCGCTGCTAAAACCTAAATGTCTCTAGGTGCTGTAGGCTAGAACCGCCTGTCTCAAGTGGGAGTGTACCTTTTGCGTACTTGGAGTGGAGCGTTAGAATATTGCTGAATAGAAAAAAATATATAAGACACTTGACAATCTTACCCGCTCTAGCTAAAAATCTTATCTACGCTGCTGCAAGGGAAATCTTGAACGAGATACCTGTGGCTAGTAGTTTGATAATTGAAAATGAGGGGGAATGCTTTGAATTTCCTGAATCTGAGTGAAGTAAGTTTAAATTACATTCTCAGGGAACACAATTTTATTTTTCCATGTGGGCCTATTACGAAGCATTATATTTTAATAATATTCTTTTCTTTTTCAAATTTTGCCGCCCACTAGACGTGCCGCCCTGGGCGGTGGCACGGCTCGATCCCCCCTCGCGCCGGCCCTGACGCTGTATTTCCAAACTCTTCATCACTTGCGCTGATTAAAACAAACAAACAGAAAAAACTGTTTTGAACTAATAATGCTTCTCTACAGATGAACATTTTGTTTGCAGCAAAAAGTCGCTAAATGTGTAAGTAGGTAAATCGTCATTTAAAAATCACCCAAAAAAGTCTCCAATCGGAATTTTTTTTGTCGCTATCGTAGGGCGACCATACGTCCCGTTTTGACCGAGACAGTCCCGTTTTAGGGGCGTATCGCGGCCGTTCCGTCAGTAGATGGAAAAAAGTAGTATTCGTCCCGTTTTATGTAAATGAAAGAAGTAAATAACAAACCCAATACCTTTACTCCTTTTAAAAGTATAAATAATAACAAAGCGGCAAAAATTGAACTGAAATTCCCTATATTAAACATACTCTATAGTTCGCAGTACTGCTCGAAAGGCAGCAGAGGTTTTAGCAGTTGGTTGTGTGTTGAACAAATTTCAACGTGTCTTTCCTTTTTGATAAGTACCCGCTCTGTAACAAAGAGAGAGAGGAGGAAATCTGATATCAAGGCACTGATAAGAACAAAGGTAGATCTAAAAGTCTAGGGTTGCAAGAACCTGTCCCGTTTTTAACTGAAAATTTTATGGTCAACCTACGCTATCGTTGAGGTCGAATTCCCCTTATTTAGCGACTTTACCCAAAATTGGCAACATTGACCCCCACCGAACAACACCCCGTTATCTTTAGCCTAGCCAGTATAATAGTGGGACGTAAAACTTAAAGATTTCATTTCGAACAACACTCCCAGAAACCTATTGTTATACCATTCCCAAAACACCCTTTTGTACAGTTCTCCCTATTCGAAAAAAAATTGTAAATAGCAGTGTTCATAGATAAATATGGAACTCAATTTTCCTGAATTTTCCAGGTTTTCCAGGTATTAATTTTGCAATTTCCAGGTCTAGTGAAAGAAACTAATAGTACGAGAACACATAAATTTTAAGAATACTATATTTATATATTTGAGAATGGCCACCCTTCTCCCCAATGAACGATTGCAATTAAATATTGAGTCACAAGAAAATAAATAATTAAAATAAATAAAATTTAAGTTGAAAAATATTAAGTTGAGAAGCCTACTAAGGGAATTATATAATACTTTTGTTCCATACTTGAATACATTCAAAATATACAAAAAATATTGGCTTGGGGAAGAAAAAAGGGCCCGCGAGATTTTAACTGATTCTTGTAGTACTCGACGACAGAAATAGATTACTGAAAGAATTTTCAAAATCGGCACAGGCAAACATGAAGAAAATCGCATTTTCAGGTACCGGTTCAAAATGGGAAGAAAAAAGGACCGCGAGATTTTAACTGATTCTTGTAGTACTCGACGAGAGAAATCGATTAGTGAAGGAATGTTCAAAATCGGCGCAGGCAAGCATGAAGAAAATCGCATTTTCATGTACCGGTTCAAAATGGGGAAGAAAAAGGGCCCGCGAGATTTTAACTGATTCTTGAAGTACTCGACGACAGAAATAGATTACTGAAAGAATTTTCAAAATCGGCACAGGCAAACATGAAGAAAATCGCATTTTCAGGTACCGGTTCAAAATGAGAAGAAAAAAGGACCGCGAGATTTTAACTGATTCTTGTAGTACTCGACGAGAGAAATCGATTAGTGAAGGAATGTTCAAAATCGGCGCAGGCAAGCATGAAGAAAATCGCATTTTCAGGTACCGGTTCAAAATGGGAAGAAAAAAGGGCCCGCGAGATTTTAACTGATTCTTGTAGTACTCGACGAGAGAAATCGATTAGTGAAGGGATGTTCAAAATCGGCGCAGGCAAGCATGAAGAAAATCGCATTTTCATGTACCGGTTCAAAATGGGGAAGAAAAAAGGGCCCGCGAGATTTTAACTGATTCTTGTAGTACTCGACGGGAGAAATCGATTAGTGAAGGAATTTTCAAAATCGGCGCAGGCAAACATGGAGTAAATGGCATTTTCATGTACCGGTTCAAAATGGGGAAGGAACAAGGTCCCGCGAGTTTGAACCGCTACGATGTATGTTCACGAATGTGCCCGTCTTCTCAAATTTAGTTAATTACTGTGACACTGAAACATGTGACTCAGAGTCACATTGTGGATGACTCTGCAATCGGCAACCACTGCACATATACTCCTCCTGCCCCACAGTTTGATTATTTCGATCCATTCCTCACGTGCTAACGGCATGGTTCAACATCTGCAAGAAAGAGGTAAATGTAACGTTCAATTGGCAATAGCTTTTCACCAAATTAAGCTGCATGAAATCTGATTGCATATTTGACATACTGAGAAAATTCTAGCCCGTGGCCATATGTATCACATATCCCACCAGTTCATAAAAATTTTGAACACAAAATTACGGTCGTCCGTGTGACGTACTCCCAAAAGGCCTAATGTGTATCACCCACCTCACATTCAATGAAACCACATCCGTGTAGAATTTAGAAAGGAACTTCTTATGATGTATACAGGATGTCTCAAACGTTCCCTGACATAGGTTCCCTGACGACAAAATGTAAGAGGAAAAACATCTCGAAATATGACGTTTTCAATCTAAAGTGAACACTTTTTTAAAAAATCGGACAAAATGAATGTGCTGTATACTCTTTATGCACCCAATTTTAAATGAAAATGCAACGTTGTCATTTACCTGGACCCACGACATAAGTGAATGAAGTTACTGTTTGAAACGGGGGCTGGCCATCGACATGTTAGCGTAAAAGACAGTAACTTCACTCACTTCTGTTGTGGATCCAGGTAAATGGCAACGTTGCATTTTCATTTCACATTGGGCGCATAGAGAGTGTACAGCGCAAACGGGCCATCCGATTTTAAAAATTCCTTCACTTTAGATTGAAAACATCATAATTGGATATGCTTTTCCCTCCTACATTCTGTTGTAACTCTGATAATAACAGTTACCCTATGTCAGGGGACTTTTGAGACACCCTGTATACCTTATTTAATGTATGTTTGATGTCACTATAACTGTAGTATAATTTAGTTTGTTTAAATTTACAATTTAATACAAGTAGATTCGGATTTACATGCGTAGGATTTTGTATGCATCTAACTAATGAATTCTTTTATATTTATGCTTAACTTAGGTGACTTGGCTTTGGACTGCAACTGATTATTGTAACCCATTATTGCTTGAGAAGAAACAAGATATCCGAATCTTCATTTGGAGAAATCAAAGTCTATTGGAAAGCTGGGGATTACAATCATTAATTTCTACATTTCAAGGTGCGTAGTAAATTATATATTGTGTTTATTGTTAAATTACTATTATTGGGTTTAGAATCAATGAAGCACTTCATGATATTTTATGGGGATCAAGATGGGTGCCGGATAGATAAGTATTTGAGCGTCAGGCTCTTATTTCTTTTCAATTTAATATTTAATCAATGATTATTTTTCTCCCTCATTATTCCACCAAATCGTATTCCAAGATCATATATCCATTTTTGTTCGATATATCCATATTTTTTAACATTATCTCTTTCATATTTCTATATTTTCGATTTTTGATATTGTTTATATTTCGATATTGCTGTATTTTTCGATATTTCTTTGGTGGACTTTGTGGTGGACAAACACCTTGCTCGTGGGTTTTCTCGGGGTTCTCCCGTTTCCTCCCACTTTCTTCATTCCACCATTTCACTCATTTCTCATTATCACCGTCTCCTTATCCTAACCGGCATAACCGTGGGACGTTAAACTTAGATTTCATTTTTTATTAATCTCAGCATTTTATAGTGTATTCTTAAGCTTAAGGTGATGTATAATTAAATTTTGAATTCAGTTAACTTATTTTGTTTCTCAGATTGTTTTTAAAATGTATGTACAAACGTTGATGTTCATTCTCGAGAGTTTAAAGTGACGTATAGTTATTAAACATAGTATTTAATATTGTACTCAACGTGGAAGTGATATACAGTTAACTTTTGAATTTAGTTAACATTTTTCTTTCTGAAATTGCTTTAAAAAGTATGTAAAAACGTTTTTATTTTCTTTCTTGAGTGCTAAAAGTGATGCAAAGTTATTAAGCTTACTACGTTATATTGTATTCTCAACCCTAAACTGATACACAGTGCGTTTTTGAATAAATTGTCAAGTTATTTGAGTGATGAACACTGGTAGAAAATCCTGACTACTACTGGAACATTGTGATTTTAAGGTGACGACTACTGGTGCAAGGATTTTAAAATATTGTTTTTCCTTCAAGGGCTACTCCTTTTTGAATTCTGACTACATGGTCACTATAGGAAGGATCAGTGAGTCTTTCCAACTATGGTACAGCTCCGACAGATTCACGATGCTCAGAGAAGAGACAAAATAGTATGTTTTCAAACTTAAAGTGAGAACCACTGGCGTTTTTACCTTGCTATGCAAAAGTGAGTAAGTACTCCAATGGGGTTCCAATGCGGTACCTAATTTCTGCATTTTAGATATATGGAAATATATCTAAAATGTAAAGAACTGATTTTTTTGGGGGGGGAATAAACTATAGGTATGTGGGGCTTGCATACTTGACGCTACAATTCGGAAATTGAATTAAAATATGACTAACGGCTATCAAGATGTTGTCAAATAAAGGGAGGACCAACACAGTTAAGGGGTTTTCGTGTTAGATGCTAAAATTTCCGAAATCGGTCATGGAAAGTTAATAAACACCAGTAGCAATTTCATCTTAAAGTAATTAGATATCTTCATGGGGTGTTAGAACATCATGGAGTCTACCAAAATTAAATTTTAAAAGCTTTTGAAAATATAATCTGACATTTGTAAACAGTATTTGAAATATGTATTTACCCAAAACTTCCAGCTAGTACATCTAACATCTGGAGAAACACTGTGAAATAAAAGCTTGAAATTTCGGAAACAATTATTGGTCGCAACAAAATTAAATAAGATGGTACTCCTATGGGTTAAATCAGTACCTCAGTACAATTTCGATCGAAAGATTAGTTCAGTCCTAGGTTTTCTTCAGGCAATTCCAAGGGTTCATCGAGCTGTGCAAAAGAATGAAAATTCGCTGTCAATATCTAAGATAGTAACTAAGATATAAGGAATTATATATTTTATGACGTAAAAATAGATATCTTTATGGATTTGTACTTTTGGGTCTTTCCTATAAGAAAAAAATTCAGAAAACTACTGTATATACCTTAATAGACAATTCAGTGGGCGGGGACACAGTAGCTTAGTGGTAGGGTATTTAACTAATCTTTTTTTTTGCAGAAACTATTGGAGTATTCACTTAACCCATAGAAATACGATCATACTTAACTCCCTATTTAATTTTAAAATTAAATAAAAGGAAATATTTCAGTGTAGCGACCCACGATTATGCATTTTAGTCTCAGGGAGATTATGATTAAAGCAAGTGAATGTTGTTGACAGAATTGATGGAATGCAAAGGTGGGAGGAAAGAGAGTACCCCGAGAAAACCCACGAATACGATGTCCACTACAAACTGACTTGGCCGTGGATCGAACCAAGAACCCAATACACCAGAGGTAAGCACTCTACCACTAAGCCACTGTGCCCCGCCCATTTAATTGTCTATTAAGGTATATACGGTTGTTTTCTGAAATTTCTTCTTCTTACAGCAAATACTCAAAAGTACAAATCCATGTGGGTCTCTATTTTTACGACGTCATAAAATACATAATTCCTTATATCTCGCTTGCTATATTAGATATTGACAAAAAATGTTCACTTTATTTCAGAGCCCGATGAACGCTTGGAATTGTCCAAAGAAAATTTAGAGCTGAATTAATCTTTCGATCGAAATTGTACTGACGAGTCTGAGGTACTCACTTAACCCATATAAGTACCATCTTATTTAACTTTTGTTAGGATTAATAATTGTTTTCTGAAATTTCAAGATGGTGTATGGTGTCTCTCTAGCTGCTAGATGTACTAGCTGGAAGTTTTAGGTAAATACATATTTCTAATACGGTACTCTTTACAAATGTCAAAATATATTTTCCAAAACTTTTAAAATTTAATCTTGGTAGACCCCATGATGTTCTTAAACTCCATGGAAATACCTAATTATTTTAAGATGAAATTGATACTGATTGATGCTTATTAACTTTCCATGACCGGTTTCGGAAATTTTACCACCTAACACGAAAACCCCATAACTGTATGGATCCTCTCTTTATTTGACAATATCTTGATAGTCATATTTTAATTAATTTTCTAAATTGTACTGTCTAATATGCAAGCTCCACGTACCTATGGTGTCGCTTTTTATTTCATCATATTTCGGTAACTGTTAGGCGTACCGACTTGCGGTTTCGGTAAACACACACCTCTAACGTTATTTAAAACGTTATTAAGACATATTTTAGAATATTTAGAAATGAGTTCTGCGAATATCATGACACCCGAAAACCCCCATCAGGGCGTGTGTGTAGTGTATTTAATTGAAACTACTTTTGAGGTTGTTGTAAGCCCTCGTAATTACGTTTCCAAAACTGCACCACCTAGTACGCAAACCCCACACTTCTATGGTGTCGCTCTTTATTTTCCCATATCTCAATATCCCTAAGGCTTACCGAGTTGAGGTTTTCGGTAAACAAATGTCAGTTCCCTACATTTTAGAGACATAAATTTCCACATATCTAAAAAATACAGACATTAGATACCCCATGGTACCTCGAACACCATTGGGGTACCCACTTACTTTTGAATAGTAATACATTTTGAGTTGTTGTTCAGCATCAATAAACACTTCATAGTTTTTCTACGTGCAACCCAAAAGTCCATACCTGACCGAACAGATTTTGTCCATTTAATCTCAAAAATGTTAAGATACTTTGTATTGTTAAGTACAACCAAGTTAAGCACACTGAATTTAATATTTTAAATATTTTCTGATTTTTGTTTCAGGTATTTCGTGCATCAAAACAAAACCAGGATTCTGCTTGGAAGACAGTGAAAAGAAGCAGTGTAGGTTGTGGCTAAAAGTACGTTCTTTCTGAAGACAGACCCAATTGTATTTACATTCTTTTGTACGAATATATAACCCTAATAAAAATACTGTACTACAAATTATTATTTCTTTCTTCCATAAATTAGAATAAAATATTATCTCTGTTTAAAGAAAATGTTAGTGTTAAGTCATTTCAACTCTTTTTCTCTGTAATAAGAATATTATCCCTCGCAATATTTTTTTATCTTTGTGCTATTACGATTGGATGAAGTAAAATTCTATACGAAGCACTATTATTTCAGACATGCATTAAGAACTAATGTATTGTTCTGTATGTAAGGCAATGTGTATACTGAACATGTCTAGCGAAGTTGTTTTAATATAGAATCTATAACTCAGCTTTTCAGTAGTCAACTTTATTGGGAATCCGAAGAAAGAAGTATATATATATTAAAAAAACGTTGGACTTACCAACGTATGTGTTCGAATTCTGGACTAATCCAAATTATCCAGAGAAATCATTATATATTTCTTTGTTGATATTTCAGATGTGTCCTTTATCCAAGTCATATGAAACGGAGACTTCATACATCGCTATACTTTGTATGAACTATGTTCCGTATTTACTTAATCACTTTGTAACTTTCTCTAGGGTTGACAAGGCCGCAGGTGTCAATCGAACAGTTTAGTGTTTCACTCATGTCACCTTGTGACTAAGGTACGTCCTGTCGGTATATATATGGTACTGGGTTCAATTAGCGATAAAATACATTTTTAGCATTAAACAAATGTAAAAATCTACACGAAATGAGATACCATGATCTCTGACTTACGGATAACACCAAGCAACTAATGGTACTGAGTGTGATTGAGTTTACTATCTGGCTAAAATCAGTGTTCCTTTAGCTATACTTCTTTTCGTGCTCTGAATTGCAAAGATTGAAATAACCGTTTTAAATTATTGCATATATATCTTCTGAGTAATTCTGAGAATCATTGCTCTTTCTTTAAGCAATGTATGAGACTGTTAAACTGCTCGTTGCTTAAAATGTTGCACTAAGAAGGATGCATCCCGGAAAGTCCAAATTTGCAGAATGTCTAGAGCAGGGAAGGATAAATATGTTTAGTCGATGGCTGCACAACGTTGTCACAGCGAATACAGCGGACGGTTAAGAATATTCTGCACTTACTATTAGGTATCTGCCTGGGAACTTTGGTGCAGCTACCCAGTCTCCTTCTTGGTGTCGCATTTTTAATGGCGAGTACTGAGTAGGAATCATCTTGTGAGCGAACACGTTTTCGGCTGTCAGCATACTTTTAATTATTGCGATATTAAAAAAAAAACAAAAAAACATACCTGTTAATTAAAATGTACAGAGAAGTTATTTCTGGAAAATTCTATTCAGGCCTCTTGTGGTAACAACTGCACTTTAGAAGAAGATGATACTATTAAGGAAAAGAATGAGGTAAAATAATCTTTATATCGTACAAGCAATGGATGATAACAGCTTAATAAATGATTGTACGTAAATCTTGTTTGAGTTTGAATATAGGATTGTATATGGCTGTGCATTTTGCATTATTATTGAAGTGCTGCAACTAACTAACTGCAAACCATATGATAAATTCTTACAGTAATATATCACATATTGATTTACTCTGTATGAAAACGAAAATAGTTTAACATATGGTTAACCTTCTTTGTGCCCATAATTTTAAAATTAACGCTTGTGTCACTTTTCAACACTTGGCTTTGCAGTAGCTTTCCAACGAATTAGCAGGAAGCCCAAACTTACAGGACACCCTGCAGGTAAATACATTTCTTTTGACAGTTTCACTGCTCCAAACTAAGATTTGAAAAGTGTAGTATTGTTAATTTTATTATTATTGGCACAAAGGAGATCAACCATATTTTAAACTATTTTTGTTTCCATACAGAGAAAAACACTATGCGACAACATTACAGTAAGAATGTATCATGCATTTTGCAGTATGTTGTAGCACTTCAATAATGGTGCACTATACGTACAATCTAGATCCTGAATATGTCCAATCCATATATTACAACAAGGCAATACGTATGCGATACAGGTAAAATCCGTATATTTCATATGGACAATCTATAAGCTACATACATCCAATCCATACATTACATATGGCCAACCTGTACGGGACATACGTATAATCTATATGCTGCATGCAGACAGTCTATAAGCTACATATGTGCACTCTGTATGGTGCATACGGATATTCTGTATGCTGTATCGGGACAAGCTGTGTGCGACATAAGGAAAATCTGTATAATACATACGTACATTACGTATACTGTATCTAGTCGTACGTACGGGGCACAAGTACAATATAGATGCTGTCTTGGGGTTGAACGCAAGAAACATACGTATAATCTATATACTGCATACGTCCAATCCGTATATTACAAAAAGGCAATACGTATGCGACATACGTAAAATCCGTATACTTCAGACAAACAACCTATAAGCTACATACACCCAATCCATACATTACATATGGCCAACCTGTACGCGACGTACGTATCATCTATATGCTGCATGCAGACAGTCTGTAAGCTACATATGTGCACTCTGTATGGTGCATACGGATATTCTGTATGCTGTATCTGGACAAGCTGTGTGCGACATAAGGAAAATCTGTATAATACATACGTACATGACGCATACTGTATCTAGTCGTACGTACGGGGCACAAGTACAATATAGATGCTGTCTCGGGGTTGAACGCAAGAAACATACGTACATAGCGTATAATACATATTACTTGAAATTATGCTCTGTCCTGAGAGTCAGCGTGTGTCATCATTATTAACTAATATGCTGTATATGGTCCTGACGTCACAAAGCTAGATATCACCTCCGTATATACTTGTTACTGCAGATGACGTCACACGAATGACGTCATTGCACTTATGCAGACAGTGCGTATAATACATGCTTTCTCAGCTATACGTTTGCTGCAGGATGTTATTTACGGTTGTACGTTAAGTCCAGAAACTACAGGAATTACGAATGTAACCTACGTTTTTAAGTATGCCACCTACATTTTTTTTTCTCCGTGCGGGCCTGACAGCTCTACAATATGATTTAAATCCTTTCTGTAGGGGAATCTAGATCTAGGGTTAGTTCTTTTCGAACGACTTTCTCGGATACGGCTCGGGGGATTTCGTTCATATATTTTTTAAACAAATATTTGAGCTACCCTAATACATGAGCTACCCTAATACAAATATTTGAGCTACCCAAGTCATCTTTCTCAAGGGATGCTTTGTTCTTAGAGATGAATTTTTGAAAATAGCCTCCTGAAAAACGTTTTAGGAATTCTTACTTTTGAAATTTCATAATTATTTTATTCATAACCCAAATACATTTAAAAGCCAACTATTTTAACTATCAGACGATTTTGTTCTTATTTTGCAAAGAAATATTTAGCTAGTAACTTGAGAATATGAAACGAATAAGCGCTTTTATTGAAATCTGCAATATGTAATTTATTTTCGATGTTTTCCTTTAAACAATTTTGTCTAAAGAAAATGCTCAAATGATTTTCTTCATAGTTCGAAAATAAATATTTAATTCATAATCAACACATTGCAGCGTGACACTTTGCTTGAAAAAAGCCCCAGAGTCACTTGACAGGTAGGACAGTTATTATTATTATTGCAAATGAAGGAAAACTCAGAAGGCGAGTCGAGCCTGTTCCTGGCCGACAAAAACAGTGCCCTTAGACAATAGGCTACTAGATCACCAAATTTGGTTTAATTCCAGCCAGTAGTTAATTAGAATTAAAGTACCCCCATATACACATACACCTGGAATAAAATTATAAGTTATTGTATACTTAAGCCTGGAGGTAAAAATCACGAAGAACCATATTTAATCAACTAACTCTTTGAGTCTTAATTAATGTGCATCAGATAGATTAAACATATTATCCACAGAAGACACCCAGCTTTCGACCTCTCTGACCTGTACACTCCCCCAGTACTGCAATTCTGCGTAGAGACTATTTCCAATATAATATATAATATAGTCAGAGGCTGCTTGTGAGGGAAGTGACATTTTAAAAATAGTTTTATCGCTCAAACGAAGTGAAAGAAACTTTTGTGTATATATATATATATATATATATATATATATATATATATATATATATATATATATATATATATATATATATATATATATATATATAATAGTTACGGTTGTATATAACAGTTACTACATCAGGTGAATTTTCTTTCCTTACTTTGAAGGGACAAAAGTATTTTTTAAGACTTGACTTTACTCGCGATCCGCCCCTGAATATGGGAGAAATAATGTTTTGATTTTGATTTTTAGCTAAGCGTTCCTTTCGGCAGCGAGGGTGTATGAGATGTGGACCTACAGATTAACGTGGAATCCGAACCACATGAGCTTCTGACATGAATTGTACCCCAGTCTCCCATGTCAAAGACGCGTACACTAACCGCTTAGAAAGGAGGGAGGTCGGAGGAAATAATGAATGACAATTTTTATAATAATGGTATATGCCTAGAAATTAAGGTGAACAATTAATTTTTGCTTTAACAAGGGTTAATGCTTACTACTTTATCTACCAAGGCAATGCTGAATGCTTACTGGTATTAATGGTTAATGCTTACTATAGTACTTGCGCCGAGTCGTGAAGCTTGACCTAGATCTACCGACTTCACCACCCAATAGAACGCGAGGGTGTGTTCCGGTCGTCAACCCCCACCCATGAGATTTTGTCAGCGTCTTTTCTCGCGCTACACGGGAAATATCTCCCGAGAGTAAAGTGTTGTCGGATTGGTGTCAAGTTCCGTTTTGTTAATTCTTTACTGTTGCGTTATATTTTCGTTGTTACTGTTTGTGCTATTGTTACCATTTTAGAATAGTTGTTATAGTAGTTATTGTTGTGCAGTGCTATTATTGGTAATTTTTAAATTCTTTTTTTAAATACTCATTCACTATGTCTTCAAAGTTTGGCAACATTGTTGGTGAATTTAAGCTGTTTGACGTTTCCCCAAGTATGCGCTCGGGAAGCGGCTCCACAAATTGTAACGAAGTTTTCCGATGTGTCGGAGCTCAAGTAAAAAAAATCTATGATTGGCTTAGAGCCAGGAATATAGTAAATGCAGCTTTCTATCAAAACGTATCTGGCTTTAAGGTACTGTATTTAATTAACGACAAAAAATAAACTCATTATAGCAGTCGGCTGAATTGGACATTCTTCGCTTTCATTGAAATAGAAATATTACGTATTTCCAAGTAATATAACCTCTAATGTTTTTGATATTACAATCACATCAATTTCAACATCATGCTCACTCGACCTCATGCATGCACTGAATGAGGAGCTACATTACTACTTGCAGATTGACTTCAGGAGGGCTCAGTATAAATACAATGTGGACATGTGGCTTAAAAACCACAGTGCATAAATCACGAACCAACTTGTGCTACGTGGCCACTTAAAAGCACGTATGATTTCTAATCGAGTCTGGCAGGAGCGCAGCAGGCTGGCCCGAGCGGTAGCGAAGGGATGCATCCGTAGTGAGCAGGCGCGTTAGCGACCGACATCAAACTCATAAACGAGAATAGTGGAAGAACACACATATACAATACTTTCACTAACACTCAAAATTCATTTCATAATGCTGTGCATTGACAGTATTTACTTTTATTCACACACTTATTTTTTCACACAAAAAAAAGTTCCATGTCATATTTTTTCTTATAATTTTCTATTTGCTAGAACATTCTGCTCGAGTGATCCCTTATTCTTGTCTATTGTCGTGAAATTGGAACTTGCACTTATTCATGGAACGATAACATCATTCATGGTAAAAGAAGGGTTAAATACACTTATGGTTAAAGAATATTTTTTTCTGTTTTTTTTTCTGTTCAGTATCAAAAATATTTCTGTCCTGGAAAGGTGTCACAAATAATGATGATTAACTGCCGCAATATTCTTGAGTTAAATGCGACTATACTACTGAAATCTCAATCCTCAAGTACGCTAAGTGGAAATCAAAAGATTAGCCTGCCACCTGTTAATCTTCAAAGACAGCCACTGAGCCAAAGGTCGATTGTTTGTTTCTTATCTCACTGCAGTGAATCGACGGTAGGTGGAGGGATTGTGACCTTCATGATCGCATTTCCATGGTGACTATACCCAGGAGGTAATTAATTTTCCGAGTTAATCATCTGAGACAGAGAATGAAGGACTCTCTCTCCCTCAATGCCCGCAGGTTAATAATTACGCATCAACCTCTGTATGCCTCAGCTACATCCCCATCTTACTGTAAAGTGCACAGCACATAAATGTCAACCCCAAGATGAAGTAAATATGTTAACTATTATTATTAAATTATTACTATTTGAAAATATATTTTATACCCTTAGAATTGAGAGCATTCAGATTTTAAACGTGTTTTACTTTGCTAGGTTGGAACTCAATTCACGAGCCTTCGACCCGTTGTATACTGTAGGTTAGAATCGTGTTCAATTATAAGCTCTAATTGAGGGGTTCTGGGTTCGATTCCCGCTCAGAACACTCGGTCAGTTAAGTGCGAAAAGCTTTTTCAGGTCAGCCATCTTGAGTGAGGTTTTCAGTTGTTTTTTTTTCTCATTCAGACCACGCGAATGCAGGAATGGTACCTTACTTACAGCTCCCAGGCCGCTTCTTTCCTTCCACAATCCTTTCTTCCTTCCCTTTCATCGGATAGTGTGCTCGCCGAGGGACATCCTAAGATGGTCATAGATACCGATAGTCCAGAAATCTAATTCCTAATCCTAATCCTCTAAAACCTCTAATTGTTTACATTTAACAAATTTTTTAATGTTGTTTTGAGTTTACACACCAACCGACATGCCATTACAAATATTAGTGCTCATATCCAGAGCCGAATTTAGGGGGGTGCACCGGAGCACGTGCATCCCCCACCCCCTCTCCGTTCTGAATATTCACTATCTAAAGTGAGAAACTGGTAGTGGAAATAGCAATACTTTCCTAAAATTTCATGTCATGTTTCCGTTTCGGGCTTAAAAGAAAGCGGTTTTGCTAAACACAATAGTTTAAGTCAGTTTCTCATACACATCACAGATGCCTAAAGGCATTTTAAAAAATTTAAATTTGATTCAAATGTACTGATAGTTATTGGTGCACCCCCTTCAGAAAATCCTGGATCCGGTCCTGTTCATATCTAGATAGTTGCAGGCCAATGCTTGTCTTAACATATATTGAAGTAATTAAACTAAAACAATACAGACTTCCCTTAAGTTGCAATTAAATCGTCATAGAAATCTTAAATCGGAAAATTAGCCTACTTGTACGCTAGCGACATCAAATATCAGGCAGGCGAGAGATAGCGCTTATACACTACCTACGCAGCGTTCTTAGTTCGCGAGAAATTTACCTAATCTAGAGAAATTTCATAGGTAATTTTAGCAAAAAGGGAAAAACGGATTTTTTTTTTCGATAAATCTTGAAAATCTAGGGGAATTCTCGCACTGACTGACTGACCAATATAAATGCTTAAATTTTTCTTTTGTTCTTCAGAAATGAACCAATTGAATAGCAATAGTTTGTGTGTGTGTTGCGGAAGAGGGGGTTCAAAGTAGCATAATTTCCACTCCGTTGGTTACTTCCATTTGTGCGTATTTTTTGTTTAAAAAAATAAAGGAAAAATAAAAATACAATAAAAACAAATAAGAAATGAATTAAACAAATGTGATTCGCACTTCCTTTAATATAGCTAAGTTAATTTTATGATATAACCTTCTGTCATAGGAATTGGACACACAACAAACTAGGGAAAATTTTATAAGAAAAGGGAAAATTTTATGTTAGTTGACGGAAATTTTCGTCAGGAAACCTACAACACTGTAGCCAGGTCTGTTTATTATTAGGAATTAACGGGACTTGAGATATTTCCTATTTATAAATAGGAGTCTCGATGTTTCTACTGAGGGGCGCCATTTGGGGAGTTCCTTACGTTTCACATACAGGACGATGCACGAATTGTTTTATTAAGGAGTTTGGTACACCAACACTCCTTTTATATACTGTATTTACCATGTTCGTTTATCCGTCCGGAAGACGTAGAAGCCGCGGTGGCTCAGTGGTAGAACGTCGCCTCTGGTGCATGGGGTCCCTAGATCGATCCCAGCTCGCGTCAAGTGAACTTTGTGGTGGACAAACACCGTGTACGTGAGTTTCTTTGTTCTCCTGTTTCCTCCCACTTTATTCATTCCATCATTTGATTCATTTATCATAATCACCGTTTCCTTTATCCTGGCCGGCATATCTGTGGGACGTAAAACTGGAAGCTTTTGTTTCCGTCCGGGAGAGGAAAAATTTCGAGAAATACTTAACTAGTCATCACCAAATTTTCTCACAGTATAGAGCGTTAAAAGTTAGGAGTTAAGTTCGATTTAGGACAGGGATGCAAATAACCACTCGCCCAGGGCGTGTGGTTCACTGGTTCATCGGTGCGGGCGTTTAATACCGGTATAGTACCAAAGGTAAGTAAATGATTTCTATTGTGGGATGATGATAGTTGCTTTTCTTCTTGGGCTAGTAAACGTTTGTTGCTTATTTGCAACTCTGGTTTAGGACCAGATACTCGAACCGGAAATGATATAAATAAACAATTTTCTATTTTAACGTGGATTGTTGTTGAACAAACATGGTAATAGGTAGAGAGATGTGTTTTTTTCTGCAATCGATTTAGCGTTCTAATAATACATTACATGTGCATCCTTAATCCCAATGTATTACCGTAAGAGGCCTCTATTAAAAATAAGTAATTGTTGGTGTTCCGTACAGAATTTTTATACAGATGCTTTTTTAAACAATGCGTTATTGCATTGCACTCCAACTCAGGCTGTCATCTTCGACATCACTGGCATCATCATCATCCAAAATAGAAAACAAATACATAATGACCTCGTCAACAGATAAAGGGCGTAACTACTACCCAGAATTCTTAGTTATGTCATTTTCTTGGGATTGTTGCAGGAGTTAACGGCCTTTTGCCCTTTCAAATTAGTCACTTTGTTATCCACAAGCTGTTCAAAAAAATATAAGCAGGTTTCAAGATATCTATTGCTTCAAACTGTAACCTGAGGAAGAAAGAGATAAAGCACAAATAATGAAGTGTAATACAAGAAAGTTTATTTTTTCTTGCTGCACACACAACTTACTTTATTATGTCAATAATGAAATAATTTTCGGGAACAATATTTGTAATTTATTGAGCATTTTCTAAATTACTAATTTTGCTCTTTTTGAAAGTAGAAAGAAAAGAAATAATTGATTACTTACATGGAAATTACTTTGTGGTCCATTTACGACCGCAGTGACAACCAATTATATTATTATTATTATTATTATTATTATTATTATTATTATTATTATTATTATTATTATTATTATTATTATTATTATTATTATTATTATTATTATTGGACTATTATTATTATTATTTTACATAATAGCGAAACAACAGAAAAAAATATTTTGTGTTCAATATATTAAACGTACACAGGGGAGAAAATAGAAGAACAGACTTTTACACACTTACGATCATTTAAGAGATATACTATATTAAATACCTCTGGAGTCTCAAAAGGACGTCAAGGTGGTACACAAGAGTTAACTCTCTACTAAAACAGTAAATGGTTGAAATCCACTGCAACTCCCAGTTTCCATATTGATCTTCATTGAACAAAACAGTAACAGATACCGAGAAGTGTTTTTAAAAATCAATTTAGCGTTCTAAGAATAAATACCTCCATCTTCTCCCTTAAACTCTTATTGAAACCTGAAGTGGTAGAAATTAACCACTTCCGGTTTTAACGTTGATCACCATAGAACAAGATCTGTAACAGATAACAAGAAGTGGTTTTCTGTAATCGATTAAATGTCCCAAGAACAGTGGCGGATCTAGAAGGGAAAAGCTAGGGGGCAGCCAGAGTCCAGACGATGATAGGCATATCATGAGTTTACTATAAACTTTCAAAAATATATAAATAATAGCTTAAATTATTTTGCCACTAAAAAAACTGGGGGGCCTAGGCCCTCCCCGGCCCTGGCCTAGATCCACCACACCACTACCCAAGAATATATTTCATCTCCACTCTAATCTCTCAACTAAAACCGAAAGTGGTATAAATATACTACCACTTCCGGTTTCAATAATAATTGATAAAATGTCACACCATAAAAACACTCCTTTGTAAGGGAAGAGTTCTCCCTTTCATAACTCTACCTGTATTCTCTCTGTTTTCCTTGGGAGCCTCTTTATTTGTTGCTGTATGATTTCGTAAGCTGCAGAAGGATCTCCCATCTTTTCCTAGTTTTATTTTATGTTCCTTTGGGAAGAAAATATTATTGCAGTTTTTATATTCTGTATTAGTTTGTTTATGTTATTTGAAATGTATTTGTACGCTGATCATTGTTATATTTACAGTAGAGCGTCGATTATCCGAAGTAATTGGGGGACATGGGTGTTCGGAAAACTGGTTTGTTCGGATAATCGAACTGTACTGTACTGCACTGTACTGGACTGTACTTCTACAGCCAGTGCCAAACCGACAGAAGTGTGCTGATTGTTGAAACACAGCGACTGGCAGCTTGGCCGGTCAGCAGCGCCTTATGAAGGCTACATTAGAAGCAATGTTCCGTCAGCGGTGGCTCAGTGCGGCGACTACTGTGGGAAACTTGGTTTGGGAGTGAGGGGGATGATGGACGGTAGGGTGGGAGAGTAACAGGTGCGAGCGAGTACACAGTTCGGTTAAGCGGTCGTTCGGTTGACCGACGTTCGGATAATCGACGCTCTACTGTAATTCTGCATATTGAGACGCGCTATGAACATTTTCCGATTTTTCGAAACTCTAGAAGTAGTCTGTGAGTAAGTTTTTGTTTAGCCTAATTTGAACGTAGCTAGGAGGAGAAAACTGTTCATTGGCCAAGGCGGACCACTCCTCCAAGTCTTTGTAAAAATGGCTCACTTGCCAGCATGAAGATGAATGGTATGGAAGCGTTGACGATCGTCCATCCTCGGCAACTTTTGGCGTTAATTGAGGTATTGTACACAATAAAATGCAGAATTAACAATGCGAAGAAGAGGTAAGCAATAATTTTGAAGAACATGTATCACGAGAACAGTTGAAATTTTGGTGCGTTGAGGTGATAGCATGATGTAAATCAGTTGCTGTTAATGGAAGACAAACAAACGTGTCTGAGCCATGTTAAACGGTGAGGAGGAGAAATCCTTAAACCCTTGACTATAGTATTTTAACTATATATGTTATTTCACTTGAACAAAGTCATGTCTCCTTTGATTTTAAACAGTTTACAGTGCTTAGCTATATAATTTTTGCTTATCCTTATTTCACTACAAACTTTGTTATTTTTTTCTTCTAAAATTAAAAAGGGAAAGAACAGTAGTACACACACAGTAGTTACGAAGAATGTGCATGTTTATTCGGGTTAGGTCAGATTTTTTTTTTTTCTTCTTGACAGCGATATGACCAAGTTGCGAGCTATTGCAACAGGTGTTTGTTTTCAAAGTAAAACTAGCACGAATTAAGTGAGAAGTCTTTTGCATGGAAATTATTTTCTTCAGTTTGTTCGATAGAATTCCTTAGGCAATCTGCGTGGAAGAATAGAACTTTCCAGCTAAACATTTCTTTCAGTGGATAAAATGCTAGCTCCATAGGCTACAAAATTATGTAAAATTATCTTTTCTTTTTCCTCTCTCCTCCTTTTGGGTTTTTAGCTTCAATTGAATGCCAGAGCCGCGGTGGCTCAGTGTTAGTGTTTACCTCTGGTGCATGGGGTCTTTGGTTCGCTCCTAGATTACGCCAAGTGAACTTTGTGGTGGACAAACAGTGTGTGGGGGTTTTCTCGGAGTTCTCCCGTTTCCTCCCACTTTCTTCATTTCACCATTTCCTTCATTTCTCATCATCGCCGTCTCCTTTAGCCTAGCCGGTATAACCGAAGGACGTAAAACTTAAATATTTCAATTTCCAATTAAGTGTCAAAAAGTTTTCGTGATCAATAAGATAACAGTATATATTCAGTTTGTTTCTTTTCTTGTTAACAGGCCTTTTCCAAATCGATGTTTTTATTATTATTATTCAGTGGAATTATAGGCGTAATGATGCATGGCTAAAGTAGTATTTTGTTCTGATAATTTGTCACTCTATAATATCATTTATTATGTTCCAACTTCCTATTTTAAAGTTCTGAAAGTATATTCTTCCTATACTGTATGTGTGGTATTTATGCGGAATGATATATTAGACACTAGCGTCAATCATCCGCATCCCTGGGTTAAAATAAGAAAAATTAGAAATATGTTTCGTTAGTCAGTCACTTTTTTCTAATACTTAAGCGCTCTCTGATATCAGTCATTTTCGATCATATACAGTATATATATATAGGCTACTGTATACATCCCTTCTCTTCCTCCACCAAGTTGTGGGACTGAGTTTGGATTTACACGGCATCGGAAGTGTCACTCTTCATCTCTGTGACCCCGAAAACTATGGATTCGACACTAATATCGGCCATTTTCGATATTTTTAAATATCTCCCCCTCCTCTCAATTGTACCGCCAAAGTGAAATGATAAAAACCATCCCAGGCCAGTACCTCATCTATGTTGAAAATTTGATCGAGATCGGTCGGGTGGTTCAAGAGTTAATAAGTCACAAACATAGTCACTTTCATTTTTATTTATATAGATAGATTAGCCAGTGATGCCAACCTGAAACAATATGAAATCCCATGTCGAGAGGCAAAAAATCCCATTTTACATGTGAATTTCCCACGTTATACTAATTAAAAGTATGCTGTAATATTAAAAATTAAATTTCTTTGTGGTAGTCACTTTTTACAATATCTAAATGAATAAGCCGTAAATTTGGTTCTCGAAAAATTCCAAAATGCTGCTCATTATCCCTTTCCGAGAAAATAAGGTCAAAAACTCCCACAATATGGGATTTTCCCCACAGGTTGGCATCACTGAGTTTAGCATGCAAATATAGGGTATTTGTAGTTATTTTTAATTTTATGTGCTTAAACATTTATATATAATATATATTTGTGTTGTTGGTGCTGAGTTCATATTTGATTTACAATTGATATTCCTAGTGTTTCGAAAGATAAAGCTAGACCTTTAGAGAATAAAATAGATACATTTACCGAGGCAAAATAACATTATGTACTCTGTAGTTCCTTAAAATATGTTGTACTTTGTAATAAATCGAGGACTGGCGACACATACGGCATTTTCTGTATGTATATATATACGGAAAGCTACAATATTTGTTTTCGTTCCGTATAAATAAACTTTTCGTTATTTCGTTTTCTTTCTTGCTTGCTTTCTTTTTGCAGCCACAAAATTGTTTTGCCCGACTCTAAATTGCTCTAGCTGATTTTGTGCTTAAGATTTTATCAGTGTTCAAATAAACTTACGATTTGCAAATGCCCTCTCTAACATTCTGTGTACTTACAAAGTGCTTATCTCATGTTTTCATGTTTTTTGTTTCTGCGTATATCTTGTTTCAGTCAATTTGAGTTATAGTTTACACACAAACAAAAACAACTTTTTTCCCTCCAAGCCTTATTGAATGTGTAGAATACTATATAAAATCTGTCATGTATTCTTATTTGTGTAATGTAGTAAATTTATTTTTTATTTATTTATTTAAAGAAAGAAGAAAATGTAATATATTGGGTTATCCAATATATTAAAGAATATACATGAAAAATACATAAACATACTAAATTATAAAATAACAATATATAAAATATTAATGCAATAAAATAAAATAAAAGAAAAAAACGCTACAGAAATTAACAAGTCAAATTTCCTACATCCTTGTGAGTGCTATTACTTCTCCAAAGGAAATCGGACTTTCTAGATTCCCTTTATTAATCGAGTTTAACGTAGCCGGTATTTAGAGATGACAGGACTTTGAACTTCCAGAAGTCAAGTCTGTCTTCCTGTGTCGGGCAGATTAATTCAATGCACTTATTTCTATATTGCGAAATTTTTGTATTTCTTATGCAAAGAATAAAGAAAAGATAGAAAGTGGCTCACATAAGCAAATGCTTGTGCGTGAGCCTGATTCTCGTGTTTTATTTATTTATTTTCTTACCGTACCATACGAGGTTTATAATTCTTACTTTTAGCTAACAATATTTTTTAAAATACTTTTTGATTCTTTTAAGCACTGTAAAATTAACCTTGTATATATTTGGAAATTACTTTCTTCTTTGATTCGGAGTGGGAGTTCATTATAGATCTTCGGAGCTCTGTAATATGTTTGATATTGAGTTATATATTACTTGTTGCTTTAATTTCTAAATTTTTGTTTGTCACATTTCTGGTTATATACATGTTTTATTACGTCCCATTTGTTTCTATTCTTTTTAACATATATTAATACCTTCTGCAAATATAATTTTGAAAGTGGTAACACTGAAAATTGGTCATAGAGTCTATCTAGTCTACTTTCAAATCCCCTTTTTAAACATCTTCTTACAATATTATTTTGCTGAACAATCAAAGGTTTTAAATGGGTAGGGTAAGAAGCACCCCAAATTAATATGCCATATGTAAGTATAGGCCTACTATTTACAAGCGCATAATACACAGTACGTAATATTTTTATGCTTACAATGTTTCGTAATTGAACAACTTTACATAATAATTTTCTTAGTATTGTGACGATATGTGTAATGTAAGAAGACCATTTTAGATGCTTGTCAATAAATATACCTAAATATTTTACTTTATTTTCACTAATAAGAGGACTACAATTACATTTTTCAGTATTTTGACAATAATGCAATTTTAATGACATGTTTTCCGGCTGTCCTGTTAAAGTTGGCGAAAACGTTATATGTCTGTTTTTTCAGCATTTAATACTAACTGATGATTATCAAGCCATTGTTTTACTTTCTTCATTTCTGCTTCAGTTTTCTTGAATACATCTGTCCATGTTTTACCAGTAAATATAAGAGGTGTCATCAGCAAATGATTGTATTTGCCCGTCCACTTTTAAATTACATAAATCATTTATATAAATTAAAAATAATATCGGGCCTACACTCCCTGTGGGACTCCTTGTTTTACATGTGAATAGGTCTAATTGCTTTGAAAATTATCTATTGGACGGCCTGTTTTCTGTCTTTCAAATAACTGCTAAACCAAGATAGCGATATACCCCTTATTCCACATCTTTCTAGTTTATTTAAGAGAGTTTTGTGTGATATTGTGTCGAATGGTTTAGCTAGGTCTAGGAAACTGCAATTACTTTTTCAGCTTTATCAACATTTTTACAAACAATCTCTGTTAAATTATATACCGCATCTGATGTATTTTTACCTTTTTGAAATCCATATTTATTTGAAAAAAGAATTTATTTTGTTCAAGAAAATTAACTAATCTTCTCTTTATACATTTTTCTAACGGTTTAGCACAGTTACTGAGGATTGATATAGGTCTATAGTTAATAGGATCAGCCTTTGAATCTTTTTTATGTATAGGTTTCATTACAGCAGTCTTAAAATCATCAGGAATTACACCCGTTTCTAAGCTTAGGTTAAAGATATGCTACAAAGGTTTTAATATATTTGATTTCGTATGTTTCAATACACTTGCTGATAATCCATCTATACCAGATGTTGTTTTTGGTGATAATTCATTCATGAAGCGTTCAATTTCCTGTTCATTGATTGGAGTGAAAATTATAGAGTTTACTAATTTAGTTTGGGAATTCAAATTCAAATATATTTTATCATCATTTTATCATAAATCTCTTTGTTAACTATTTTTTTTTTTTTTTTTTTTTTTGCCAACTGGAAAAATGCTTATTAAAACTTTCAACTATTAATATTGGATCACGTTCATACGTTACTAGACCATTTTTAGTGTTTAGTTAATTTATTTCTACGTATTTTGTGTCATTTTTATGTATAATATCTGTTATTACCTTCCATAATTTACTAACATTGTTATTACATAATGTAATTTGTTTTCTACCTAGGTATAATAGTCATTTTTAACTTCTTTTATTAATTGTGTAAGTTTATTTCTATACCATCTCTAATATTCCTTAAATTCTAAATCGTTTTGGCTATTTTATTACTAAACTACTTAATTATCTCTTCCTCTTATAGAGTTATCGTTTTGTTATCCATGGTTTCATTTTGCGATATTTACTACTTATTTTTTATTGTTATTGCTAATACGTGAATTACTTATAGACTTTTTCATCATTCGGATGAAATTCAAAGTTACAGTATTAACACAGTTACTCTGTATTATCTGATTCCAGTTACATTTTTTTCAATTCTTCATTTAATAAAGTATAATCTGTAATTGTTGTTTCATATGACATTTTTTCCCTCTTTTGCATTGTAATGAGAACATTTATACTAGTGAGAAAGTGGTCAGTTATACTTGTTTGCAGCACAGCTGATGTGACATTCAGTGGACTTTGGTGCTTTAAAAAAATATGATCTATACATGTCTTACTATATTCTGTAACTCTAGTGTGTTTATTTATGTATGAAACATAACCACGACTGTATAGTAAGTTTAAATACTTGTCTATATTTTCACAATATTTGTCACTTAAGACATCTAGATTGACATCACCTAAAAGCAAAGAACAAGTTGATGAATTTTTAAGCTCATCATTTAGTGATTGTAGAAATGCTTTCTCGTCACCACTTGGAGTGCGATATATGCTATTATATTACAACCTTCTGCATTGTTTAAATGTAAACGCATTCCAGTGGCGTCAGTAAGATTCAGTTCCGTTACCTGTCAATGTCAACTTGCTCGTTTGCAAGTATCATGCCTCCATCTGCACGTGTTAAAGACCTATTTGTATAATAACAGTGATATCCATTTATGTTAATATTACAAAATTGCTTCATTTTTCCATATTTCTGTTAAGATAATTATATCTACATTTATAGCAATATTTTGTAACAATACTAAAACTTCATCTAAATTTTTTCTAACACTTCTAATATTCAATTGAATAATCGTAATCCCTGTTTTATCAATAAATAATTCATTAAGAGAATCTATATCATTACAGATGTTAGTGTCTATATTTTGATATAAGAAAATTTCATTAATTACCTGTTCTATCTTGAATTATGTTGACAGTCCTGTTGAGCCACTTATTTTTTCATGTTTTATAGATCTTCTAGCTTTTTAATATGTTTCACTCTGGATGTTTTGTCTTTCCTTAGAAGCAATTTTCCATCACACACCCAAACAAATCGGAAACCGTTGGTCCTGATGAATTGTTTTGTTTCGTAAAGCATTTTCGATTGTTTGGTGTTAATTGTTCATTATCAAAAACTCGATTGTTCGGAAACTCAGGTTTGATATCAGTAACATATGGACACCCATTGACCTAATGTTGGTTCTCATTTAAGATGCTGCTAATTTTATCATTTATTGGCGGAATTTTCTTCATTTGTTTGGTCGAGTATCATTCGAAAGGGATAAATAGTTGAAAATTTGTGAGACAAGGCTAAAATTTCTATGTTGAAGTATGTTTCTTTCCTTTTTTTAAATAGTAAGACCTAATTGATCTATTGAATAGCCTAATCAGCTGCGATTATGTAATTTTGTTGTTTTACAAACAGACGGTACAATACACTGGCCTAAATTAGAAAATTATTTTATGTCCTTAGACTGTATGAGAAATTTTAGGTTGTTGAGAATTAAATGAAATTACGTTTGAAATATATTTTTCACGGGATGTATTCAATATATGTAAGTGATATGAGATCTTAAACTTTTTAATATAAAATGTTCAACCAATTCTGAAATATTTTGGGTGTGCGATAAACAGAAAGCAAAATAAATAATCTCAATTATTTTTAAATCTCATATCACAGGAGGAGGACCTATTGTAAATATATACGTATATTAATTTCTTTGCTTTGTTTAAATATTCTACAATAAAGAAAATATAAAGTACAAATAGACTTCCATATACAGTTTTTGTTCTCTTATAAATAGCTTATTCGTACATTTCCTAACTCAACGCACTGTAAAGTCCCATGCTCCAAAAAAATTGTATTGGAATGCAGTAGTGTGTTTAGGGGGGGGGGGCTTCCGGGCTTAAGCTCCCTCGAAATTATATTTACTATATTTAAGTAAATGATATATCTTGCAAACTTTTCACATTTCCAGGATTGAATTTAGCAACCCCCCCCCCCTTCCGAAACAAAATTGTAGATACGCCACTGACAATATGTATATGTCCAATATGCATTAATGTTTATATTACCGATCTCGTATTCTGGAATAAGATTTTTGGTTTGTATTTACTGTCCCCCGTAGAAGAGCTTTCTGGTTACACCACTGAGGAAGACTTATCGATTCTTTTTAATAGAAACTAAAAAAGATCGTCATAAAATTCGGTCTGCAACTCAAACCTGCACAATTACTCTAGTTTTTCTGCTATTGAACTGGACTTTTGTACTGCTCATTCCATCCACTTGCATTTGTCATTTATCTCTGTTAGCATACAGTATATTCGCGGGATGTTATAATTTCATTTATTTAGGCGATATAAATAACTACAAAAGTTTTATTTTAAGGCACCATATTTAATCTAAATATTGTAGGAGACTAGTGATAAGAAAGAATGAATAATGGTAAAGCTATATTGATACCAAGAGGAAAAGCACGGTAAATCTCAAGGTTCGTGCCATCTTTAGAACAGATTATGGTTAGAACTAACTTCCATAGGTATTGTTTAAACTCACCTTCAGTACCCAATATAGGTAGAAAGAATGAAATAAGTTTTAATACTACCCTTTTTTCTAATAAATTTTGGATATAACCCCCTTTATACGCAATCATCAGGCATGTACACAGAAAAATTATTTCTTAAGGGGTCCAAAAACTTTTTAAAGAATCGGGACGAAATTCAATATGAGGATAAATGATATTACAATTTCTAAAATCACCCTAAAAATTAGGATAAATTTACAGAAAAGTTGAGGTGTTTGCGGAATGGTCCAGACTCCTAGGACCCACCCCCTGCGTACGTCCCTGGCCACTATATTCATCTTTCACATATGACAAATTTAATAATGTAAGTATCCAACCGGGAAATTTGTTTGCGCGATCCTATGCCTAATAAGCCTTCGTGTTAATATTTAGCTTATCCGGTTATATGAACAAAAACACCAGAGGTGCAAAAAGTGCAGCCAAGTTCGTCAGCCTCAAAAAGTGTTGAGATGACGATGGATGAGCCAAGTTCCTTGGCCACTGCATCTGAAAGGGACACTGGAACTTGGCGCGAGGTGTCGAACATATTCGAATACATTAAGATGTCTGTTCCTAGTTTCACGGCCGGGACATTTCAGTCCTAAGGCTAGTGGTGACCCCCAAATCCACCACGCTCACAAACACCACCCCTAAGGCTCGTTAACATCATTTACTTTGACACTTCGTGGAGGAATATAAGTTTTCCTTGTCTGGGTTTCGAACCACCAATCTTACTGCAGTGTTCTGTATATGTGCCTTAGCTCATTAGCAAAGTTGATATTCCTAAGGTTGATGGTGGTCCCAAACCCACCACGCCCACCACCACTATCCCTAAGGTTCCTTAACATCATTTTCCTTGACACCTCGCGCCAAGTTCCAGTGTCCCTTTCAGATGCAGTGGCCAAGGAACTTGGCTCATCCATCGTCATCTCAACACTTTTTGAGGCTGACGAACTTGGCTGCACTTTTTGCACCTCTGGTGTTTTTGTTCATATTTCACTTCTTTTTGTAGTTCACCATGTCAATATCGTATATTGGAATTCTCAATTGTGGCATATTGCTAGATTTAAATTTAAAATTGTACATTTTTAAAGGAGTCATAATGTGTAAAGAGTCATAATGTGTACATTTTTAAAGGAGTAATCACATACAACATTAGTTCCCAAGGACTCTCCCACCTGGAATCGAACCCAAGACCTGTACAAGAAAGGCGCACATGCTAACCACTAGAACAGCGGGGAGGATTTATTCTATCAAATATCTGTGAGATTCCAATTCATTTACCCGAACTACAAAATCACGATCGCTAACCTAAATACGAAGAGTACCAACTGGGCCCAAAACCCTTGATGCTGAATCCTCGCTGCTACATCACTAGACATAGCTGGTGTTTCAATATACCTAGTTGTTCTCTACCTTTTCACATTGCGAAATTACGGAGTTCATTACATGACGCGCATGTTGCGCAGTTTCATACTGCCTCGGGTTTTCCTTCCAAAGATATACACCTTTCAAATAGCTTGTAAACTTAATAATATTTGCCACCAACATATCCTAACTGTATATAAAGCTACATGAACTGGCATAAATTAAAGGGGTGCTTCCGGTTGACGTGGAAAGATGAAATGATGAAGGGGAATGAAGAATTTTCCCATGTTATTTAAATGGGTCTTTTTTTGACATATAATCTCATGTTTTAGGAACTTGGAATTGGAATAAAAAATTGAAATTCGGTATGCTTGTACGTTTTCATTAGTATTACCTAAGTAAATCAGTAAAAATAAACGATTCCAACTTTAGAGTGGTTTTCTGGGGAACTGAAAAATCTTTCCCATGGTACGTATTTATATGGGACACCTTTTACACTCCAAAATTATACGGCACTTCCTATAGGGCTACAATGATTAAATTTGACGTGATTGTAGTTTTTCAGAACTAACCGACAGAAAAATTGCCAAAAGTGAATATTTTTAATTTTTAGGGAGTCTAAAGGGGAGATGAAGAAATTCCCCATGCTATTTAAATAGGCCTTTTTTGGACAAATAATCTCATATTTTAGGTTCTTGAAATTGGAATACAAACGTGAAATTCGGTATGCTTCAACGTTTTCGTTAGTATTACCTAAGTAAGTCAGTAAAAATGAAAATACCCAAATTTAGAGTGGTTTTATGGGGAACAGAAAAACCTTTTCCATGTTATTTATATTGGACGTCTTCTAAACCCCAAAATGTTTAGGCACTTCCGGCACGGTTAGAATGATGAAATTTGGCACGATTGTATCCTCCCGGGACTAAAAAACAGGAAAATTGATAAAATTGAATATTTTTAATTTTTGAGGAGTCTAAAGGAAGATGAAGAAATCACCATGTTATTTAAATAGGCGTTTTCCTGGAATACAAAATCTTATCTTTTAGATAGTTGAAATAGGAAAAGAAACTTGAAATTCGGGAATTGTAAGCTTAAGAGGTGTGAGGAAGTAGGACGAGCAAATGCGAAGGTGTGGAGGCGAACCCCCGAAGGGCAAATTCAGAAAATATGAAGAGCAAAAGGCACGAAATTCACTGTTGATGAAAAGGCTAATATGTAAGAGATTCTCACACTGTTCACAGATAGAGACACGAAGTATCAAGAACATTTTTACATAACGACTGTGGTAACTATAATATAACTCTGGTACCAATATATTTACGAAATCGGTTACATTTTGTTGCTAGTCTCACATAAATTCGAACAATTGGATTTCTCATTTCTTCGAAAACTTCATTAATTTTAAACATTCTCACCTCTAGATTCTCTTACTTATCAAATTAATTTCAATATCTATTTAATACCAATGATTGCAATAAAGGAAAAATATTCACCGAAAAAAGACAAAATATTGGCTTTCCTTGTCTGGGTTTCCAACCACGAAATTTACGGCAGTATGCAAGTGTCTTAGCCCACGGTTTTAAAAGTTAACTGATTCACAGAACGTGGCTCATTAACTTGCTTAACTAGTTATTACTAGCTTTCACTTATTTTACTCGCACACTGAGAAAAACTGTATGTGGCGTACGTAAAAACGTTTGTTACATGTCTAAATCCTGTAGTTGTTGAACTTAACGTACACTAAACGTATAACTGAAAAAGCATATTTGAACGTACTTTCCGTATAAGTGTTTCGAATAAACGTAGGCTACTTTCCACACGAACGAAAAGACTGTATGTAGGCGGTCAGGATCTCACATACAGATGGCCGTATGTAACTTATAGCTGACGTACGTAATGTACGTAAGACTGTTAGATATCAGACATCCTGCAACGACATTGTGTAACATCTAAGCGGGAAAGAGGGCAGTGCGTATGTAACATATGGATAACGTATGTTAAGTATAGCCAATACACCAGCGAGGAGGGCACCAACTCGACCACTCAGACGATTGACAACATTATCACTATGCACATGATGTGCTCAATAACGGAATCGTTCCCGCTTTCTGATTGTAAGGACATTTTTTTTTTTTTGCTAATGAAAAAATTTCCGTAGCAAATTCTTCAAATTTCATTTTCAAGCCGTTATAGTGTACCTTTATGGAAAGTTTCGCATCTTTATCTCATTAAGAAGTAAATAATGGCTATGGACAGTTTTGCGCCCATAAAAATTCCCATAGTATATTCCTTAAATTTGGAACCTTTATACATAAGGTCATTACATAAGGTAGGTACCATTATGTATGCAGAGTTTCACATCTCTATCTCATTTGGAAGCGCCTAATCAATGATGAGTGAGCAAATGAACCGATCTCTGTTTGAGTAAGGACAATTTTTCACCCATAGAAAATTCCATAGCACATTCCTTAAATTTCGGATATTTTTCATATTCAAGCCATTATAAGCTACCTTCGTGTAGACATTCACATCTTCATCTCATTGGGAAGTACCTAATGGCTACAGACAATTTTTCGTCTATAAAAAATTTCCCATTGCACATTCGTCACATTTCGGACTTTTTCCATACTCAGGTCATTATAAGATACCTTTATGCAGAGTTTCACGACTTATCTCATTGGAAATACAAATCAATGTGATGAGCGAGTGAGTGAATTGATTTCTGCTTGACTAAGGACAGTTTTCACCAATAAAATTTTTCCATATCACTCCCTTAAATTTCGGACATTTTCCATACTCAAATCATTATAAGGTACCTTTATACAGAGATTCATCGTTCTATCTCATTGGGAAGTACCTAATTAATGCTATGAATGAGTCAATCATTGAGTGAACCGATTTCTGCTTGGCAACGGACAGTTTTCACCCATAAAAATTTCCTTTAGTACATTACCTAAATTTCAAACCTTTTCCATACTCAAGTTATTATAAGGTACCAATATACAGACTTTTACGTCAATATTTCATAAACAAGTACTTAATCAATATGACGAGTGAATGAATGAACCGACATCTGCTTGGCTAAAAATAGTTTTTCACCCATAAAAAATTCCCATTGCACATTCCTCACATTTAAGACTTTTTTCACACTCAAGTCATTATAAGGTACCTTTATGCACAGCTTCACGTCATTATCATTGGAAACTAACAAATCAATGTGATGACTGACTGAATGAACCGTGCTTTGCTAAGGACAGTTTTTCGCCCATGAAAAATTTCCAATAGCACATTCCTCATATTTCGGAATTTTTTCACACTTAAGCCATTATAAGGTACAGTACCTTTATGCAGTTTCACGTCTCTATCTCATTGGAAAGTACCTAATCAGTTTGATGAGTGAGAAGATGAACATATTTATGTTTGTCTAAGGACAGTTTCTCGCCCATAAAAAAATCCCATGGCACATTAATCACATTTCGGATTTTTTCTGTACTCTAGTCATTATAGGGCGCTTCTATGCAAAGTTTCACGTTTCTATCTCATTGGGAACAATCTAATCAAGTTGATGAGGGAGAGAATGAACCGATTTGTGTTTGAATAACGACAGTTTTTTGCCCATAAATAACTCCCATAGCACATTCCTCACGATTCGGACTTTTTCCATATTCAAGTCATTATAATGCACCTTTATGCAGAAATTCACGTCTCTATCCCATTGGAAAGTACCTAATTAACTTGATAAGTGAGTGAGTGAAACGATTTCTTGCTTGGCTAAGGAAAGTTTTTTGCCTATAAAAACTTTCCCATTATACATTCCTTAAATTTCGGACTTTTTCCATACTCAGGTTATTATAATGTACCATTGTGCAGTTTCACATATCTGTCTCGTTAGGAAGTACCTAATCATGAGTCAGTGAAACGATTTTTTCCTGGCTAAGGATATTTTTTTGCCCATAAAAATTTCCCATAGGACATTCCTCAGATTTCGGACATTTTTCCATACTCACGTCGTTATAGGGTATCTTTATGCAAAGTTTCAGGTTTCTATCTCATTGGGAAGTACCTAATCAATTTGATGAGTGAGTGAGTGAAACGATTGTTTTCCTGGCTAAGCACAGTTTTTTGTCCATAAAAAATTCCCATAGCACATTCCTCAGATTTTGGACTTTTTCCATACTCAAATTGTTATAGGGCACCTTTATGGAAAGTTTCAAATTTTTATCTCATTGGGAAGTACCTAATCAATTTGATGAGTGAGTGAGTGAAACGATTTTTTTCCCTGGCTAAGGACAGTTTTTTGCCTATAAAAATTTTGTATAGCACATTCCTCAGATTTCGGACTTTTTCCATACTCAAATTGTTATAGGGTACCTTTATGCAAAGTTTCAAGTTTCTACCTCATTGGGAAGTACCTAATCAATTTGATGAGTGAGTGAATGAAACGATTTCTTTCCTGGCTAAGGACAGTTTCTGGCCCATAAAAGTATTCCTATAGGACATTTCTCATATTTCGGATTTTTCCATACTTAGGTCGTTATAGGGTACCTTTATGCAAAGTTTCAGGTTTCTATCTTATTGGGAAGTACCTAATCAATTTGATGAGTGAGTGAGTGCAACGATTTCTTTCCTGGCTAAGGACAGTTTTCTGCCCATAAAAAATTTCCCATAGGACATTCCTCAGATTTTGGACTTTTTCCATACTCAAATTGTTATAGGGTACCTTTATGCAAAGTTTCACGTTTTTATCTCATTGGGAAGTACCTAATCAATTTGATGAGTGAGTGAGTGAAACAATTTTTTTCCCTGGCTAAGGACAGTTTTTTTCCTATAAAAATTTCGTATAGCACATTCATCAGATTTCGGACTTTTTCCATACTCACGTTGTTATAGGGTACCTTTATGCAAAGTTTCAAGTTTCTACCTCATTGGGAAGTACCTAATCAATTTGATGAGTGAGTGAATGAAACGATTTCTTTCCTGGCTAAGGACAGTTTTTTGCCTATAAAAATTTCGTATAGCACATTCCTCAGATTTCGGACTTTTTCCATACTCACGTTGTTATAGGGTACCTTTATGCAAAATTTCAGGTTTCTATCTCATTGGAAAGTACCTAATCAATTTGATGAGTGAGTGAGTGAAACGATTTTTTTCCTGGCTAAGGACAGTTTTTTGCCCATAAAAAATTTCCCATAGGACATTCCTCAGATTTTGGACTTTTTCCATACTCAAATTGTTATAGGGCACCTTTATGCAAAGTTTCACGTTTTTATCTCATTGAGAAGTACCTAATCAATTTGATGAGTGAGTGAGTTAAACGATTTTTTTCCTTGGCTAAGGACAGTTTTTGCCTATAAAAATTTCGTATAGCACATTCCTCAGATTTCGGACTTTTTCCATACTCAAATTGTTATAGGGTACCTTTATGCAAAGTTTCAAGTTTCTACCTCATTGGGAAGTACCTAATCAATTTGATGAGTGAGTGAATGAAACGATTTCTTTTCTGGCTAAGGACAGTTTTTTGCCTATAAAAACTTTCCCATAGCACATTTTTCAAATTTCGGACTTTTTACATATTCAAGTCATTATAAGGTACCTTTGTGCTCAGTTTCACGTTTGTATCTCATTGGGAAGTACCTAATCAATTTGATGAGTGAGTGAATGAAACGATTTCTTTCCTGGCTAAGGACAGTTTTTTGCCTATAAAAATTTCGTATAGCACATTCCTCAGATTTCGGACTTTTTCCATACTCACGTTGTTATAGGGTACCTTTATGCAAAATTTCAGGTTTCTATCTCATTGGAAAGTACCTAATCAATTTGATGAGTGAGTGAGTGAAACGATTTTTTTCCTGGCTAAGGACAGTTTTTTGCCCATAAAAAATTTCCCATAGGACATTCCTCAGATTTTGGACTTTTTCCATACTCAAATTGTTATAGGGCACCTTTATGCAAAGTTTCACGTTTTTATCTCATTGAGAAGTACCTAATCAATTTGATGAGTGAGTGAGTGAAACGATTTTTTTCCCTGGCTAAGGACAGTTTTTTGCCTATAAAAATTTCGTATAGCACATTCCTCAGATTTCGGACTTTTTCCATACTCAAATTGTTATAGGGTACCTTTATGCAAAGTTTCAAGTTTCTACCTCATTGGGAAGTACCTAATCAATTTGATGAGTGAGTGAATGAAACGATTTCTTTTCTGGCTAAGGACAGTTTTTTGCCTATAAAAACTTTCCCATAGCACATTTTTCAAATTTCGGACTTTTTACATATTCAAGTCATTATAAGGTACCTTTGTGCTCAGTTTCACGTTTATATCTCATTGGGAAGTACCTAATCGATTTGATGAGTGAGTGGCTGAAACGATTTTTTTCCTGGCTAAGGACAGTTTTTTGCCCATAAAAACTTTCCCATAGGACATTCCTCAGATTTTGGACTTTTTCCATACTCAAATTGTTATAGGGTACCTTTATGCAAAGTTTCACGTCTCTATCTCATTGGGAAATACCTAATCAATTTGATGAGTGAGTCAGTGAGTCAGTGAGCCTGAAAACTGCATATTTTGGGGGTCCAGTACTCGAATATGGTTGAAGGTAGGAATGTGAGATATGTCGTGTGAGTACATCTCTCGGATATCTCCTTAAATTCCAAATTTCATCTTTCTACCCTTAATAGAATCGTTTTTACAAAGCCTCGAAATCGGCGATTTTATCCAAAACTCTTGTTCGTGTATAATATGCTTACGGCAGTGCAGGCCAGTTTTCATTTGCTTCGCGGAACTTGGCTGCCATGCACTGCCGTGCATGTTGATATTGGCGGTTATTTGTGTGATGGAGATTATACTAAATACTTCCGTTGGTGACATAATTATGAAATAATGAGATTATTGATTTACCAACTGAATAATGGAAGGAGGCACTTTGACTGTACTCCCGCTCATGCAATTGTCTCGTTACCTTATTATTACATCAAAAGACACAACAAACACATCTTAATTTACTGTTAACAATGTTACATTGACAGGCAAGTACAGAGAATTTATTGGAGAGAGAGAGAAAACATAGTAATTAGGGCACTATCTAATACGGTATTTTTGTATATCAATCTTTATTATACGAGGGACCTTCGAAAAGTAGCCTCCAATTGATAAACAACAAAACACCAAAGTAAATAAGAAGAATTTATTACATACACCTGAAAATTACTTCTTTGTTCTATTTTTCAACATAGTTTCCACAAACATTCAAGCACTTATCATATCTTTTTACTAGCTTAGAAATTCCATCAGCATAAAAATCTCCCGCTTGTGCCTTGAGCCAACCTGTGATCGCATCTTTTAGCTCCTCATAATCATAAAACAGCTGAGATCGAAGCCACTTCTTCATATGCATGAAGAGATAATAATCACTATTTTCACGAACTTTTCCATTAATTTTCTGAACGAGTTCGTCATGACCACTGATGGCCTGCCACTCTCTCTTTGTCATGAATGTTTGTTCGCCCACTTATAAATGAACGAACCCATTCATGAACCACTTCTTCACTCATCACACTTGGTCCATACAACAAAAAGTTCACAATGAATAGTTATCTACTGCCGAATATTGTTTTGTTGTAAGAAAGCGTATAACAGCTCGCACCTCACATTTGACGGGGGTTTTCTATTGCAGCACACATTTTGAAACACTACAGAAAAGTGGAACTAGTGATCTCACAACCTTCACTCTACCACGGCTGGATGCAGACTGATCTACCGCCCACATCTGTGCAAAAATGGCAGCGCTGCCCTCTACTTCAAGTGCAGTGACCAACTGGAGGTTACTTTCCGAACGCGCCTCATAGAATCTTAATTCTCATCTATCGCACCCATCCAACTCTATCGTACAGAATTCGTAAGGTAAATGTTGATAGATGGGGATATATCTGAGGGTATTCCCTCCCAATGAGTTCAAGATGTTTCCCAGCAAAAGTTCTCCTACAAGTGTTTTCCAAAAGCAAAATCTACTTTTAAATTTTGTCACACTGAGAAAAAATCTGTTCTCCGGACGGCGGTATATTGTATATACAAATATACGGTATCATCTTGCTTACTACAGAAATCAGTACGGAGCATACGTTATGCGTATGCTACATACTCACTGCCCTTAGATATATCACGCAGTTGCAGGATGTCTCACATCTAACAGTTTTCCGTATATCACATGCATATACTTATGTTACATTCCTCACCTATATGTTGTATACGTCCATTTGTATGTGAGATCCTGACCGCCTACACTATTTCATACGGAAAGTACGTATAGATGGAACACTTAAACAGAAAGTATTATAAAATGCATTTTCAGTTATTGCTGTATGTTAAGTCCAAAAACTACAGGAATTACGCATGTAAGCTATCTTTTTAAGTATACCACCTACAATTTTTTTCTCAGTGTATACTCGAATAATACATATGGTTTAAATGTTGTTATATCATCTCTCTTTGCGGACTTCTCGTAACTATTAAATGGAATTAAGAAAAAAATCAGGGCATACATTTTATACATAATTTTACAATACTAGAGGAGAAAAGATTTTGACCAATCGAGATGGAAGGAGACAAGAAAAAATTGTTCGAGAATCAAGTCGAGACGAGAAAGAATCCTTCGAGAATCATGTCGAGACGAGGTGAGACTAGAAAGAATTATTCGAGAATCAATTGAGTTGAGTTGAGTTGATTTTGAGTTTAACGTCCCGTTCAGCAGCGAGGCTACATGAGACGTGGAACTACTGATTAACGTGGAATCCGAACCACATGAGCTCTCGCCGGGAATCGAACCCGGGCCTTCCACTCCAAAGATTCGAGAATCAAGTCGAGACGAGAAGGAATTATTCGAGAATCAAGTCGAGACGAGGTGAGACGAGAAAGAATTGTTCGAGAATCAAGTCGAGACGTCGCGAGAAGACGATAAAGAATTTTTCGAGAATCAAGTCGAGACGATACGAGACGAGAAAGAATATTTCGAGAATCAAATCGAGACGAGGCTTCTACAAAATTTACGGGACGAAACGAGATATAACGTTTAAATTTGTTGCCTCGTGAGCAATATTATTGACGAATGAGGATTAAGAAAAGTCCCCTCCTCTGATACAGTCTATTACACACTTATACATATATACACAGCTAGCTTAAAAGATCGTTCGTGAAAATCAGCTTTATGAAAATTATTATTTGAAAGGTATGTTTGAACTCCATACCTCCGTTTGGTTGGTTATTTGAATCGAAATGAGATGATAGGAACCCACCTCAACCCAAATGCTAACTATTTTCAAAACTTCATTTTAAATGGTGCAGTCGTTATTCTTTACAAAAAATAATAAATTTCTGAATTCCTTAATATACGCATGTTAATCAAACTGTAACGATAAATACGCAGGTTCAACCAACTGTTAGCCATATTGAAACACAAATGCATCCAATTAAACGTAAGAGTAAGTAAGAGTGACTTTGAAAATTTTTAGACGTCTCAGAAGGTACATTCGCGAAGTGTCCCCTCCAGATTCGTGTAAAATTGATTCAAATGCAAAGTTCTCCGCTGGTCCAATGCATATTGTACTAATTTTAGCGCTCCATACGGTTAATTTGCATATTTTTGAGCCTTCATATATCCGGAATTTAGTCAACTACTATCAAGCTCGGTCACAAAATTGCTTTTAGTTTCTTTAGATATAATTGGAGATGAATGTGGGTATATGCAAAACAAATAGGATCAAGTACTGCTTCTCTGACACATGTTACCCATCCTGACGCCATCTTGGATCCGCCATATTGGATTTAAGTTTTGGTTTTTCAAATGGGAATAGGTGCATGTGATACATCAAATTCATATAAAATTTTCTCGGAAATTCATTGGTGTAATTAATTTTAACGTAGCTTGTACCGTTTGCAAGGTATTGCATGTTAAATGTCAGGCACTTCACGAATGTTGAAAAAAATAGAAAATTGTGCAGGTTCCCGTATGTATATGTAATCTTTTAAACGATTTATTGTTGACGAAATATTCCCTGAACGTAAATACATACATACACACAGACATAAATACGGAAATGATAGGTCTTCACACAAATCTGGCTGTATCTTCATTTGCATTAGGTATTTTTTTTTATATTTAACAATTACCAGATACAGCTCTGAGGCCATATTATACAGGATATCTAACAATAACAACAACAACAATGGAAAGGATTTGGGAAGATATCGGCCAGGGCCTGTTTTTAGTAGGTACCATCCCGGCATTTACCTGGTAGGATTGAGGGAAACCCTGGAAAACCCCAATCAGGATGGTCGGCAGCGGGAATCGAACCCGCGACCTCCCGAATGCGAAGCCAACGCTCTACCACTTGAGCTACTTCGCTCGGTATTCTATTTTGACCTAATAGAATACTTCCTTGTTATGGTATAACACGAAAGTAACAGTAATCACTCACAGAAATGTAATAAGATTATAACACCAATATTGTAAAGAGTTTATTTATACCTACAGTCAGTAGCGTATTTACGATTTTGTTTAGGGGGCTTTGCAACTTTATTTCTGGAAATGTGAACATCTGCAAGCTATTTCATTTACTTTAAGGTGGTAAATAAAATTTTGGGGGCGGCTTAGGCCCGGTAGCCCCCTCTTAAATACGCCATTGCCTACAGTTTTCTTGCAGTTAGAAATTGTTTTGATTTGTCAACATCGTTACCTTAACTGATATTACTCTAAAATGTCTATTCGCGAAGTGCCTGGAAGGATTTAATATGCAATATCTTCCAAACAATACAAGCTACGGTAAAATTAACTACACCAGTGGATTTCCGAGAAAATTCTACATGAATTTGATATATCACTTGCACCTATTCCCATTTGAAAAAACGAAAGTTAAATCCAATATGGCGGATCCAAGATGGCGGCCGGGGTGAGTAACATGTGTCAGGGAAGCCGTACTTGATCCTATTTGTTTTGCATATACCCACATTCATGTTCATTTACATCTAACGAATCTAAAAGCAATTTGTGTCCGAGCGTTATAGTAGTGTATGAATTCCGGATATATGAAGGCCCATAAATATGCAAATTACCCATATGGACCGCTAAAATTAGTACAATACACATTGGGCCGCTGAGAACTTTGCATTTGAATCAATTTTACACGAATCCGGAGGGGACACTTCACGAATGTACCTTGTCAGAAAGAAACTGACCCCCGAATGCTTCGGCACGCAAAAATGCAAGTGTTGTGCAAAACATACAAATTATATTCAGCAAGGAAGTGTAGGGCAATACCTGTAGACTGAGGGCGCGTGTTATCCTACTGAATGTAGTCGCCGCACAGTGGAGTATTTGACCCTAAAACTCGCACAAAAGTCGAAAAAATAAAATATGAAAAATGAATGAAATTAAGTTTATTTCTTGTTCTTCGATAACTGGTAGATCTTGTAAACAAAAATTCCATTATTTAAATATGAAATGAACGTGAATAATAATTGATGAAGTCACTCAATTTCTCTGGCCATGCGAATTTAAATTAGTATGGCCGCGCGTACAGTTTTTGAGGTACAGTAAAAGCTCTTTATTAGCGGGGTATATGTTCCATAAAAATGCCGCGAATACAGAAACCGTGAATACGGAATGGTAATTTATATGGGATTATAGGGGATATTCCTAGGTGACAAAATAAAAAAAAAAACAAATACATATATAAAAAATCAATTTACTGTAATTAAAGTTTTTGACCATATTGATTAATTATTATCTTCAGGCTTAGGCAATGGTTTGAAGAATTTTGTAATTTTTTTCCTGCTTGGCAGTTTTTACAAGCTCCTTCAATTCAGACTGATATTCAGCAGTGGCATTAGCAATTTGCCTCTTAAAAATAAGACTTCGTTCCATAGACGGATCAATTTTCATAAAGAAATCACAAAGTTCATTTGCCATTCTCAAACGTTCACTAAGGTTTTTCAAATTAAATGTCACGTTTCCAGTGCTTGTTGAAGCCTGTTCTTCAATGGGCTGTGAATTTAACATTTCCTCCAAGTCGGTTTCAGTCAAATCTTCATCTTGCGATTCAAGCAATTCCTGAATGTCACTTGATTCTATCTGTTCGAACCCATCTCGTCCTATTCCATTCGCAATTTCGGCTATGTTTGCAGTCAAGTTTGAATTTGCACACACTCTTCGTCATTTTCCGCACTCAGAGCAGGCCACAGTTTTTTCCAGCATGACTTCAATGTGTGTGGCTTCAGTTCTTCCAATGATTCTTTTATGTTTACGATGTATTTTGCTATGTCAAATTTCTTCCAGCATTCCATAACATTCATATCAAGATTACATTCCATATTATCCAATACGATTTTGAAGGTTCGTCTAATGTAACAGAGCTTAAAGGCCTGGATTATTCCTTGGTCCATAGGTTGAAGCAAAGCCGTCGTGTTGGGAGGTAAAAATTTCACTTTTATATTTGGATGCATAGTTTCAAGTTCGCGAGGATGACCTGGTGCATTGTCCAAAACTAAAACTGCTTTAAAGTCTAACTTCTGTTTTTTTAAAATAAGTTTCAACTTCAGAAACAAAACAATCCGGAACCAGTCACAAAAAATAGCGCTTGTAACCCACGCTTTCTTATTAGCACGCCAAAACGCTGGCAAGTCGTCCTTGTTTTGACTTTTAAAGCCCGAGGATTTAACGATCTGTAAAGCATCAGTGGTTTAATGACAATCTCCAGATGCATTACAACATAGCAGCAGTGTAACTCTATTCTTTGCTGCCTTAAATCCAGAAGCAGATTTTTCGCTTTTAGAAATGAATGTTTTGTTTGGCATTCTCTTCCAAAACAGTGCAGTTTCGTCTGCATTAAATACTTGCTCAGGTTTGTATCCTCCATCAGCTACTAAGTTTGCAAATTCTTCTGGATATCGTTCTGCTGCAGCAGTGTCTGCAGATGCAGCTTCTCCAACGATTTTAATGTTATGCAATAATTGTCTCACCTTAAATTTATTGAACCAACCTTCCGATGCTTGAAATCCTCCATCTGTATATTCACCACTACAACTACCATCAGGTTCTTTGAAATGAGCGTAAAGACGCTTTGCCTTCTCCCGGACCATTGGACCACTCAGGGGCACCCTTTTTTGGTTAAGGTCTTCGATTCATAATGACAACGCCACTTCCATCTTTTCTATTGCTGGATCACGAACAATTTTCGCTGACAGTGAAGTTGAAGCTACAAGCGACCTTATTTTATCTTCGGAGTTTTTATCGATCGTACAGTTGATTCGTTGACATTGAATGAGCGTGATATGGATGCAAACGACTCTCCAAGGCGTAAACGATCAAGCATTTCTATTTTCACTTTAAGCGGTAACACAGATATTTTTCGTGTCGAAACTCGTTTCTCATTTTTTTAGTTGACATTACTGTATAAATTAGGAAGACAGCGGTAGAGACGTGTTACTCGATCACAATTTTTGTAACGAATGGAAAGACGAAACAAAATACGCAAAGCGGCTCTTACCAAAGGACGGAACGTCTAATAATGTGGCGGTATTCATTGAGTAATAAGGTTGCTTTCATTCTGTTTGTTTACATTCTCAAAAACACCGATTACGGTGAAGGCGGCTTATGCCAAAGTCCGAACTAATACAGCGGCGATATGATTTAAATACATACTTTAGGCAAAGTTGTAATAAGGTCTATTTTACATTTTATTAGTCCATTTGACGGCGTTTACAAAGGAGATTGGGTTGGATACCTATTGGAAACCTTTTTATTATTATGCATGCACTGATTAGATCCGCGAATAAAGAAATCTTGAGCCGCGAATATAGGAATTGGGTCGCATTTTTTAAATCCGCGAATAGTGAAAATGCGAATTAAGGAAGCGCGAATAAGGAGCTTTTACTGTATTAATTTTAGTAATTGTATTAAGGTCGTTACCAACCAAAAACTATTGTTCTAAAGGGCATTGATAGAAGTTTAAATTTTTTGATATATTAACATTATATCTCTGTCTTGGTGGTTAAATATGCAATGAAATGTCAAAAGCTTTTTGCAAGAAAAATATAAAGTTTACAAGTTAAGAAGTGTTTTTGTTTATGTTCTGAATCTAGTTGATCAATTATTCCTTTTGCATTTAAAAGTTCAATCTTTTGTTAACTTAATCCAAGAATAACATTTGCCAGAAATTGCCCTATTAAGATAAAAAAAGATATATTTTAATTTTTCTTAAACTTATTACAGAATTATATTTAATTTGGTTTTTACGTGAGTTTAAAAGGCATTACAGCAGTTTCCTGACATAAACCTATGAGTTTAATCTTTAGTTGGTTGAGTTTATACAGAAAAGTAGAATTAATTTATTCAAGTAGGGTTTCTGCATTTAGTTCTATAATAATTGACATTTACTGAAACTTTTAAGTTCATAAACTGCACCATGAATTACGACGCATGAAATTTGTTGTCTGTCCTTGTTTGGATTGTCTGTTCTTCATACAAGGACCAGGCTTTTCGAATCAATATTACACTTAGCCTACAAAGTTCCTATTAAACAATGGCAAGGAAAATCAGAATAAGAGAAAACCCTAGTTAAAGAGACAAAGCAAAGAAATTCAAACCAGTTTCAGAGAAGAGAGATTTTTTTGTTAATGAATGTCCCTGAGCAAGACTATGGCAATACGAACGACGAGAACACATCAAGAAGGTTTTTTGCTGACCATGAAACTGCTGCCCCAATAACTGGTGTGGATTTAAACTTGATAAAAAAAAATCAAGATTATTCTGTAGGTAATTTCTAGTGGTCATGAAATAGACGTGGAGAAATTTCAGAACTTAGCTTCTACCACTGCAGAACTTAATGTGAAACTATATGACTGGTACCCGATGACTCCAGCCCTATATAAAGTTTTAATTCATGCTTACCGACCATAAAATGTGCTATTTTGCCTATTGAGCAACTCTGAGAGGAGGCAGCTGAGGCTAGAAACAAACATTTTCGACTTAGGGGACGCAGTTCAGCAATAATAACAGCCGTCTTCAATTAACGACATCCTAATCGCCCAAAGGATAATTTCGGTTGTTTCCTTTCGAGTTAACATCCTATACTACCTACAAGAAAAGCTAGAGACAGTTTCCGTCCATAAAATGCTCCACATATAACTAAATTTCAGTCTGAAAGATGACAACATATCCTAAATTCATTTACAACCTCAAAACCGTTGCAGATTTTGGAAAAATAACTTGAACCTTGGATTTCTATTCGAACGGGAATTTTGTTTAATATCTCACATGACCATATTTCCATTTAAAATAAACAAGTTGATTCTAATATGGCGGCCACCAAGATGGCGGACGACAACCTTAATCACGTCATAATGTTTCTCCATACCACCAACATTGATCCCAATTGACTTCGGATCGACTGCAGTTACAGTTTCTTAAATATTTAGCCCGGTCCAGACTTTTGATCACACCCTGTACACTATATGTAAAAAAAGTTTATTGCTTTTTCTATTTTATGTTTATGCTACTTTTTATCCATTATTTAATGTAGCAAATATTAATTAATAGCAAAACTAAGAATTTTCTCTTGAAATGTTTCAAAGTATTTACCATAGACAGTTTAAAGCAATAAAACATAATTATACACAAGATAATATAATTCGTATGATTTTTTGACTGTCTAAAACTGCAGGACCAGGTTTTAGCTATAATGTAAATTTAAAACTGTAGGGGTAAACACAAATTAATTTAATTTAATCGATTATTTTATGATACTAAATGGTAAATATTTTTGTACGGATTTCAGGACTAAATACTCCACTGTGTGCCAGTTGAACCTGCACTAAAAGAATCATAATTGGGTCCAAGATCTCATCCATGTACGGTTGACTGATCAAATATCCATCAATTTATAAGAAGCACGAACGACCATGGAATCCATCAATTTATACCATAACACCTGGTCCCTGAACAACATGCCAATGGAAAATGCAGGCGTCGGTTTGCCTAGTTCTACGGTAGCGCCAGATACGGATGCGATCATAATGGTACGGCAATCAGCCAAATGCTGCAGACAAAAGCTAAATTCGCGGGAAAAGTGGATGTTTTGCCGTTTGTCTCTCTATGTTCGAAATTCGTGATACTATTGTAGTTTCCCATACCGGCTCTGCAGTCAGCGGAAGTCATAGCAAATATGTCCTCTGCCAGACGTTGTGCAACTGTTCATAGGAACACTTGGTGCTATAAAACAGTCTCCAGTGGTTGCGCCAGTGTGCGGGATGTGACTATTCAATCATCCAGAACCATACATTCAAACAATCTGCCTTTGCGGCACGTGGTGTGACGCGGTTGTTGGGAACCGGCGTGTCAGTGTGTTGTGCCTCCGTGGAGCCATCGAGCCCATATGCTTTCCACTATGGCAACATTCTCTCCAAAACAGACACTAAGGTCGTGGAAGGATAACTATACACGCGATATGCTACTATTCCTCTATGACAAAGGCCGAAGTCTGCTGGAAAGAGTGTAGTATTTGATGACGTGGCATCTTTCGACACCGTTATCACTAGATGGCACACCCGGCACCTTTGCTGATTTACAGCACTGTCATGGTAATCAGTTGAGTAACCTTCCGTGCTATACATACTCTTTAAATTAAGACTTATAATGTCTCCTTCTTGGTGTCGCATTTTTAGTGGTGGGTGATGTATTTTGGATTGTGTAAATCTCATCATAATACGCGTGTAAGAGAAATCAATACAAAAGGATATAAAAGGGGAAAAGATAGTAAAATAACTTGGAAAGCAGAACATACAGTTTTGGATTTAATGTGGGGTACTTTAGGGGGACGCATGACGTCAAGCCGTCCTCGTTGCGTATCTTTGCCCATTGTAATATTACAGAAAGCGGGCGAGCGCCACAAATATATTCTGGAAGTAAGGTATGACGTCTCCCCGCGTTCCCTCTCACTTAGTGTGTATAACAATATGCGTGGTGTTATCTTTATTTTCTCTTTCAATAACATCTAAAAGTAATAGTATGTAAAAACTTCAGTATATGATGTAAGAAGTAATAACGTCATTTAAAATTATAAATAACATATTCATACTCATTTTAACAAATTTTACTATGTAAGCATGTATGATAATTTTGTTTAACGACTTGCTGCTGATTGCTATTGTAAGCCTAGAACCGAATAAATGATTACCACATATTTCACACCATATATTTTTGTAGCATTTAATATTACAAGATTTCATTCATATTATAGTAAAATAAATGAAATGAAATCTTTCAGTTTAACGTCCCACGATTATGCCCTTTAGGCTAAGGGAGCCAATCATTAAGATAAAGGAATGATAATAGAAGAATTGCAGGAATGAGAAAGTGGAAGGAAACAGGAATATCCCGAGAAAACCCACGGACACGATGTTGTCCTCCACAAACTAACTTGGCCGGACAGGGACACCACGCACCAAAGGTAAGCACTCGACCACTGAGCCACTGTGCACCCTCTATTTTAGTGAAAGTAAGAGCCAAATATTGCCAACGTAACATTTATATATATATATATATATATATATATATATATATATATATATATTTGAATTATTAAAAACCTGCAACTAGCACTCCATAAAGTAAATTATTTCCATTAATTTTTAAAGATAGGCCTACACTATGATTCAAATGTTGTTCGAAAGCTCTTGAAATGTACATTTTTTTATTTAGCGATGTTGTTTGTGAAAATATAACTGTTTCATAGTAATTCGCCATTAAACAATAAAATTGAATATGTTATCACGAGTTTCTTTTTTTCGTTTTCATGCTCTATATTTCAAAATGGCGGCAATGAGCAGGAAAGTTTTAGTATTTAAAATTTATTCTTGGAATGTATCGTTGACTATAAGGCAAAGATTACGTTTCTATCTTGGTTGATAGTTGAGTTATTACTTTCAAAATCACTATTATGAAATCAGTAGGTGGCCATATTGATGACTCATATTTGGCACAAAGCTGTACTTGACAATAGTCCGCCAAGCAGTTTTAACATACTGGATCATTGTTCAAAAAGTATTGGGGGATTTAGATTCTTCCAAGAATGGTACAATTTACCCAATTTTAAGTAAAAGCTTAAATTTCCCTTTTTCATTCTATTTTAAACAAAAATTTCCGCATTCCCCTCAGTGTTCAAAATTTCCTGTTTTGTGTTAAATTTCCTACCAACTGACAACACTGAGTACAAGATGAAGACAAGGTGAAAAGAGCCTTAACTTCCCGCTTCAAAATAAGGGCCAATAAATAAATATTTCATCGGTAATGTCCTGTTGACTTTGGAATGTCCTATACACTACCTTCGTGTTCCTAGGTCATTTCCTTGGTTTCTTGTGTAGCATGCAGAGGACCATTATAGTGCAAAAAGTGCTTCATAAATAGCAAATGCTTATCGGACTTCATTACAGAAAATGGACGCCCATTTCCCACGCGATATCATCAGGCCACACAAATGTTCCACATAAATTATTTCAATTTTCTCACAAACAAGCCCAATGATTTCGAACTCATTATTGGAGAAAAAATTGGTAGCAATGTGAAAGTAAACATATCACCTTGATGTTCATCCATTAGAAATTCACTGCAGAGTGAAGGAATCTTCCGTTTCTTTCCATAGACTTTTAGAAATACGAGAGCCGCTCGGAAAGTAATCACCGATTGGTTAAAAGAAGAAACACCAAAGTATATAAGACATCTGAAAACAATTACTTTGCTCTATTTTTCAACATACTTTTCATAAACATTGAAGCATTTATCATATCTCTGTACCAGCTTAGAAAACCTTCAGCATAAAAAATCTTCCTTCTGTGCCTTGAGCCAGCCTCTGACTGCACCTTTCTGCTTCTCCTCATCATCGCACATAGTACTTCCTGTAGCCTGAGTGTCACTACGTCATATAATACAGTCCTGGAAATTTGTGAAATTCATCGGAAAGCTCCGAGATTGTGAAACCTCGATTTCCGCGAACTTTTCCATCAATTTTCTGAACAAGTTCATCAATGACCACTGATGGCTTGCCACTTCTCTCTTCGTCATGAATGTTCGTTCACACTTAGTCCATACACGGCACAAAGTTTCCGAGTTGCTGCCGAATATTGTTTAGCCATAAGAAAACGTATAACATCTCGCACTTGGCGGGGTTTTCTATTACAGTACACATTTTGAGACGCTACTAAAGTGGAACTAGTGATCAGACAACCGTTACTCTACCAAGGATGGATGCAGACTGATCTTCCGTGCACATCTGTGCAAAGATAGTAGCGCTGCTCCTATACTACTTCACGCACTGTGACCAATCGGAGGTTACTTTCCGAACGCGCCTCATATACCAAGCAATGATGGTTAGAACGAAGCTGTTAGTCTATTGTAGACATTGGAGGGAGAAAGTAGGATAGATGGTTAGTTCTCGATACTTGAGTAGTATTATTAATGAGGACATGAAGTGAACGTGAAATGTAAAAACAAGGATATGAATGGCGAAAGAAATGTGTAGGAACAATAACAGTCTATTTTGTAAGACTTTAAATAAAATTTTGAAAAAAGAAAAATATTGATAGGAAGTTACCTGTAAAGTATTGTGCTCTATTAGGCAGAAACATAGACATTACGCGAAAGCGATTTAAAAAGACGGGACGGTTTCGAAATATGAGTGTGGAGAAACCTGGAAACAAATTGTTGGGTCTAACTTAAAAACGAATGATGAAATGTTAGTACAGCAGGGAGAAAAAAAATTTAGAGGTAATTGAAAGGAAGAAAAGAAACTGGTTGAAGTGACTAACTGAAGAGGAATTGTAACGAACATGCAAGAAGGTGGTAAGAAAAAGAGGGAGGGATGAAAGAGGCTGTAGCTGATGGACAATATTAAAACAGAAAATTCAGACGTGATGACAAACAGATTAGCTGAAGACTATAGTGTATGGAAGATTTATGGGAAATGGCTTGCCAACAATGGCAAAATACCTATTTTGTGCTATTATTATTTTCTCATCCATGAAGTTTCTCGAGAACGCATGATTATATCTATCAATTTTGAATTTGAATGTTTTCTAGAACGCTTATCTTCCATAACCCTGTTCGAGATTGGACAAGAGGTGCTATGAAAATTGTGAACATACACATATTATAGGCAGGTCAGCCTAATTGCTGATTATCAAATGTTGTGTGGTAATTAGAGGTTAGCGGTGGACTGAGTCAACTGGACAAAAAATAATGAATGCTTTTTGTGTGTGGAGAATTAGAGAAAGTATATGTTAAATAATATAAAAGTTGTTTGATGTAGTTCTTAGTGAACTCAAATAAAATAATATTGAAACGTATATCTTATGGGTTATTCATACTTACATTGGGCTTGTTTGTCCTATACATTATGCACTTTATATTGCATATTACTTCATACAAATTGGAAAACTAGTAAGAAGTACGTTATCCTTTTACTGATACCTCAATGCTTCGGCCGTTATTGTGATCATTTACATCGGAGATGACTAATTACCTTACAACTTTAATTCTATTAATTTAAAAACTCAATGCACAATATTTCTTGTCCATCTTCCATGATTTCTTTTATAGGCTATGAAATACCATTCACAGTTTAAATACCATTCACGAGCTTAGGCTCAGACTTACATTTTGCTCGGGCTCGTTATCTTCATTGGGCTCGCGCTTAAGAGGCCTTGGGTTCGCTATCCTCAATGGAGCTTTGTATTCACTTCTGCTCGCACGTTAGAGTGACCAGACTTCCTGCTTTTTAAAATAGGATTGTCTCTTCTTTCAGAAAGTTGCTCGGGGTCACGAGAAAAATGAAAAAGGGACGCAATACGTTTTTTCCTCGTAGTTACATTATACAATCACAAAATATAATTGTAAATATATGTCTTGTATGGGGGTTTACAGTTTTGTTTATAAACAGTAACCTATAAGATATAGGTATTTGCATTTATAGTGCATACAGTATTTCAAAACATAAATTTAAACTATTTCTTTTACAGGTAAGCCAATGATGTTTACGTCTTCCAAGATGTAAGGCACGAAGTTCACTGCAGTCTTCTTAGTGTGTCTAGATTCTAGCTCCTCAATACCAGGTATGTGAATATATCTGAAAGTTCTAAAATTTTATCTCAAAGTAAGCCAATCAATACGATAAAACTACAAATGAATGTCTATCATTAACCTATTTTCATCCGTAATTTCATTTTTAAAAATCACAAGGTTACTATTTCGTACGCGATCGATGAAAGTCATCCGATCTTGACCAAAATTAGGCTGATAATAGCACACATATGAAGTGTTACGGTGTGCAGATCTTTGATTCCTGAGTTAGTGGCAATCAAATTTGTGGATGAACTTAATGAAATGATATTTTATATGGTATACTATCAACGATGCTGTTCGATCTTGACCAAGCTTGCAACGGTAATAGACGTTCATAAGATAAATACGTATGAACTTGTGATGCTCCACCATTCCTTCGTACGTACCAAGAAGTGGACATCAACTAAATTCGTTCTCCTTCACTTCTGAAAAGGTAAGCTCTTGGGTCGCCATCTTAATAAAAAGTACAAGTGAATAACGCATCTGATTTGCTTTCGAAGAACAGGAGCTAAAGGGAAGAGGATGACCATCGACGAGCGCTTATTATCTAAAACTACATATGTCTATGTTATGGAATTCAGCTAAGAGATCTTCAATTAATAACGATCTTCAACAATCTTTCATCAATAATAATGCTTTAATATCCACAAATATACAGTAGGGTAATGGATCTAAAGTTCAACTTGCATTTGTAATAGATATCTATACGAAGTATACAGCATATGTGACATCAATAGCACGGTAGTTTCCTAACTATTCCTCTGAAATTCTGCATAACATCACAACGTAGAGAATGACGAGAGTAACTACATTAATCTATCAACTTGAAGACTACTTTTCATATCATACATTAATCTTCTTAATTCATAATTCGTCGTTTCATATGATCCAATATCTTATAACAATAATACATAATTACATCGTCGATTCATTCATATCGATTAAATCTCATATTAGCAAAATTACTTATTCTTTCGCATTTCTCCCTTCAATTCATCACATTGCAATAGTAGTTGAATTAAAATATATAAATACAGTATATTATGGAGGAACAGCTTAAACTACATTAAGACGTGTGCTATGATAAATGTTTGACTAACGTTTTACTCACAATGCATTAGCAACTCCTACTGTACAAAATTTAGAAACTGCTGCATAATATATTCCATAACATTTGACTATATGCTACTTTCAGATGTAATTTCAATTATTCATGGCAATATAAAAGTAAAGAATGATTCGTAGGACAGAATAATTTAAAACTTCATAATGTAACAACACGAACACTTTACAAACCAAGAATCACTAATAATTCGTTCAGGCAAGAATAAGTACTTAGATATTGCAGGAATACACAAGATAAAAGCCCTTAGTTTCATCACCGTTTCCCACATATTCCATTAGGAATACTGAACGAAATTGATAAGCAAATTCATCAGTTATTAGACGCTAAGATTATAATCTTAGTGGCTAATAACTGATGAATTTGCTTATCAATTTGTCCCGCATTTCTAATGGAAAGAGCCACACACTACCAGTTATTCATCTCCTTTATAACTAGTGAAGAAACTCAACACTAAGGAATTTAGTCTGTATTAAAGTTACAGACTTATAACACTTATACGAAGTACCTGTAGATGCAATAGATGATGTCTTACTTTTGATAAAGGGAAAATCCTTCTTAGCGTGCATGCACTTAAAACAACCTTATATTCAGATTTTATTGCATCCAAATTGTACTAAATACATGACTTTTGAGGTGAATCACTTACACAACAGTTATAAATTTCAAAGATGTGCCATGGGTCACAAGACAAGCGCACAGGTGTTCCTATAGTAGCTAAATGGTATTAGATAGTTTACCGAAACGCATCACTTTATTAGATAGTTTACCGAAGGCATCATTGATGACCTAGTCATTAGATCTCATTCATGGGAGCAGCAACTCTTCGACTTAAACTCCTATTCCAACTTTTGCAAAAATATGATTTTCGTGCTAATCCGAAAAACATACATTTACTAATTAGAAATATTTGAATTCGAGTTTCTGGAGAAAAAAATAGCATTTCTCCAAAAATAGCTAATAAAATTAGAAACTTAAAGAAACCAACTACTTAAAAAAACTTAAAAGTTCCAATGACCTTTGCTCATATCTCCGGAGCCACACTCCACTACCACTAATAAAATTGCACCATTCCGGCAATATTTTACCAAAAATTCAGAATTTAAATATAATCCAGCACACGATGAATTATTCAAAAAATAACAGGACATTTTCAACATACAATTCCTCTATCATTCTAACAATAAACTAGAAACTAAAGTATACTCAGATGCCAGTACATTTTAAGTCAGACGACACTTGGCTTGCTACACCCCATGCACAGCCGGAACAATGGTTGTTTCATATTGTAAACGTCGTCTTACATCAGCTGAAATTAAAAGTTCTGATTAGCAAAAAGAATTGTACAGAATCACCTATGCTTTACGCAAATTTAAATATTTTCTACTTAACCGCAAATTTAAATTATTCATAGATGTCAAATGCTTAACATCACTAAACACACAACCTGACAAAATGGGCAAAGATACACACTGTAAACTTTTTAGCTGACTACAATTTGTACATTTGTCACATAAAAGATAAAATGTATCCTGCCGATATTATTAGCCATTTAGAACTAAACGAAAATAATAAGAAAGATAAAAACAATAAAGATGGCACAGACGTTAACTAAGCACTTGAAGATAGGTGCTTCGCTCAAATACTTTAGAAAATACCATTCTTCAAATGCATCAGCAACAACATTTGGAAAATATGCAAGAAGAACAACACAAGGATGGCCAACACAAATAGAATTGCAGTTTTAGAAGGAAAGAACGCACATAAGTTCTACTGCTAAGTATTTCTCCTTAAAAGACAACTTACTTTACCGTAAGCAAAACATCCAGAATTAAGATTACTCCATCCCTTACGTAAACCAAAACTTTAGCAGGTGAATGGTTCGATTTAATTTACAAACATCTCTCGGCGCCTCAGTTTGGCTTTAGTAAAACATACGAGACGGCTCATACCTAACTTTACAAATCAAAAGGTGTCAAAAGTGCCACTTACTCAGAAAGCTATCTAAAAAAAGCCGCAAACAGAATTGTTGAACAACCCACCGGATCTTATAGGCGAACAAAGGATTTTTGACGCCCTAGGGCCATTTCCGATTGAAGAAGGAAAATCAAAGTATGTTGTGATAGCTACAGGGACAAACACTCTCTATGTAGTGGCGAAACCTATTAACAACATCATGGTAAATACAGCTGAATAATCCTTATTCGAAGACATATTACACTTCGGCGCTTTCTGCTACCTTCATCTGGACCAACATCCAGTACATAAAGCGAAGAAACTTCATTTAGCAAAATCATACAATTGTGAATTCAAATTCTTCCCTACTTTTAATCACTGAGATATATGCCTGGTAGAAGTCTGCAACAAAACTCCACAGAATTCATTAAAATACTTTGTTCAACTGGATTACGAATTATGGGCAAAACTACTCTCGCGCATAACGTTTGCTTTAAATAAATTTGTACAGTCGGGGACGAAAGACTTAAATTTTCTTTTTATTACATGGGTACGAGTCACGCACGATTTGAGACTACCAACTAAAATTTGAAGGAGATTACCTAATTAAAATAAGCGAAAAAGTGAAACACATTCTATTGAAGGTTCACGAGAAGCTAAAGAAATACTTCGGCAAAAGACATGCACAGACCACTTTTTATGCTAGTCAAAAAGTTTTAATTTTCTTACTATTTCAACATAAAGGGAAATGTGTATAATGGATGAACTGCATTATTATGGCCCAGCAAACATAACACTATGTAACACACATTTTATCCTTGGGTTGTAAATGCTATTTTCCAATAATGTATGATGAAAGAAGACAGAAATGTGATATTTTTACTAATAAACTTTGGTTTTGCGACTTACACGACGAAATGTATGGTTTAAATTAGCTATATGAGCTGTGTAATAGGAGGCGTCCTTGAGTGGATACTTCGAATATTTTTTTTTTTCATCTCAGCTGGCTACAGCTTGGAATTGGATGATTACTGTAATATACGAATGAAGCTTTGGTGGAAAAATTTTGGCGAAAATATCAGAAATAAGTATCCGCCTCTCCCGTTGGCTTACTCTATTCATCTCAAGGAGGAGTACAGCGGGGGACACTTCTAAATGGTACAGCCATATGGAGATTTACGGCTAAGGTGTACCATTTAGAAGTGTCCCCCGCTGTACAATAATGTGAAGACAGTACTGCAGGCCTTGCCTTATGACAAGTGTGAATGGGAGGTGATCGGAGACTAAATTTGACACAATCCTAAAGAATCTGCAGTGTGGTTTTACAAAGCTCCTTTGCCATCTTTGTCTCTGGAATAGCAGGGACACCAACACATATTAGTGCAAGAAAGACTTGCCACTACGAACGAATTTTATCATCGGTGCCCCAAACGTGAAATTAGAGCCACTAGTCGACTTCAAAAAGGCGTTGATGGGTTTTCTTCATATCAAGCTGGGATCATTAAACAATTTGTCAAATCCTCCCAGCATACATTTAACTAAGAGACATGTTTCCAGAGTTGTTTGAGACAAAGATAAAGGCTAGAGGTTTTACAGTCCCACAAGTGAACAAGGTTTCTCAATTTAAATATTTCCTCAGATACTTACAGAAAATGAAACATATACTTGGTAGAGCTGTGTCGCAGTGGTTCAAGATTTCCTAGCACTTATAGGCCAGAGAATTATGTGATAGACAATCTTCCGAAGACCTATGGTAAAATGGGGTGGAGAATGTTCCTCAATCTTCACGTTCTTAACTCACATTTGTAAACATTTCAAGATACATGGGGACATACACGAAGGAGCATGGGGAGCGCTTCCATCAAGATATTTATTTCGGAGGTCGTTATCAGGGTCAATACAATTAAAATCTGATGGGTAATTTTGTGTTCTTAGATTCGTGAGAGTGATGTATCATACAAGCGTCAATGTAGAAAACGAACACATTTTAGATACTGACAGCTCAATAGATGTCTTAATATAGACACCTTTTTTGTAATTCTTGTTGAATAGACAAGAAATCAAATATTAACCGGATTTTTGGGGAAAAGAAAAAATACAGTACAGTATATGAAGATGTAATGCCGTCAGTCCAATGCCACAACCGCGAATATACTAATTTTAATATTTTCAAATTTTCAGTCATTTCCGTATAATTTTGCCGTTGTAGAACCTTGTATTGAAGCTCCTTAGCGTTTCAGGAATTAACTATAACCAGGAGGGAGTCCTGTTTTACATACAAGGCCTTGGTATTTAGTTCTATCTGTCCCATAACACGAAAGTGCAACTAGGTGAAAATATCAAATTTAGCACTTTCGCGATTTTGGCATTGGACCGATGATTTATTATTTTTTAGTCCATTTGTCCACTGTTATCATGATGGTGCAATTGTTATCATGATGAAACTGACTGAATACGTAAATATTGAGTTGGTGTATTTTTTGCTACTGTTAAAGTATCAGGGTTGCCAGTACCAAAAATTGAAGTGACAATTTTGGAAAAAATAACGCAATTTTTATAAATCATTCAGCTCTAGTTCCCGCCTTGTGTAAAATATTGGAAGATAATATACACCAATTACAAGCCTGTTTATTTTCTAATACAACAAGTTACAAATAATTTATTTGGACAAAATACAATAGAGTTATGTGTTTGTAACTAAAAGGCGGCAATTTTTCTTTTACAATAGCATGATTGTAAGACTGTCTTTACAAAACGAAAGTTTCAGAAAAACAAATACCATTTTCCGTCATGGTCAGACTATATTAATCGGAAAATAACCATAAGAACCCAAGGACGAACCGAAAGTTAAAATTTGATACATAGTGTAATCTCCAAATTAAGGAATGACCTGTAAATAATTTAAATGCCTGAAAATTTTAGAGATAAAATATATGACATCTCGGTTGATAGAAAACTCTTACTATGATGACAAGGAACAAACATAAGCAAGAAAGACATAAGATGATCAATTATAGTAGAATGGTATCATCCACCCTGATTATGTTTTAGCGGGAATGAAAAAAGGGGAAGGAGACAACTAGAGAAAACTGAATAATACTGAGAGACATACAATTTATGTTATAAAAATCAGGTATTCACCTTAATGCACAGGAAGGCAGGTACGTCTCTTACCATCTGCTAAAATAACTTTTTCATAACGGTTGGCCATCACATTATTTCCTGACAGAACCTCCTTATTCATGTCAACAAGGTTTTTCAGTTGTGTCCATATTGTCCATATTTTCGCTTCGTTTACATTTTTAAAAATAACTTTCTTTCTCTTTCCTCCTCTAATTTCGTGATATTCCGAGAATTTTTGATTCTTAACAACAAATCACTGTTTACGGACACATGCACCATTTTTTCTTTAGCGATAGAAAACTAAAATAATATTAATTCAGTGAATTAAAATGTAACAGTAGCGTTTTTTTTATAGGAACTTCAACATCAACTAGTGAAATATGAACTCAGCATTTATTCTCTTGTTGGCATTCACAGTGCTTTCAACCGGTCAAGCTAATCAACTCATGTTTAAACAGTATGGAGTGTCTAAAGCAAAATTCAAAGCTATAATTAAAGATGAAGCTACGAAATTCTTGCCTTACCGTCTCCACCTTGAATTTTTGGTGATAAGCTTAAGCACCAATTTCGCATTAGATATGAAAATCTCATTAAATTAGTACACGAAAAAGAGATACAATTCATTAACAATGTTAAGGATATCATACCATGCAATTTTCAGGTAGAATGTTCTAAACGATCTAAATCTTTTTTTTTTTTAATTTACTGCTCGCATTAACAAATTTCGGCCTTAATGGTTTCAGCCTATAAAACGATCATAAAATCAAATCGGCAATTAATCAAATGCAAACACAAAATCATTATTTAAGTAGTCAAATCCAGGAAATATTGTAAGGATCCAGGAAATAAGTATGAATTCACATACTTAGTTATAAGCTTATCGGCAACTCAATAAAATTATACCTTAAATATACCATGATCTTCTCCAGCTCGTGTGCACAACTACAAATAATATATTCTTAATTACGTGTTTTTAAATTTTCAGATATTAGGGCAGCATTTCAATTCCCTCATACAGGGCTTACCAGAAAATACCGCCAATGATATTCTAATCAAACCTGAATTTGCCCGGATAGTGATTGAAAATAATCAAATTTACGTGGATCGCTAGTAGTATGCGGCTTAGGTCTCTTCTATCAATGTTCGAGGACCTGTCTAATTTCGTTTGATTCATTATTGGCAAATTTGGATGTTACTATTCAGATTCCTATTATAAGCAACAAAGACCATGACATGCTCTATAAAATCTTCAATAACGGATTCTTAACCGACACTAGTTATATCCACCTCAAAATATCAAGTTATGCTATGTGGACTACTCAAAGGATCTACGAATTGGGTGTGTTCCTATGTTAGCCTCACTTACGTAGTCCATTTCTAAGACCCAAGTTAAGGCCAGATCGCAAGAAACCGATTACCTATACGATCTAATATTTAGAAATCCAATTACGAATTGTAACGTGAAGCCGGCACGTTATAAAAATAAAGAATTGTATTTATAATCGCCAAAGAGTCCATCTGACAAGCAGAAAGCCAGTCAAAAGACATCGAAATCATATAATTACTGCAAATGGTGTCAATTCTTCATCTACATATTTGTTTTCGAGTACGAAGACTGATAGAGTGATTGTGGACACCTTAAATTTGTCTACACGCCATATGGCTAATTTTACAGTTGAATATCGGCACCTGCTCGCTACAAGGGATATTAATTTTACTCTCAAGCTTAAAACTTTTCAATGCGCTACGACTTCCTTCTTAAGATATGAAGATAACTAATTTTATTGTACTTTTCACTTTCATTTTACAACTTTTCCATGGCGACTTTTCTCCATAGCAGCATTAATTATCTTAATATTAATTGTAATTGAAATTTGTCATTATTGTTTACATAAGCGAATAGTAGCTAATTGCACGAAACTGCCTTCTTTTACACTATACATAAAATTGTCCTTTCGATCGTTACAACGGCCGCCATACTCATTCTATTCTTAGCGTTCCTGTGTATTCTATATAGACGTGTCAGGAACCAACCCACTGTACTAAGCCTACCATCCAAATATCTAGACCCATTCCAATGCACTTATTTAGTTTAAAGTGGATCACTAGGTGTTCTCAGTGCTATGCTAAACGCTGCTTGAATAGTGCGGTGTTGCCAGGTAGTGTCGAGTGTTTACTGGTGCCAGATAATAAAGGAAGTAATCATTGAATTCTGCTTGGATACTTATTAGAGAAATTAGTTTTCGACCCTTACCGCAATTCACAGTTAAGTTCCGCTGCTCGAACTGCAACGTCAGAATCCAGGAATTAAACGTACAAATTTGGCAAGAACGCATTGTGGCGTTCTGCGCAAGGTTCTTCTCAAAATCTATTTTCTTAAATGTAAATTAATATTTAAATAAAATGTGATACATAACACGAAAAACGGTCAAACAATATATATATTTCGTAACTTTAAAATACTTTACGCATACAAATGAACATTTCATAAAACTGAGCACTTCTAGTAAAATCTAACAGCAAGTGCCATCTTGTGTGCTCATTGTAAAACGAATCAAATATTTTCTTGTATTTGTTACCTTTTTCGATATCAGAAGACACAACCAAATGAAACAGTGTCTTGTGTTGTAGCTGAAACATAACTTTATCTTATAATACAATATTTATAATATGTAACGTTTCATTGCGCAGTAGTTAAGGGAATGAGCTAAAATATGTACTGAGCTAAAATATGTACTAAGGTGGTGAACCACCTTAACCTCTTAAAATGATGTGCAAACCTCGTCATAGTATACTACGTCCATTACTAGACCCCTATCAATGACATAGTATTAACTGAAACTGCCAAACCATTAGCAGCCTCTCCTCTGAGTGAGACGATGTACTATATTATACTGATTCTGCTTAGAAAAGAGGACGAACTGTTGATTCCTTCTACTCTCAACTTTATTTTCATATATTTTGGCAAAAGTGTTACCAGTGTTACATAAATGAACAGTGTTTTTTTTTATTTATTCATGTAAGTGCTTAGTGTTCTGGTGCTTCTTTTCTAATGTATACCACAACTAATGTGCAAATTAAAAACAAAAAATCCAGTGGCTTATTTTTCTTACTTATGCCACGGAGGTGCAAAGTTCTACACGTGTTCCCAACGCCACGTGGTGGCTGTAAACAACTTCAGACGACATCCACGAAGAAGTCGTAATCAACCATCGTCAACGGTTGTCAAGTAACGAAGATCAATGAAGTCAGCCGACATTTTAGGATAAAAGAAACCACAACACTGCAGAAGATATCAATCCATGTGGTGTATTCTTTTATCGCAATGTTATTACCACTTCCTTATCTTTCACTTTTCTCCAACAGTCACTATTCACGATCAACTTTACTACAAAATCAAATTTCAAAGTTCACAAGTTCCAGATAATAATCGCCTCTACGACGCTTAAACTGTTCAGTCAATGTTATTTTTTGTGATTGTTTGTTGCCCGGTGACCATCAGAGTTTGTGGATGAACGCTGAAGCCGTCACTCTGAATCACACACATCCATACTTAAAAAGGTGTGGGACGAAGAGACGAGAGAAAAAAAGAGAGACAAAGGAGGAGCTGAACAATGAAGAACAGAAAAGGAAGGAAAAGGTTTGTTTTCGTTTGACGTCTTTCTTTTTCTTTTTTTTTAAGCAATTCTTTCGATCTTCTTACTCAGCATCCATTTGGAGGTTTTGCTTTCGCGTGTGAGAGTGGAGAAAGCCAGAATGGTTACAACACTATTCCTCCTGTACTAAAATCTCTCTCTCTCTCTGTCTCCTCTCTCAGCTGACCCCATCCACTAACCCCGTCAGCACAAAAATCCTTTAGTGCAATCTTCCTAGATCCTCTCTCACACAACATACACACACTTCGCCCCCTTTTTTTTGATGATTTTGTCTGTGTGTGTATATATTCCCACTTCTTCCTGTTCTAAGGAATTATTTTTGCTCCTCCTTTGTGATGAGGAGGTTGGGTGGGTGATAGAAGAAGAAGAAGAAGAACTTGAATTGGGATGCAGTTGGGTGGTAGGTAATGTTGGTAAAAAAAAAAAAAATGGGAAGAAGGGTCCTTCCCAACACGAGTCTACTATACTATTACGCAACGTCGTCATCGTACTGGTCGATTGATCGATAAATTCACGCAGCATTCAGGAAGCAACGGGCTTCCTTGTGCTGAGAGAGACAATCGACAGCCAATTCTACTTGAAAGGAAAGAAGTCATCGGTCGAATTCTAGGTTCTTGTGGGAATAGAAATGGTGATGGCTTCATTCGGTTCAGTACTTTGAAGATGGGCACGTAGCTTAGTAGTATTGTAATTTTTATATTTTATTACAATATATTAAATTTTCAGATTGTTAACGTTTATTTTCGAACAGAAAAGGACCAAAATATTTACATAAACTATATTTAAAAGTATTAGAAAGTAACGGTATTGTAGGTAGTACTTTAAAAAATAGGAAAGGGTTAGAGGCTCTAGAAAGTCTTTATTCATCATTTGGGTTTGAAGAGAGATTCTACGCTGTTAAGAATAATATTCCTAACCCTAATTATTTGAGAGTTACACCGTCTCTTTCGCACAGGTTCTAAAATCTTTCAGTTTTACGTCGCACGTTATGCCGGCTAGGCTAAAGAAGACGGTGATTATATGAGAAATGTATGAAATGATAGAATGAAGAAAGTGGGTGGAAACGGGAGAATCCTCAAGTAAATCCACGCACACGGTGTTTGTTCACTATAAAACTCACTTGGCGCGAGCTGGGATCGAACCAAAGACCCTATACACCAGAGGTGAATGCTCGGCCACTGTGGGGGCAAATTCAGGAGAAATGAAGAGCAAATGCACGAAATTCACTGTTAATGCAAGGAGTGACACGTAAGAGATGCAAGGCCATAGGCCGAGCAAACGCAGGGGTCTGGGGGTGGGATATATATTTCCTGGTAACTTAGGAAAAAGGTAAGTAAAAGCTTTAGGTCTCTTAATAAAAATAGCTTTGTATACTGTGAGTATATACAGGGTGTCCCAAAAGTAATGGTAAAAACTGAAACCACAGATTCCTGGCTCCCAAACAAGAATGAAAGTTTTATATGACATATAGCCCGAAATGGACAGGGATGGAGCTAGACAGCTTTAAATGTGGGGGGAAAGGAACTTCACACTTAGGGAAAGGAACTTGCCGATTTTTTCAAAACCGCATTGAAAATGAGTGTGAACAGTTACGGAACAGCTGGAGTAATGGAATGCATTCGAAACTCACGATCAGAACGTTGCATAGACGTGGGAGGATAGCACTTTGAACATCTTCTGTAGCTACGTTTATTGTTAGCACTAGTAGTTTGAAGTGCTACTCTGTGTAAGATACTACCTTACAAATAAAGTATGTCGTTATGTATTCTGCCTGTTATTTTATTACATTACACGACTAGTTGTACTTGTTCTTATTTCAACCCTCTATCTGCAAGCTTCTATCTGGTGACCACTTTCCATTGCCCCCTGATATTATGCATCGATGCTAAGTGGTCTATGCTTTGACTCTCACTGTACATGTGCGTGCAATCGTGCCAACTTTTTCTGTATGGTTTCCATCGTTTCAATACCCCTGCCGTACAGACATTCGGTGAACCCCTAAATGACGTATGGAGAATCTCTGGTGCAGTTACGTAACATGCGTGTAACATGTCAAGTCAAGTGATCTTTATGTATTTATGGACCCCCTTTCTAGTTCCTATCATTATTCCGCTGGCAGGTGCAAAGTTTCGCCCCTGTCCACTTCCGAACTATAGGCCATATAATTTTTTTCTTGTTTTGGTGCCAGGAGTCTGTGGTTTCATTTTTCACCATTACTTTCAGGACACCCTATATATACATATAGTACCCAGCATGGGGTATGGGGCGAATATGAGTAAATCCATGATTGATCGATCCAGATTGCAGTAACACTAGTAACGCCCATTAAATGAAGAGGAGAACGTCTAAGTGACAAAGTGACAGTACATAGCTCTTAGGAGTATATGAATCGCTGTAAGGACTATTGTGTCACCGTTGAAGAAGACAAACAGGATGAATGCAATACCAATTAAGTGTGAATTTTGTTTTACATATAACTAGATATAGTCAGTAAATAAATTTTGACAGACAATAAAAACAATCGCACAGCTAGAAGTTTCAATTTCCTCCGCGATATCTGAAAACACTGGAGAATATTTACTACCATCTAACGGTGTTATGTGTAATTTCTATTATCCTTGTTTCAATAGTAGAAAATGGTATATGGATAGTTACCGTTATAGTCAGGGGTAAAAGTAAGGGGGAACGAGGGGGACGCCAACCTCCCACCTCCAAAAGATATGTATCGCGTCCCCCAGTTCCTAAAAAATTACAATTTGCAAAGATAGTCAGGGGGACGGCTTAACATTATGGTGCCATCCAGGCCCGTATCCAGGAAGTCTAGGGATGCCGAGCCCCCTAAATTTTTAGTAGCCCCCAAAATTTCCACAGTAGGCTTGCAAATGAACTATAATATGATGATGAACTATAATATAGTTGGATCGCGACCCCCTAACTTCTACCGACCCCCCTTACATTTTTGAGCTGGCAACCGGCCTGCCACCACCTACCGTCACCCTACCTTTTCAGATCCACTTTTACCCCTGGTTATAGTAATCGTTACCAGTGAACACGTTAACGAATATATTTCATTAACGAACTCAGCCGAAATAATTGCTCTAACTATCCTTTAGCAAAAACAAAATTCAAAAATTCGCTTTCGTTTAAGAGTTATCGTGTGGAGTATCTGACGGACTTAAGTTACGTTACCCATAACGATGTTAACGGATTAACTTCATTAACAAACTCGTCTGAAATAATTGTTGCACTTACCTTTTACAAGAAAAAAAAGTAACTTTCGTTAAAGAGTTATCGTGTGGTAACGGACGGACTTAAGTTACGTTACGCATAACGATGTTAACGGATTAACTTCATTAACAAACTCGTCTGAAATAATTGTTCCACTTATCTATTACAAGAAAAAAAGTAACTTTCGTTAAAGAGTTATCGTGTGGTAACGGACGGACTTAAGTTACGTTATCCATAACGATGTTAACGGATTAACTCCATTAACGAACAGGTCGGTAATAATTGCTCTACCTATCTATTGCAAGAAAAATAGCTTTATTTCAAGAGTTATCGTATTGTAACGGACTTACGGACGAACAACATACTTTTTAGCGCCATAAATTGTAACTTTTGTCGATTTTCTCGGAAGCCATGCTTGAGGATATAGCCTTAAAAGCACCTCATTTCGTTCAGTTTCATCTAATCTATCGATTGGTATATATGTCTTGTCTTTGAATGATATAGGTTGAAAAGAAATTAAAATTCAAGAACTAATCACTACAAATGGCTACATCTCAATAACCATATTGCGTGCTCTGTCGATTTGTTAATATCAGAATGAGAAGTTTGGTAAGGTAATACTTCAGTGTGAGTTTCATTTTAATAGATGGCATCGTTATCGTAACAACATCAACTTTTAGGTTTCTCGAAAACTACGCATAGGAATTTACACTCACCAATATCATTTTGTTGAGCTCAATAAGATCTATAGCTTAGTTTGTATCTCATCCAGGCCCGTATTTATATGTTGTGCGCCCCTGTGCTCTAAATAATTTGCCCCCACCCCCGAAAACGACCTATAATAGAATTATCCTGTAGTAATATCTGCGAGGTCATACTTCACTCCCCAGGGAGGAGCGAGATTTTAAAATTAATAGAAAACGACAGATATTAGTGTTGAATTAATAGTTTTCGTGGTCGCTGAGTTTAACGGTATCAGTTTTCATGACGTTTAACTTCATCCTCACCCCTTGGAGTAGGGGTGGGAGAGGATGACTTTTTAAAAATAATCAGATAAGTTTGCTAATTAGTAACTACTGTAATTAGAGTGAATTAAACAAATGAACATACTCTCTCGCGCTTGGGCAGGACTCCGCTGATTGCTAGTTTTCAATATTACTTTATTGTGAATTTTAAAAAATCCAAAATTTTTCCGCCCCCTAAATTCTGCCGCCTTGTGCTCGAGCACAGAATAGCACTTACCTAAATACGAGCCTGATCTCATCTGTCAACATGTTTTTTTTTTTTTTTTTCGTGAAACGTTAATAATATTGTATATACCTAGGTAGAATTACAGTATTTGTGAATAAAAACTTTTTCAATCATTGCTTTATAAAATGGGGTTGTCATACAACAGTGTGAAAAATGGTGTCAGTCGTCTTTACTGAGATCTTAGGACAATGATTTTGCAAAAGATGGATTACAAACTTTCGGAAGTGTCAAATAGAACTGTCAAGCGCACGACTCTAGTTCATCGTTAACAGTTTAATATTAGGAGGCAATGGGAATTATCGTAAATCATTTCACTGTCGGCAGATGAAGTAATGTTTAGCAACGACGCTTGGCAGTCAGGTAAGTCTTTTCCAATAATCGTACTTAGGTCTACTTTTTGTTCTTAACTATTATGATAAGTTAACTAGCAAATATCCGCACGTGTTTACTTTATTATTATTATTATTATTATTATTATTATTATTATTATTATTATTATTATTATTATTATTATTATTATTATTAACCCGAGTCCTAAGTTTAATCTCGGGTCTCTGCTTTTACTTGGAGCACCTTTATTGCTGTAAGATAAGAAAAATTTTAGTACATAAGTATAACATGGTGTAACATACATACATACACCCAGTGGCGTATTTAGGGGGGTGGCTTACGGGCTTAAGCCCCCCCGAAATCCTACTTAGTATAGTAAAGTAAATGAAATATCTTGCAGAATTTTCACATTTCCAGGCAAAGCCCCCCCCCGAAAGTTAGCAAAGCCCCTCCCGAAACAAAATCGTAAATACGCCACTGCATACATCAAACAAACAAACGAAACACAACAATTACAATTTACACAACCAAAACAATTACACTTTAAATATCACCAATATTATTATTATTTCTCTCCTGTGGATTTTTATTTTATTTTATTTTATTTTATTTTATTTTATTATTTTTTGTTTTATATTTTTTTAATTGTTATTATTGCTTGTATACACATGTATATTATTTACTATAGCCTGTTTACTAGAGGTTTGGATTCTCTCCTGTGTTCCTGCATGTACTAATCATGTACCCTTTTGTTGTGACATTCACTTAATAACTGATTAAATTTAAAAGCTTAGTGAAAAGGATTCACCTGTATGATAATAAAACAAGAACAAGAACACAACATTTCACCTGTATGAAATGGTTTCCACCAGTGTATAACAAGAGTTGAATAAGGTAACTGATAACTTATTCTCACTTGGAGGCTAACTGTACTGTTGAATTCCAACGGTCCTCCGTTTTAATTTAACAATGCTGCTCTACACTACTGCTACTACTATGCGGTCCTCCGCATCCTTACGCACGGTGATATTAATCATCTACACTACACTACAGATACAGTAACGTATCGACCACGACAGAACACAACAACACTCACACACACAGACTTGAGTCATAGACTTTATTATCTTCTTAATTTCTTCTTCTAGTTAAGTCAAGTCTTATTTGAACCCTATTAATTTCTAAAATTCTGCTACAAAGACTGTTCAATTGGGAAGTCTTATTCTTGTCTTGTAAAATGATTCCTAACCCATCTCGTGTCATATCCTGTCTTAAGTTATGTCTTAAAATCAATGTCTCATTGATTAAAACAAGATTATTGCAGTAAAACAATATGTGATATGGCGTTTGTATTTCACCACAATCACATTCGCCACTATTTAAAAGACCTAGTTTCTTGAATGTTGTTCTAAATGGACCATGTCCATTTAGAAACTGTATGGCATGCTTGCTTAGCTCTAAATTGCCTAGTTCCATTCTGTGTACTATATCTGGGAAAATTTCGTGAACTCTTCTGGCCTTTGTGCTTCTATCCCAGTCCTCTTGCCATTTTCTACTGATAAAGTTATCTATTTCCTCGGTGGTGTTTAACCTGGTTTTAAACAGGCTTTCCACTTTTCCATAGTCTCCTTTGTGAAGCCAAAACTTTCCTGCTTGTCTTAATATTGCCAAGTATAGTGGCTCCACTCCTAGTAGTATCTGTAAGGCGCCTACCGGCGTGGTCGCCATTGCTCCCGACATTCTTAACAATATCAGTCTTTGTATGCTGTCTATCTTGGATCTTATTCTAACGTTCTCCAGAATTCTATGTCCCGAAGCACTTGCACTGTAGGCAGCAATTGGGGTAAATATAGCCTTGTAATACAGCTTACTGTGTCTAGGAGATAGGTTAAAGTCTTTTGACATTATATAAAAGATTTTGTTGGCTACTTGTGTTATCTTCTCTTTTAGTTTGCTTACATGTACACCGAAGTTCAGAAGCTCGTCCATCCATATTCCCAGATATTTAAAGGTTTCCACTCTTGAGATGGAGTTGTTTCCAATTTTAATTATAGGGTTTCTATTTAATTTGCCTTTGACCAGCATGTACTTTGTTTTATTGTGGGAGATGCTTAATTTAGCCGATTTGCACCAATTACAGAGTTTATTCATGGCTGTATTTACCTTATTTTCTAATTCCCTTCTACTATTTGCGTTGATTATCAGGGCCAAGTCGTCTGCATAGGCAACTGTCCCCGACGTCCCATAACAATGGCCCTAATATTGAGCCTTGTGGGCAACCTTTGGTGATATCTTTTGTATAGCTGATATGTTCAGCTGAGTAAGTTATTTTCCTGTTGGTGCAGTAGCTTTTCATTAGTTTTAAAATCCTGTCGTCAATTTGTAAAATTCGTAGTTCTTTGAACATAGCCGGCCACCATAAGTTGTCAAAGGCACCCGATATGTCCACAAAAATCACCACTGTATATTTCTCTCTTATGTCTTTGGAGTTTTCTATAATAGACGTTAGTCTGTTTATAGCGTCAGCGGTGCCCTTTCCTTTTCTAAATCCGTACTGCAATGTGTACAAACTTAAATCTCCCCTTTTGGCATTAATTCTATTAGCCATGATCTTTTCTAGCATCTTGTACGGATACTTTTGTAAGGCTCTTCTACCCCTTTTTCTTTTATGGAGCTTGGTGGCTCAGTGGTAGGACGCTTACCTCTTGCGCGCGGGATCCTGGCCCGATCCCCGGTCAAATAATTTTGAGGCGGACAACATCTTTTCATGAGTTTTTTCTGAGATTATTCCCGTTTCCTCCCACTTTCTCCGGCCACAAATTCTTCCATCATCATTCACTTGCTTTAATCGTCTCTCTTAGCCTAACAGACAATCATGGGACGTTAAACTCAAAGATTTTTATTCAATTTTTCTTTATTTCTTTTCTTCTACGCCAAATATCAAAATACGCTGAAACGCGTGTTTAAAATATGCTGAAACGCGTGCGAAGTGTCTAAATACCAAATGTTATGTTTCTAACATTATGATATTCCTAGATATGGACAGTGACAAATTTAGAAGGCAAAAACAGAGGGGAAGGGGAGCGGCCAGAACCCAGACTATCGTAAGTTTACTATAAACTTTCAAAAATATATAAATAATATCTTAAATTATTTTTATCGCTCAAAAACTGTCTCCGGCTACGAGCAAGCCTCCTGACACCCCGCGTAGAACCGGCTCTACAAAAACTGATGAGATTTGCTCGTTCGTTCCTGCGGATATCTGGAGCTTTGCCGAGTGGAAACCTTTTGTAGGGTAATTTCTACACTTCAAATTTTGCTTCGGCACACAAACAATAGCAGAAGCGTCTTATGTTGTGCAATTGGACAGCAGTTAACATTTCTCCTACTTCATGTAGGCGATTTCCTCTGGGCGTCAGGAGGCTAGATTCGCCACTGGATATGGACAGTTTATTATAAGAATTGCAACACCGACCTGTTTCTTCTGTAACAGTTTTCCTTCCCCTCGAGGACAAACTATGGAAAAACGAAAAACACTCGAATAATTATTTTAAACGAAAACATTAGACACAAAATTTCATATTTCTAACCTTAAGAGATTACGAGGTATGGAGTCTTTGTTATAACAATTGTAATCCTCCATTTGCCCTCTTTTACATTTTCAAAAATCCTTCGTTAGCGCTATCTTGCGTCAATAAACCTATTTGCTGACTAAATTTTAAGTTTCTAGCCTAAGCAGTTTTGCCTAGGTTCTCTCTAGCTAGGCCCCGATTTCTCTGTAAATTTGGAAGAGGGGGGGGGGCATTCACATGAAGAAATCATATATGAGGATTTTAAAACAAATTGCATTCAAATTATGCTAAATATTGTAATTTTACAAATATAGTAAGGGGGCCACATGAGCTTTGGCCACATGAGGATCGGCGGCCTTGCTCTCTAGTGTTGCCTAATCTGTCAGGACTTCTTGTGTTATATGGAGAGATTATGAGATTACTTTATATTTAGAGTTATTTCTGGGTTTCTAATAAATTTAATACAAGCGGACATCATGAAGTCTATATAAAGAACACCAAAATGATAATATCAATATCTGTATATACAAATAGACACGAACAGTTAGATGTTATAAAACTAAGATTTGCAAAGTTGAAGTTTTTTCTTTGCAAGAAAGAATAAATAATGCATTTGTATTATTACTAACATGAACAAAATAAATTAACGTATTATAGGAAGCAAAATATCATGTTAGCTCCATGCAGTGACGCTTTCAGAATTTTGGGGCCGCGGTGGCTCAGTGGTAGAGCGTTCACCTTTGGTGCTTGGGGTGACCCAGCCCCCGCCAAGTGAACTTTGTGGTGGACAAACACCGTCTGCGTGGATTTCCTCGTGGTTCTTCCGTTTCCTCCCACTTTCTTCATTCCACCATTTCATTCATTACTCATCATCACCGTCTCCTTTAGCGTAATCGGCATAATCGTGGGACGTAAAACTTAAATTTATTTTATTATTATTATTATTATTATTATTATTATTATTATTATTATTATTATTTGCTTTCAGAATTTTATTTCATTTATATAAGGGTAAAAGCTACTGTATATGTGTGCATTTAGGTGTTAAGCAGGAATTTGAAAAGACAGGAAACAACGTAATCCCAGAAACAGTGTTACGTTTATTTGTAGTAAAGTTAATATACCTACTTGTTTTTGGAAAGACACAAGAACAAAAGCATAACGAAAAGTGGCTTTTACAGAAAAGATTAAATAAAATTCCGACCACCATCTGTCACTGAAACTGATTTAATCAGTACAATATTCAACATGAGAAACCAAAAATAAAGCCAGTAGAGTAGTAAAAGTGGAGCATGGCTAGTTACACACTTATAACCGAAGATTCTAGAATCTAGTGACATTATTATTAAGTAACTGTTAAGTACTGCCATACATATTTACTTTTTAAAAAGAATTATAAAACTAAATTGAGTTTATAAGAAAAGAAATAGCACAGTTGATGTGGAAGATCATATCTTTAGCCCCATTTGAGAAGCGGTCCAATACTAAAAGCTACTACATCTATGTAGTATTGTACGGGTATTATTCTGCGTCCGAAAACCCGATAAGGAATTGTAAAATAATTCCACCTATATTTTCTAGGGAAAAAATGATAGAACTAGATTGTTTTTATGAGAAAGATTACAGATAAAATGTAAGATCAAATTTTCATGCTACATCAATAATTTCCCTGTTAAATAAGTATAGTTCTATTAAGAAACTGTACAAATGTATGTTGAGATACGAATATTTTTTTTTTGGGGGGGGGGAGTCAGGACTCGGAGGATCCCCGTGGGTACGCCCCTGTATCTTTACGCTACATCAACAAACTATTTGTTAAACAAATGTAACTTCGTTAAGAAAGTATACAAATGTACGCCGACTTTCGAAGTTTTAGGATAGGTTTGGCCAGTGGTGGATCAAGGGGGGGCGATCGGGGCGATTGCCCCCACCAGAAAAAGAAACTTTCTTATTTATATATATATATATATATATATATATATATATATATATATATATATATATATATATATATATATATATATATATAACCTATCCCAAAGTTTGGAGCCCTTAAAAGTAGCAGTATGACAACCTACCGCCACCCCCAGAAGTCGGTCATGGATCCGCCCCTGGTCTGGACCCGGTGGACTTCATGTGGGTGTGCCTCTGTTCCAATGGAACAGATGACTTATTCGTATGCTATGTATGAAAAACGTACACTGTGAAGTACGAAAGTGTACCCATTGTTGGTTCTTTCTGCTCACAGTGCAACCAAAAGGTTTAAAAGTAACATTGTCCTAATAATATCGCACACAGTCCTATCAGCGACGCCTACACTACTTGTAAAATATTTCCGATATTTGGCGATCTTTATCGTGTGCAGGCGTTTTAATTTAGCTAATATAAAAAAAAACTGCTAAGAAATCCAGAAATTGAACACGAAATAAACAGATCAGTAAAGCTAAAAATCAATACCAAGTTCACTCGAGTGGAATGTTAACTCCAACCAAACTTAACTCCGTGCATGATAGATCAATATTTCATTCTTGTTTGTGGGCGAAAATATCATCATCTTTTAGAGAGCGTAGGTGATTCGCGGTTTTCCAGAAAATTGGCACTGACTTTGAGTAAGCGTTGGCAGTTTTCCAATGGCGAGAATTCAGGTATTCAGTCTTTTTATGTCTTGCCCATTAGATCGCCACTCCATAATACGAAACGAACTTTGGCAACTTTCTACTTTTTCTTTTTCTTTCTTTCTTTTTTTATTTTTGTTTGTTTTTCACGTCTGAAAGCCTATTTAAACACCAAGTTTTCTGTGGAAAAATCCATTAAATATAAGTAAAATTATGTCTACAAGGCATGCTGTTATTTTAGTTTCTGAGATATTAGGTACTGAAAAGTTTCTAAGTCGATTACAATATCCAACTATGTATTGCGTTTTTGTAAGTTTTATAAGCGTAATAGAAATGTTGACTGACGCGAGCTTGTAAACAAACTTTTACCATTCTGTTTAAACATGTATTTCGTGAAAATAATCGTAAAATGTATCCGATTTTAATGAATCCTGCCAGGCTTAGGAAAACAAACCTATTGCCTGGAGTTAGTGTTGCCAGATCTTATGTTTTTCTGGCATGTTTTTACATTATACGTTTTCTTCTTTTGTTTCTCCAGTACATCCATTTTCCCCGCTTTTACAATAAAGAAAAGAAATTATACTAATGGACATTATACCTAGGTATATATATTTTAGTTATGAGTGCTGATGCTTTCAGGGGTGGTCTGGCGAGAATCTTCCCCCATATATTATCGTGTTCAAATGTTCAATGTAGATTTCTAGTATTGTCGTAACACTATTTTCACCCCCAATGTATGGAAATCCCCCCCCTGAAGAAAATCTTGAATAATCACTGGTTACGCCTAACAGCGCAATCCAACGATGTAAGTCAGTATTTGGAAAGAAACTACAAGTTATGTTCTTATACCCTAATGTTAACTAGCATCCGAGCCATTTTAATACTCTTTTAATGTATCGCTTGTAAAATACGAGGGGATGCTGATAAGTCTTTAGCTTTCCTAAGAAAAGTAAGTCAAAGTCAAAGTTTTATGATGAATTTATTTAACATGTTCCCTCCTTCAATTCTATGCATTTTGCTATCCTTGCAGTTTGCTTAATCCTTTATTTTAAACCGTTTATATGCGATTTTCAGTTGCAATCGTTTCATAAGTGGTGTTGAATTTTTATCCGTTTGGTGCAGTGTTAGTTAGATGGAACCAGGTCAGGTGAATAGGATGTTTGATTTAAGGTTTCAAACCTTAATGTAGCCAATTTCTTCTTTGCAACATTGTCTTGTGACGGGATGCTTTGTCATGGAGGTAGACAGCTTTTTGGGACAACTTTCCAAGGCGTGTTTTTCAGCTCTAAGTGAGGCCTATCTCGTAGTAATGCTGGATGGTAAACCCTGGTCATGATATGACGTTGTTGTAGATAATCAACCTCTTCGTGATCCCAGAAAACACTAACAAGAACCTTTAGTCTGGTCTTTTGGACCCGAAAATTCTTTGGCCTCGCGTTGCGTTGAGTTGATTTTGAGTTTAACGTCCCTTTCAGCAGCGAGGCTCTATAAGACGTGGGATCCGAACCACATGAGCTCCCGCCGGGAATCGAACCATGGTCTCCCACCCCAAAGACACATATGCTAAAAGCTTAGCCGTGAAGGAACTCTCTTCGGCCTCGGACAACCACAGTGATGCCGTTCTTTTGGTTTTTATTTTGCCTCTGGATCATGCAAAAACATCCATGTTTGATCTTTTGGGACCAAATGTGCAATGAAGTTAGTGGCATCCTAGGCCCTACTCTAAACGGCTCTCGAAGAAACATTTAAACACCTATTTGGTGGAAAACTTTTCACATATCAAAATGATCACCAATAATGACACTAACGCGTTCACGCATTCGCTGTTTTTTTTTTTTAAAGCAGAAATGCGTTGGTCTGAGAGAATTATTCTATGCATCTTTTCAATTGTTTCGGGCGCAATCACTACGGAGAGATTTCCAGGGCGGGGTTCATCTTGAGTGCCCAAATCTCATGTCCTAAATATGACAATCCAGTTCTTAATAGTGTTTTTGCACGGGGCGTGGAATCCCATCATTTGTAGTATCTCATTATGAATGGTATTCGAAGACTTGATGACTACTCTAGTTTCTACATTATTGAACTCCACTTGCCAACCCGCCATCTTCTTGCAGCAAAATTAGGTCCATTAAACCTAGCTTTTTGATTATGGGTTACAAACATGTACAGCTCAAGTAATGGGAAGGAGCACCCCTCGTATTTTCCATTTTCCTTTCCCGTTCAAAGAGAAAACTATTCTTTTAAATCACGATGTAGCTAATAAATTCATAACCAATAACTTGAATTCACTCCATTTTACTGCGATCAATGTGGAGGTTGTTAATAGCTTACTTTATTATATAGGTAACCAAAGTTCTGTCACTTTTTCACTCAACACCTTCGAACATCTATATGTCACCTAAGACGTACCTGGAATATCACAAATAGTCCCCATCAGCATCGACGACCTGCTGTCAACGTTCTGGAAGGCCATGGAGATTCCATCATGGTAGAACTTGGTGGACCGTGAAGCGAAGAAGATACCAAGTGCATTTTGCACCTCTACTAGGGATTTGAATTGGCATTCTCTAAGGTGATTGTCCAAGGAATGGAACAGGTAATAATCGGACGGCGCAACGTCCGGGGAGTATGGCGGATGCAATAGTGTTTCCCATCCAAGGCTTAGAATGGTGTCTCGAGCGTTGTCCTGTAACAGTAGGACCCCTTTGCGATTCAGAAGTGCTGGCTCCAGAGTTTTTTCTTGAACACTGCTCAACTGCTGACAGTTCACAATTGCATTGATGCTCTGACCAGCTGGTAGCACTTCCCGATACACGATGCCTCGAGCAGTCCACCAAACACACAGGAGGACCTTCTTTTGGTGAACTCTGATTTCGGCTGTTTTAGAACAGGTTCATGGGATGCTAACCAATTATCGTACAGGACGCACTTTTCGTCACGTGTCAACATCCTCTCCAGAAATGGCTCCTTCCTCAGACGAGACAGGAAAGAAACACATGTGTCTGTTCGCGTTGTCTTCTGGCCCGGGGTCAAATCATATGGGATCCATCGACCCAACTTGTAGTGCTTCCCAAGTTGATGGAGGTGCTGCCGAATGGTTTCTTTCCTCACATTAAATTGTAGTCCCAGTTCCTCACATGCCTGGCCACTGTCTGCCTCAATTGCTGCCTGAATATCATCATTTTGTACATGTGTTGGTCTTCCGGCCCGAAGTGTGTCTTCGAGTATTTCGTCACCGTCCTTAAACTTGTTAAATCACCACTGCACTGTCCGCGTAGTCACGACAACCTCACCAAAAGCCTGGCGTATCTTCCTCCCCGCTGCAGCGGGATTTGACTTCAGTTTGAATTCGTATAGTATACACGCCCTTATGACACTCTGTGGAGGTCCCATCTTGACTCTGTCCTTACGCAAGTTCACAGTATAACTGAACTGCCACAACCAGGTAGTACCCACACCAACAACTGACCTTCGCCTTATCTCGATTCGCATTCAACTCACGGTATGAGGGCCAATTGAACACAGACCTCCACAAAAAGCGACAGAAGTTTCTTGGTTACCTTTATAAAACTTTGAAGCGAAGTCTTGAAATAAAATGTTCTGAGGGTCGTTTGACATAGTTCTATGTGTATATCTGGTACGGAGTATGCTTAATTTTAAAAGTGGTTACAATGCTGGAAACTTATTATTCACAGTGTTTTCTGCTTTTAATGTAGAAGCGTTAAAAATTTCGAGACAGGTTTGAACTCCTATCGAAATTATTAAAAAGAATATCATCGTTAAACGTGTATAGCAAATATGGGTGGACAAAGATTCCATAATGAACATGCGTAGTATGAAACCAATCACTGATAGACCCCAAAAAGTCGACCTTCTTTGCACAAAGACCTACTGGGCCGTTATTAACGCCATTGATCTTGGTAATACAAGGATATCGCTACTAGACTTAAACATAACAAGGATTAAACCCCACCTTCAATACGACAAATATACCAGTATTCACAATTAACGACCTATATATTATGAACCTAATTGCATATACACGTATACACATGTATAATTTGTTAAACAAGAAATAAGTGCCTAAGGCTCATATTTATACTAATAATTCAGCGAGAAGTTTCAATTGTCAGCGAATATGAATTACGTTATAAACACGATTAATAATAATAATAAAAAACTTCCTCTGGGTCATAGTTTTTTTGGGGGGGAGGGGATCTTCATGATTTCAATTTCTCCTCTAAAACACATTACGTGCGTTAAAATGATATCGTTTGAGTTAGAACTTTTTTCCCCTTTAAAGTGAAATTCAATTATTCAACAATGCTAAATATAGACAGCTTCACTATTAGCAAATAGACTTTAGCGAAGTGATTACTATGACAACGGCACTATGTATATATCAAATCAATGTTTAAACAGTTCGTTGAAACTATAGAAACACGTAAAAATTTCTAGAAATTTCAAACTTGCTTCCAAAAAAAAAAAAAAAGTATGTTTTCTTGAGAAAAAACAAATCAAAATTTGGAAAACAAAATAAAAATCATTTGTTCATCATTTCTTTGAACGCACATTATCTTTTATGGAGTGATAGGTAACATTTTTGGATTGAAATACTAAATAATCAGAATGAAAATATAATTCTAAAACAACAGCTCTAAGATTATATACCGTATTATTAAAAACAGGAAAAGAAACTGGCTGGGGCATTGGCTAAGAAGGAATTGTATCATGAGGGACGTGCAAAAGAGTATGATGGCAGGAAAGAGAGGGAGAGGACGAAAGAGGCTCCAATTGATGGACAATATCAAAATAGAAAAGTCATACGTAAAGATGAAGAGGTTAGGAGAAGACTGTGGAGCATGGAAGCTTCTTAGTTGCAGCAAGTGACCTGTCAATGAGACAGAAAAGCTATGATGGTGATGATGATGTTCGCAAATAACGTCCTACACACTTCCTTCTACTGAACTACCGCTAGCAAAGTTCTTTCCTTCACTAACACTTTCCTAACACTTTCCTTTTTGTTTTTCGTTCTATCAACCTAACTTGACATTCATTTTTCTTTATAAATCAAATTTTCAACATTTGCATGCCCGCAACTAGCTTTTGTGTCCCCGAGGCAAACACGAAATTCGGTATTCATTTTTTTTTTTTTAGATACTCCATTAACCATGTACCCGGGGGTACGTGCCCCTCTTGCTCTCTCCTAGTTGCAGCCCTGAACACTTGCAATCATTTTTCATTGCTTTTTAGTAATATCCAAATTTCTGCTGTATAAAATGCAGTATTCCACAACAAAAAAAATTAATACAATTCACCTCATTCTATAATTGCACTCACCAACCCTCAAAATAAGGTTTTCTTCTGATGTCTATCTTTAAAATTACTTGCCGATCACATTTGAAATTTCTACTGCTAATCGATCTACATTAACATTTAGTTTCATATCATATTCTTCGCAGCCTAACGTTTTGTTAACTTTCATTTGGACCACTTGGATGCTAAGATGTCTATCTCCAAAACTGAAATTTTTTAGAAGTGAAATTTGAACTTCAATATCTCATGAACAATTCATATCTCCGTTATGTTGGTTACAAAACCATAACTTTGGAGTTTCCAGTTGAATAATTTACTGTTTACAAATATATTTTAAAAATGTACCCATCTGTAGAAGTGAGTGAAAATTTAGGCATTTCTTTTGTTTCGAGTTAAGGCACTTGGTATCCAATCGGTCCTTTTCTTATTAAGCTAAAAGATTCGTGTTATCTGCAAAGTAAATACAACAGTGATATATTCTATCTGTCACCGAAATCCAAGCTTCGCTATGCAAGTTCTTCCGAATTACTTTTTTTCTGAATAAATACTGAATAATGCTAGTATAAAGGAAACAATGATGCTCAACTTTCTTCAGTGGGAGATCTAGTTCGGTGCCGAGGGCCTAGGCCCCCTGTTTTTGTTTTTTTTTTTTTAGAACAATCATAACTTAAGCTATTACTTATATATTTTTGAAAATTTATGGTAAACTCGTGATATACCTATCATAGTCTGGGTTTTGGCTGCCCCCTCAGGCTACCATATTATATATGTAAAATGGATTACCTTTAGACTTCCAAAAATTTCTCTTGACCTTAGTTTTCAAGACACAAGATTGAAGTTTTGCACACTTATTATGAACGTAATAACGTATTTTCCTTAAAAAAAATTCAGATCTCTACATGAACCCAGGCCCGAGCCGGAGGGGCGCAAAAATTTCGATTTTTTTTTCGAAAAATCTCCCGGATTTTCTCGATTTTCCCGTTTCTGGTGTATAATGCGGAGAAGCGAGTGGTACCGTTGGAAACTATGCTTTATCCTGACACAAACAAGTTATGAACCATGATCCTACGATAAACAGTAAGGAAGCAGAGGCTGTTTGGGTTGAAGTCTAAAATTTACCTCAAAAAGTGGAAATCCTAAAAGGGTTAAGCGTGTCGCATATAGTCCTAATAGTGACAGACATGGTTCTAACAGTAACGCACATAGTCCTAACAGTGACAAACAATCCTAACAGTGACAAACATACTCCTAATAGTGCCAAACATAATCCTAACAGTGACACTCAATCCTAAGAGTGACGCACATATTCCCAACAATGATGCACATACTCATAACAGTCACAAACATATTTCTAACAGTGACAAACATAATCCTAACAGTGACACTCATAATCCTAACAGTGACAAAAATAATACTAACAGTGACAAACACTTCTAACAGTGACAAACATAATCTTAACAGTGACAAACATATTCCTAACAGTGACACTCATAATACTAACAGTGACGCTCATAGTTCTAACAGTGATGCACATCATCCCAATTGTGACACATATCGTCGTGACAGTGATGAACTTAATACTTAAAAATAAATAACAAAATGTAGTCATAACTGTATATAATCACTTAAAAATGATTAATTGGAACGCCCTGTATAATCTGTTATGAAGACTTAAGAGAGAAAAACAGAAGTGAGAATTTCCGTCTAGTAGCAGATGATAGAGCGCAGAAAATCCCTTGGACTCTCTGGGCGTGCATTAGAAGAATTAAAAGAGGAGGAAAGATTAAGAGCGCGATAAAAATGAAGCTCAAATCGGCTATAAAATAAGCCCTAGGGTGCCCTATTTCAGCTCTCGATGACGTCATGGAACGTTAGAAGCTATGAAATAAAAAGACGAATCGTTCTAAGAGCATTCGATGATACGTCGAAGATTTTCTTCAGTGTAAGACGTTATATAGAGAAATTATGTTGCACACTAATTGTACTATTATATAGGGTGTCCACAAATTAAGGAAACGAACAAACTGCCGAATACTTAGCGAAAACTATTCCAACAATTATCTTAGATCTACACAAATCTTACACTAACGGGTGAAAAATCAAACGTAACTTACGTACAAGTTTTAGTTTTCTGAAATCGAATACTTCATTATATACTGTCGATCAGGAGGGTGGTAATCTATACAAGGAGGACCAGAAGAGGGAGAAAAACGAAACTTTGCATAAAGCAACTATATGGAGGGGGACATTGTTTTACATATTAAACAACACTACCCAGTCAACAGTGTTGTCATCCCAGGATAAAGTTATATTTTTTCAAATGGCACTACGTCAGATTATTACACCTAAAATACTACATTTATTATTCAGTGTTGCAAACTAAGGATGTTATAGTATCACAAACATCAAAAATTGGGAAGCCTCTATCAAATATACAGCACAACGGAGATGGACAAGACAGTGCACATCGAAAGTACCTTAGCGTTGGATACTATGGTCATGGTATGACTTGTTTTGAATGAATAGCAACGAAGTTACAAGGGCTTGAAAATTTAAAAATTTTTGAAAGGATTTATTTCAAAAACCTGCTTAGGTAAGTATCATATCTAGTTTTTTTGTGTGTTTGCAATAGATGTATAAATTATTTGATCGTTTATAGCACTTCGATATCTCAAGCTGTTCCGGAGATATGATAAACATTACCGAAGCATGCAACACTCCTTAAATCATGTAATTGCGAAGAATTGTTGTAATTATACCTACTAAAAATTATTGCGGAAATGCTATAAAAGAGACGGAAAACAACAATCAGTTTAAATATTGTCCAGAAATACGCCATTTTAAGCAGTGTTTCGAACTTTACCAATGTTTGTCATATCTTCGCAACGGTTTAAGATATCGAAGTGGTGTAAACGCAAAATGATTTGTTTGCCGATTGCAAACCACACAAGTAATTAGATATGATACTTACCTAAGCATGTTTTCGAAATAAAGCCTCTCAAAAAAATCAAATTTTCAAGTCCTTGTAACTTCGTTGCTATTCATTCAAAACAAGTCATACCATGACCACAGTAGCCAACGCTAAGGTACTTCCGATGTACACTGTCTTGTCCATCTCCGTTGTGCTGTATATTTGATAGAGGCTTCAAAATTTTGGATGTTTGTGACATTATAACATCCTTAGTCTACAGCACTGAATAATAAATGTGGTATTTTGAGTTTTTGTTTGACATGTTGATTTGAAATATGTATTAATCTGACGTAGTGCCCTTTGAAAAAAACTTTATCCTGGGATGGCAACACTGTTGACTGGGTGTTGTTTAATACGTAAAACGATGTCCCCCTCCTTATAATTGCTTCGTGCAAAGTTTCGTTTTTCTCCCTCTTTTGATTTCCCCGTTATCACGGAAGTTCCAGATAAATTGTAAATGAAAGTGACCATGTTTGTGACCTCATAGCTCTTGAACCACCCGACTGATCTCCATCAAATTTTCAACATACATGAGGTTTGGACCTGGGATGTTTTTTTATCATTTCAAATTGACGGTACAAAGTAAGGGGGAGGGGAAATATATAAAAATAAATAAAACTTAATAACTCATTAACTACGTGACCGATCTCGATCAAATTTGCCACATATATGGTTCGGGCCTGGGATTGTTTTTGTCATTTCACTTTGGCTGTGCAACTTACAGGAAGGGGAGAGGAGGAAATATATAAGGCGAATAGTATCAAAATCCTCCACATCCATTTCGCTTACTTTCATGTAATCTTCCAAAACGTGGAGCGAATCTCCATATACACGCGTACAAAGTCCAATGTTTGAAACTTTTTTTTTTTTTTTTTTAGTATGAAATATTAAACTTTTAAACAAAATTATGTTTCCATGGAATTCCTTTAGATCAAACATATAACAAGCGATATATAACTCAATTTTGGTAAAAAATGGTTTTGGCGGTTTTTTATACTAGCCGCCTCATATAAAAGTAAATAAAAATGAAAGTGATTTAATCAAGTTTGTGACTTAAGAAGAACGGGCATTCTTCTAGTTTATAATGAAAATCGAATTTTCACAATAAAATATTTTTTCTTAATTAGGAGTAATTCGTCTTTTTGCCCAAGCCTCTAAAGAAAACGCATTCATGTTTCATATGAAAATTTGGTAATTTTATCTTTGAACACTTTTCGAGATGGAATAAATTCACCCACTGCCACTCCTTATTACAATTGAAATTACTAAGCTACAGTATTACAAACAAAAGGCATTAAAAGAATAAAATGACTAAATTTCAATCGTTCCATGAAAATTTGAAAATAATATTAGTAATAAGAAATATCCAGTTACCCTCACGCTTTTTGTGTGTCTATATTATCAAGTAAACTTGAAGATTCTTTTTGGCAAATCTCTTAGGAGAAGAAACGTTACAACTTGGATGTGTGACACGTAATCACATAAATTATTAGTTGAAGGAATTGGTTTCTCTTGAAGAATACATTTTTGATTGGTTTGAAGAAGTTTTGTTGAGAAAAAGATATCTTTCAAATTTAAAGTAAATTACTCAATGAGAAAGTCTTGTGAATATATATGATCAAACTTTCTCCTTGTTTTATTAGAAGAGGGCGAGGTAGCTCAGTGGTATAGCATTTACCTTTGGTGCTTGAGGTCCCTGGTTCGATCCCAGCTGGCGCCGTGTGGACTTTGTTGTAGACAAACAGCGTGCTTGTGGGTTTTCTAGGGGTTTTCCCTTTTCCTCCCACTTTCTTCATTTCATTCATTTCTCATAATCACCATCTCCTTTAGTCTAACAGGCATATCCGTGGGACGTAAAACTCAAAGATTTCACTTCATTTTATTTTATTAGATGCTATGCCAAAGTATGGAGAATCTTCTAAAACTGCAATATCTGTTTGTCGACAGGAACCAGAAAAGACACTGTAATAGAAAGAGCGAGAAATGTTAAAGCAGAGACGTCATTTAGGGGAAAAGGGAGCAATTCCTCCCCCCCCCCCGCCTCAAGAGTTTCAGGAATACATATACTTTAATCGATTGTCTCTAATATACTAGTACAAAATATGAAAATCTTATCTCGATGGTGCTCTTGCTCCGTCAGGCGAAGTCTGATATGACAGCTCTGGTTCTCAGGTATTTACTCTTATGGACTGGTATGTTCTCTGACGTCTCCAAATAAGATGTTTTCAAATAGCACTAGACGACCACACGATGTGGGTAATATTGTTATCCAATAACATTGCTTTGTGGCTTTTAACATTTAATTACTTTGTGGCTTGATACGTAAGTTATTCTCATGTGCATTCATTTGTAACGATACAGTAACACTTCCGTCTAAGAGTTGTGATCTATGAAGCGTTGTTTCCTATTGTGCACCGTTAATTGACATCACACTTGGACGCTTTGTCTTTCGAAAACGAAGTGGAATTGCCTCATTTATAGGAACGTTTTGATGTCTGCAATCATATGTTAACGTGTGGACGTCTAGTGCTATTTGAAAACATAAGACTTTGTACCAGGTTGGCAACACTGACAACCCAATAACCTCAAATGTTGATTACTTTCATTCTCTATGTTAGTGTAAATGTATTTGCACAGGCATAATTCGACTTGATTGTGATGTTATTCCTGTAATATTGAACATTTCCATTCACTTTCCCACATTGAGCCATTGGAGTGATTCGAGATTTGAACACCCTGTATCTCGGAAACGAAGCGGCATCGGACCTTTGTTTATAGGAACAGTTTTAGTTATTTGGATGTCCGCAATCACCTCGTCACTTTTGGCCATGCATTTATGTTACACCCTGTATAATGGTAATATGTAATATAGGCCCTATATAGGTTTTTGTGATTAGGATTTAGGATTAGGATTGCAAAAATATCGGAAATGTGATTTTGAGTAGCTCAGATCTTGGTGTTTAAAATCTATCGTTTGGGCGTTATAGGTCACTCAGAGTCGAGTTTTAGATACTAAAATAAATTAGTGTAGGAAATTTGAAATGATATGAAATGAAGTCTTTCAGTTTAACCTATGCCTGCGAGGCTAAGGGAGACGATGATTAAACCAAGTGAATGATGATGGAGAGAAATTAGTGGAATGAGAAAGTAAGAGGAAACAGGAATATCCCGAGTAAACCCACGGACACGATGTTGTCACCGAAAAACTTACTTGGCTGGGGTTCGAACCAGGGAGCCCACGTACCAGAGATAAGCGCTCTACCACTGAGCCACCGTGCTTCCCCCCCCCCAGTGTAGGAAATTGAGATCAGAATGTAATTATGAGAAAATAAAACAGTAAATATTAGATCAGCTGACATTCCAACCTAGTGCTGATGTCTCAGTGTATTGTAGATAATACGTGTTTTAAAAAACGAGAACTTGATATATATATATATATATATATATATATATAATGAATGAGATGTGAGTCAAACATGTCAAGTCTAGTACATCGTCTCATATCGGACGGAAATTTGTACCTATCACCAATCTTAAGAATTGCTAATAAAGGCCATGAAATCGATGTTGCTGTCACAAATTGAAAAAAAAAATTCTCTTTGCTCCCTTACTAGTCCATCTGCGAATGTCCTGTTCCGGTGCCGATGGCCTGTTGTTCTTCCGCTTTATTGCAGTTAAAGTTCTTTCTTTTCTTTTTTCCTTTTTTTTTAAAGTCTTAGTGGGAAGATGCCCTTACTTCTCCGGCTTGGCAAACTACGTATTGCGACTTGTTTTTTAGTTAACTTATGTCTCGTGTTTAAATAATTTGACTGTGATTTTGTTTCTGTGTTGGTATCCTAAGGTTCGTGTAATTCACTTACAGCAGAAGTGAATAACCATAAATTTATTACAGAAATAGAAAAAATTACTAAATTACATAAATATTTCCTTTGACAGATTTTTATCATGTTGGAATAGGCTCAAATTTCGCCCTTATTTCTACTAAAACCGGGCAAAGTCAAATTTTACAACTACTTCCAATTTTAAATATTAATTCTCATATAGTGAAAAGAGAAAGAGAGTGCGATAAACACTTTTTATATTGGAATTTTGCGATCCTGACCTGGCGTACCCAGTGACAGTCAGATTTATGACCACCAGACCCATGATCTGAAGTGAGCTGCACATATCGGAAGACACCAAAACATTTTCACACACATGCGATATATTGTTAGGCTGCTAATGTAATTGTAACAGAAAAATACTCTTTCATCTTTCTCTCTCTCTCTTCTCTCTCTGTCTTCTCATTATATTACAATTTTCTTTCTCGCTGCTGTTTGCATTTATGTGTGTCAAAGTGTTGCACTAAAAGATAACTACAAGGTTTATCAGAGCATAAAAGCGTCAGAATCAAAGAAAAGATAAGCTACATGTTTTCGTATGAAAGATCAAGTTTAATCCAGTGTAGCTGTAAAATTTGTCGTTCGGAATACAAAAATTGCCACTGAGCCTAACCATTGTTAAAATTTTCCGTTTATTCTATATTCAAAAATTTCTGTTATTTTTAAGTATGGGAAAATAAATAAACAAGAAATTATATTTGAAATATTCAAGATATGGTATCTTGATTAGGTGTCACAAACAAGCGAATTTTCAAGCTCGAGTACTGAACTATAAAATTCTCCCAGAAGCAGCTGCAGAGTTGATGTTTCATCTGCTTCCGTGTTTCCAGGTCTGCCTGGACAACCGGTTCAGTCCGGATCTGAGAAACGAGACCCAGACCCAGATGACCCTTACCCGTAAATGACCCATAGCTTATCACATCATTGATATTTCGGCTACACCTGTTTAATTACATTGTAAAACGGTGCTCCTACATCATATATCAGACAGGGTGCTATGTTTGAGGAATATGAGGGATACAATTCAGTTTTTAAACAGAATCAGATGATGATGTCACATACGATTTTAGTGACTTACAATAACACACATCTCTGAAATTCATTAGCACTGGTTTCATGGTTTTTCATACATTCCAATTTTCAACCTAACTTTGAATATCCAATTGCATTGAATGACTGGCCGGTGGTAACAATTTGCGGTGCACGATACCCTAATCAAACAGCATCTTCTGCTGATGCTTTCTTTTCTTTTATTCTTTTTTTCTTTCTTTTTTTTCTCTCTTGAAATGGATTTCATGTGGCTTCCATGATTGATAGCGTTTGGAATTGATTGATGTGGTGACAACCATTGATGACGCTTCCTGGAGTATCCTAAAGAACCCATTTTCCGTTGTACATCAGCACCTACTTTAATAACGGATCCGTTCCTTGACGAGATAATAAAAATAGACGAAGACATTTGCTTATATCGCTTTCTGACACACAGTTATCTCATATCATACTTATTTTATGGTCCCATTTTATACTGTTTCCTAAATTGGAGAAATGTTGTCAAATAGTCTCTGAACTGCCACTAAATTCTTCTCCCAATGCATCATAGACCTATATTTAGCCATTATTGGCCTCAATAACCGAGTGCCTCATTGTGTATACCAGTTTTTGAATATCCTGGAATGGTTAATTACCGCTCATAAATTTAATTAAATAATCACTGTTTTGTCCTCCTATTTATTACACTCCTACCGAATGTGTAGCATATTTTATGTTCCATTTTACTACAGTTTTCTTTTTCCAGATCTAAATTCGTAGATCTTATAGATCCGTATAACTTTCTTTAGAATTTTCAGTTTGACCCAATTTGAATTTATAAATTGATTGCACATGAGACCGCTCCCCATTCTTTTATTTTTAGTCACTCTTAAATGTAATTTTTTGAAAGTAGTTTTCTCGAAAACAGAATCATTCTTTTGCTTTTCACGATTTGTTTTCTTTTGTTTGTTATTTATTTTTAAGGAGAACATATTTGCATGCTTTTAAAAACATTTATATTTTATTTTCTACTGTTTCTCTTAACACATTTTTGAAGAGGGGTTTCAAATTTATAACACCTCCTTGCGCACGCCACTGATATAATCACACGAAAAAGGAAAAGAAGTGACAAACTTTTTTTTTTTTCAATGGAACTTACCTAAAGAATAAACTAGGAACGGGATTTCTTCACGGCGTACTTCCTGGTAAGCTTAACCGCCTGCCCGGGTCACTTCATAAATAATGCACTCTATGGCAACACTGCGAAGTGGATCGAGGTAAACAATTCGTCAGTTGAAGCTGAGGGTGAGGTCTTGAGGCAGCATGACATGTGCTTGCGAGCTCCCTAGTGAATACAGTGTAACTGTAAGTGTTGCAAATGCAGGCGGCAGGTGTTTCGGGTAACGTGTCGATTGAAGATCAGAGGTTGCACATAAAGATTTAAACTTTACGTGCAAAACAAACAAAAAAAAAAGAAAGAAAGAAAAAGAAAAAAGAAAGAAAAGGAAAAAGAAAAAACAAAGAAAAAAAGAAAATCAAACAGAAATTCACGGTGCCTTACATGCAGTTTCTAGTGAGACAACAGTGGACTGTAGTACAGTTTCTCTTTGGGCTACTCGCTTCCGTAGTTAGAGCTCCTCCTTGGCTAAGCGGTTAGCGTACGCGCCTTTGGCGCGGGAGACCCGGGTTCGATTCCCGGCGGGAGCTCATGTGGTTCGGATTCCACGTTAATCAGTAGGTCCACGTCTCATATAGCCTCGCTGCTGAACGGGACGATAAACTCAAAATCAATCAATCAATCAATCGCTTCCGTAGTTGTCGTGTGAGCATAAAGGATGATGTAAGACAAGGAAGGCCGAAATTATCAACCGATGAAAGAAGTATCCAACCTGTGACAGATGCACCTGAACAAGATCGCCGTGTGACATGTGAGGAATTTTCTAACATCACAGGGATTTTTATCTGCGTCAGTATACAGAATTCTGACAAGTGACTTACGCAAGGGAAAATTTCTGCCCAATGGTTCCTCCACTTCTTAACTGCTGAACAGACGCAGACAGTAAAAGCTTCACAAATACGGTTGGGAAATGTTACATCATGGTCCCTAAGACCGGACATGAGTCCACCAGTCTACGACCTGTTCCCAAAATTGAAACAACGTATACGTGGACGTCGGTTTCCATGTCTGGAAGAGCTTTTTGCAACCTTACTCGAACCATTCGACAGCTTCAAAAAGAAAGGCGTTCTTGGTGGAATAGAAAAGTTAACCGGACGTTGGGATTCCGTCATTGCTAAGATGAAACATTATATTGAAGTCTGTAGAGAGATTATCTCCAAATAATAAACGTGTGTGTCACAAAAAAATTAGTGTGCAATATTTACGAAATGGCCTTCGTAAATCAAATTATGATTACATTCCACTCTTATACACGGTACGTCCTTGAGCAAATATTGTTCCAGTGCAGCCACTATCATATTTTCATATTGTCCCTGTTCAACTCCCCCGAACAAATATTTCTGGAAGAAAGCCTAGTTAGGAGATTAGGGATGCGCACGAGACAAGATTTGTGGCTGTCTCGTCTCGAAAATGTGCTGTAAAAGTGATGTCTCGACTCGAAAAATGTATATTTTACTATTGGAAGAGCCGTGTCTCGACTCGAATTTTGTTAGGAAAATCCTGTCTCGACTCGTCTCGTGCGCATCCCTATAGGAGATAAAGCGTTTAAGTCAAAACAAACCTTTTGTATAGTTCTGCCAGTTGTATTTTATAAGTATCATGGTATATCGCTAACTTTTGAAGCACCCTATTCTGTTCTTTTCGAAACTAGACGTTCGTAGACTAGATAAAGATTCGTTTTCAGATATAAAGTTTACTTACTTACTCGAGAGAGATACGTCAAATTGAAAAGTTAAATATAATTCATGGAGGGTGGAAGTTTTGTTAAGACAATGAAAATTGAGTTCCCTTTGTCTGAATGTCTTTTTCGAGAGGAGTGCTTGAGGGATGGAAACAAAAAAAGTAAATTATACTTTCATTTCGTTTTTCCTCTTTTTGCCAATTGTCTTTTCAGTTCACCTTTTTATTTTCAGTCGGAATGAAGTTATAGAAAATAACTCCCTATCTTTTTAAAGTTTTTTTTTTTTTTTTGTTTTCAGTGGTCGCCCACTTTTCTAAGTTCGCTCTTCAGGAACAATGAAAACGAAAGAAAAATAATGCATTTTCTACCCTCAAGATCTGTTTTCCTCTTCTTTCGTTTTCATTAAATAAAAAATTGAATTAATCTAGTTTCTTTGGTTTGCAATTATTTATTTATTTCCGTACAAACACACACATTCACAACAGAAATACAAGCTGAACTATTTGAATTATTTTTCCCATTATTTGTGGCTTGGTTGGTTTGACGAGCTAATCAAATTTTGCTTCAAGGTTTGTTTTCTGATTTTAGTAAATATTTGTTTTATTTCTTATATGTTAGAGTTTTAACTTCATATGTTAGTCTTGTCTTTTTTATTATTATTATTATTAAAAGAAATAATCTTTTACTGTATTTTAAAGGAAGATGCTTGTTTCATAAATGATTTTAAGTTTTACATGTTTCCCTTACACTGATAGTGTATTCGAATACGACGCTTTCGCTTTAGGAAATACCTCAAACTCTTGATACTGAGTGGAAGTAGAAGATCCTTTGGGGATCCTATGGTACAATTTGTACCATACGGGTGTTTCATGGTACATTGCGTTATAACTCTTCTATTTGAGCTTTTTCGTCCGGTTTTTTTGTTTTGTTTTTCAAGTCCAGAGACATTCTAGAAGACCTTACGTATGGTTTCACACCTTCCTGCGTCGAGACATAGGAGGTGATGTCATAATTTTAAAATATATAATTTCTCTTCATGTTCATTATTTTTGGCGGGCTTATTTTTGCACGTAGAAGATTGAAATTTTGCACAAACATTCAGTCCTCCGAGTACTATTTACCAGATTTTTTTCAGATTTCTGCGTTAAAACAGGAGGGATCCAGAGGGGCAAAGAGCTGAAAAAGGGATATTTTAACCAAAAAATCCCTTTCTTCGAGATTTCCCCCCCTTAGATACATGATGGAGACACGTGAGTCATACCTTCTGAAAGGCAGTTCTATTATAAAGAGAATGATGTGCGAAACATGACTCTAGGGTAATTAGGGATGTCTCAGGGAATTTTTATCAAAATATACTTCTGTATAGGGGAATATTGGACATTTCCGGTATTTTTTGCGGGCTTATTTTTGCAGTTAGAAGATTGAAATTGTGCACAAACATTCAGTCCACCGAGTAGTATTTAACAGATTTTTTCAGATTTCTGCGTTAAAAAAGGGGGGGGGTCCAGCGGGACAAAAGTTCAAAAAAGTTATATTTAGACCAAAAATCCCTTTCTTCGGGATTTTCCCGCCTTAGATACATGATGGAGACACGTGAGTCATACCGTCTGAAAGACAGTTCTATTATAAAGAGAAGGATGGGCGAAACATGACCCTAGGGTGATTAGGGATGTCTCAGAAATTTTTTTACCTGAGATCATGGTCTTATGCGGTAATTTAGGGGCATTGTGGGAATTCCTGATAAAATTTCTCCCGCCTTTAGTATTCAAGATAGAAACTTGAAATTTGGCAAACCCATTCAGTCTAGCAAGTACTATTTATCAGATTTTTTTTTAGATTTCTACATTCGCACAGGGCCGCTCCAGAGGAGCCCAAAGTGTGAAAAAAAATTCCCCCGAAATTTTCTCTTTGACATCACTTTCCCCTCTCCTGGTATATGATATGGGCATGCAAGTGGTACCATTTGAAAGCCAGCTTCATTCTGAAGAGAATGAGGTATGAACCATGATCCTAGGATAAATAGTGACGATGCAGTAGCTGCTTGACTGAAAGTCTAAAAAATACCCCAAAAACTCAGGATCCCGAAAGGGATAAACGTAAGTGCGTGAAGGGAGGTCTATTGATCCCATGTCCTTTCTAACAGTTTAATGTTAATCTCTCTCTCTCTCTCTGGAAATCAAGATAAGAGTAGATTATTATTTTGTTTCAAATTTATAAATAGCAATGGTTAAATTAAATGAGTGACTAAACTCACACTTCTTTTGTGTAACAAAATCCGCCTTTCCACACTGGATTTGTCGCTCACGGACATACATGTACACCAGGGTCGGATTAAAAGGGCTTAGGGGGGGCTATAGCCCCGGGTCTCCAGGTGGACAGGGGCCTCTACTCTGCTCAAAATCTCAACTGGCTGTCTAAAAAGAATCATGAAGATACAATGATCAACACAAAATAAAATATGATCAGAAATATAAAACATATTCCCTTAACTTTTCTACGGTATTTTATTAGGTGAAGTCAGCAGGGGCCCCATAGTTTTATTTAGCCCCATGCCTCCAGATGGGTTAATCCTGCCCTGATATTTACCACAGAAAAGTCTTAATGTATTATATTAGTCCATTGTCCTTTTCGCTATGCTCTTTAATGAATTCAGCACATCAAATACTAGTTTTCATCTAATAACTTAAAGCTGAAAACTCACTCACTTGGCAAAACTCAGACGCTTTAAGGCATGTATATCGATTGATTGAGATAACCAGTCTAATGGAAATATAAATGAAAAGCACGTAATTATATTCGCAAATTGATAATAACAAATTTGTTTATCTTAATCCTTAAAAGTACCTTTCAAATTCTCTTTTAATCGTTTGACGGATATTTACCTTTTTTTCCTTCGTAATTATGAATATTCCCATTTATCTTAGTGATGCTCAAAAAAACGTCATTTCCTATTTTTTAAATGGTGCTCTCGGACATAAAATGGTCGAAGAAAAAGAGTCCTAGAAAAAGTGGATGATGCAAATACTAGTAACAATATTAATAGTGATAAAGTAGTAGTAGTAATAGCAGTATTGGTAGGAAGACCTAGAGATAGCTAGGAGGAAAGATGGAGAGGCCGAGCTCTATATAACGTTGACACGTGACTCTGTCACATAGATTAGAATTTGCGTCACTGACAAATGAACGCTGGTAAGGAAAACGTTCTTGTTTACAGCTTTTTCTCTCCTGGCAACACCCGCCTGCGTTCTATGATGAAAACGTGTGGCTTTCTGTGGCAGAAATAGAGGGAAATTCATTTTAAAAATGTTGGTTTAAGTATGGCAAGAATGTGAGGTTGGTTTTATTGTTATTGTGATTAATGATAATAAAAATTTCACTCTAGTTCCAGTTAGAATTTTTACTATATATGCAAAAAATTAATGTTTACATAAAAATGTACTGAAGTACGTAAAAACAATGGAAACTAGAGGTTGTATGAAATATATACATTTAAAATTAAAGACAGTACAAAAGTTATTCATCTAACTTCATAAAAAACGTTTTAACTAATGACAAGGTAAAATTTCAGCCGCGGTTGCTGCAATAAGTTGCATAGTTGTGCAGCAAAAGCCTTCTTCCTAACTTTGAAAAAAGTTCGAGTAAATACGAGGAAAAGTCAAAAAGTTCCAATTTCTTGCACTAGAGTTTGGCAACACTGCTAGTATCCAGCGCTAAATTAGTGTCGTCTGCAACACTTCTATGCAACGTGTCACTCTTAGTCCCGTGTCATTCGTTGGAGTGTAGCAGACCGTTAAACATGGCAGCTCTATTGTCAATCTGCACCAAGGAGGAAATGAGGGCAGTGATTCGCTTTTTGTTTGCCGAAGGTCATAAACTTGTGAAAATTGTTCATCGAATGCAAGCGCAATATGGTGACAGCTATTTATCGCGAAGCAAGATCTACGAATTTATAGAGCGTTTCAAACAGGGAAGAACTTCTTTATGTGATTAGGAAAAATCGAGCTGGCCATCGACGTCAATGACTGAGGACAAATTGAAAATCGTTGAGGGTATGGTGACAAGAAACAGACGAATCACAGTGGACGAAATCATCACCACAAGTTAAGAAATTTAAACGTCAACCATCAAGTAGTCATTGATGCGGTGCAAAATTGGTTACAAGTACAACCGATAAACTTTTTTTTCCGGACGGAATCAAAAACTTGTGAAACGTTGGGAAAAGTACGTAGGAATGTAGGGAGATTATATAGATAAATAATATGTTTCAGTTTTCTTTTGACTTCTTCTCCCACAAAACTTATCTTCTTCAACATAGTGGCAATATTGATGTATCTCCCAAGGATTCATATAAAAATAAAATCCTAGAAAAAGAAGGAAAACGTTTACGTTTATAATGGCTTGAGCGTCGCAACTGCATCCAACAACATCGAGGATATATCAGAGTGCTTCCATTTCTTAACTTGATAAAGCTGTTTTATGTCTACATCCATTCGTGTCATTTAGCAACAGATTCAGTGACCAGTATATTTAGTACAGTGGTTCGCAACCTTTTTGAGCTTAGGGCCTCCTTGGGTGAATGCAATTGTCCTGACTGCTTCATCATAAGAGTTGACGTGGCAGTCTAACAAGTAAAGGATCCAAATGGATGAATCGAGTTGTGGGATAAGACATAGTGCGCCTGATAGAGGATGTGAAAATATGTGTATGTGGAAAGTTATAGCGGCTGAGCGCCATAAGAAACGGAGGGGGAAGGGGTCGAAGTTGGTGGGAAAGGGCTATGCTATATTATAGAAAAACAGCAAATAAACTGTTGAATTGTAAAAGTAGTGAAAGATAGACACTGCAAATGGTGGTAGTTTCACAATTTGTCAAAAAATGAATGGACAGAGTAGAAGCTCCACCGCCATCTTGAAATCCGCCATTTTGAAATTGTGATATTTTTTGAAATGGAAAGGTAGTCATGTGATACGTCAATTAGAGCCAGTATGTTCTCAAAATTGCAATTATGAACTTTTGTGATCGTTATCTGTACTCATTTGAAAGATTTAGGATCATCTTTATAGTTATTTACGAAAATCTAGAAGACTGGTACTCGTATGTTGAAAATTTGGATTACAACAAAAACACATGTACAACAAAATACTTTGGTTTGTGTAATATTTACCTGTACCTTGGGCAGAAAGTACTCATACATATGCACTATACTTAGTAGAATGTTCATTTCATATTAACAAAAGAAGAATGTTTTTAATATATGTAAGTGATTATTATGGGATAGTTGATGATATGGACATGTTTTATGGTTACCTAGTCAGTGAGTTTGTGTACTTAACAGTTTTAAGAAAAGGATATTATAAGTTATATCAAATAATAAACCAGTTTAACATCGTTTATAGACGTTGTCAGTTTTATTAAAAAGGTGAGATTAATGGTATTTAAATATCGAAGCTAATATTTTTATGTCAAAGAATTACTACCACTTCGGATTTTTATCTCAGCAAACGAACCAGGTTTACGACTATCTTTTTGATAAGTCGTTGTAAAAATTTGGTGCCGAAACCCGGGACTTTGTAAATTCAATTCCCGAAGAAGAGTAAGGCTGAATTTACTTTCATATTACAGTTAATGAATACGAACTTAACTATATTGCGAAGTGGTAAGGTAATCATAAGAAAAATGGACAACGAAACAATGCAGCAGGAATCAAATACTAGTGACAGCGATGAGACTAGTGTAACACCAGGATTGGCATCGAAAGATATCTTGTTAGCTTTACAGCGACAAATAATGCAGATGTCTACCGAGATAAAGCAGACCATGGAACAGAAGTTCAACGAAGCTCACAAACAAAATGAAGAATTAAAGCAGACCATGGAACAGAAATTCAACGAATCTAACAAGACCATGGAACATAAGATAGAACTGAAGTTTGACGAAGCTAACAAGCAATATGAGGAATTAAGTAGACGGATAGAACAGAAATCAGATGAAACGAAACAGACAATTGTCCAGGTGGTGAACGACATTTCCTCACAGTTCGAGGAAAAGTTAAAAAGGATATCCGATGATTGTCAAGAAAAGCACAATCAACAAAACCAAGAAATTAGTGCTGTAAAAAAAGATTTAGAAGTAATAGAATCTTCCATTAAACAGCAAAAGATCCAGGTCAGCAACAACTCTAATAACATACGTGTAAATACACAGTTGTTAGCTACTATTCAGGAAGAGATTAGAACGTTACAGGCTAAAGACAACATTTACCGTAATAACTTGGGTAGTGATCGCTTTGAGTTGCCCCACTCACCAGAGATGAACTCGCCTTCGCCCGGATCTGATGAGGATATTATACTAGAAGAAAGTTGTCCGAAGAGCACTGATGAGCGAAACATAGATGGTGTCATGACACAGCACGTCACGGATAGGATCTATCACTCAACAAGAACAAGGAATGAGAAAAAGAAGGTAAAATTAAGTGTTAAGATGAGTGAAATTAGAGCTATGAGCAAATTCAGTGGTAAGTGTAATGAGAATGCTACTTCTTTCTTAGAGAAATTCCAAGACGAATGCAATATAATGTCTATCGATCGATCACAATATATGAAATTAATACCCCATGTATTACTCCCACCTTGTTCCTTATGGTTTAAAGCAATACGTGATCACATTAGTACCTATGAGGAATTCAAAGCGGCATTGATCGCAAATTATGAAAATGACTTTTTGCTGGCAAATAGAGATGCCACCCTTAGAAATCAACACTTCAATCCTCGATTGCACAAATCTCTTGTAGAGTTTGTTGTAAATGTCTACAACGAATTAAAGGTCGTTAATCCTTTGCAATCGGAATCGAGAATAATAGCATCGATTCGAAATTTGCTTCCATTTAAACTGCAACAGATCTTATTTTCCACACAGTGTATGAGTTTCAGCCATTTATTGATGCTTGTCCAATGCTACGAAACTCAATACCATGCCATGAACCCACAATCAGGAATGGGTAAAAATAAGAATAATTCAGATCATTTGGTGCCTGTTCGGAATTTAAATATTCGGAGTGTGAATAATACAGGACCTAACCTAAGCCGAGTATACTCTAGCAATCCAAATGAGCAAAATAGACAAGGTTATGTAGGGAATCCGCTTAACCTAACTAATCATGGTAATTATGATGTCAGATCACTCAACAGCAGTAGATATAAAAATAATCGAAGTACTGAGCGAAATTCCAGAAATGCAGCGAACTACGTGGATAGACGTAATTGGAGATCAAGAGATGGGACTTCATACCAAAGTCAGAATCACGATGAAAGACATGTACAACACAATGTAGAACCTAATCATGATAGCGCAGTACAGTGTACTTTATTAGAACCGTATGCAAGTTCGAATGTAACCTGATTACCGTTACTGAAATTAGGTTAAATTCATGTTAGTTGTAGATTCTTGTAAATTTTCATTTTAAGTTTATGTGTTAATATCAATAATGAAAACGATTCTTAAAAATACTTGAAATGCTTAAATAGAGTTTTAGGTAGACTGGAAAATTAATTTTCAAATGATTTTTATTCTTTCTTGTTAATATGAGGAATTATAATGCGATTTATAAGCAATTAAAAGCAAAGATTATTTATACTAGATTGATTTGTGTTGAAAACTTAATTGTCAAAGATTATGTTAAAAAGAAGCTCTATTCTATAAAATCAATTATCCAACGACTACCTTGAAAGAAATTCTTCTTTATTATAACATCTTAGTGCTACTATGTATACCTTTAAATGCAACATCCGACTTATTTGTTATTTAATGCGCCCGTAAAGATTAATATTATTTGTTACCCACGTTTGTCCTTTACATTTTTTGAAATCGCACCCGTCGACGATTAATTAAATAAGCGACGATATTTTAATAAGGAAATATATTAATAATATAGTGGATAATAATAAAATAAATATAATTAATGTAATTAAAGATAAATATTGATGAAATGAAAGAATTGTTATGAATGTATTTATATATATATATGTATATGTGAAATATAATGAATAGATATACAAGGTGCGATTAAAATATGATGGGCATATGTAATGTAAAGAACACTAATGTAAACGGACCAGTGGTTCTTGAAGATAAAAGCCAAGCCTACTCATGACTTTTATATTCAGTCCCTTTGTCGAGCGACATTTTATACAACAAAATACTTTGGTTTGTGTAATATTTACCTGTACCTTGGGCAGAAAGTACTCATACATATGCACTATACTTAGTAGAATGTTCATTTCATATTAACAAAAGAAGAATGTTTTTAATATATGTAAGTGATTATTATGGGATAGTTGATGATATGGACATGTTTTATGGTTACCTAGTCAGTGAGTTTGTGTACTTAACAGTTTTAAGAAAAGGATATTATAAGTTATATCAAATAATAAACCAGTTTAACATCGTTTATAGACGTTGTCAGTTTTATTAAAAAGGTGAGATTAATGGTATTTAAATATCGAAGCTAATATTTTTATGTCAAAGAATTACTACCACTTCGGATTTTTATCTCAGCAAACGAACCAGGTTTACGACTATCTTTTTGATAAGTCGTTGTACATGTAAGTTAAACTTATCTACAAGCCAAGAAAATTAGCATTGAAATTTGATACCCAGGTTGTATATTATTAAATTATTATTTATAACATTACTTCCAATTGTGTTCATATAGTGCCGAAGAGAATCGTTTCACTCTGGAGAACCGCTTTCGTTTTTTGCGCTGTTGGTCAAAAACAATTTGGAGTTTATGTAGCTGCCTTTTGTTAAATGGCATAAGCACTTACAAATATAGACCATAACAATAAAATCTGATTGCCATGCAATTATACCGTACTGCACGTAAACCACTTGCTATATTTTTCACTTAACTTTCTTTGTCCACCTTCGTAAGCAACAGCAACTCGGGACGAGGGTAGCATGTGATATCTGGATGAAAATTGGACTACAGCAATGAAGTTATGGCGTAAAATAACTTATCGGTTGAGATGGCTTTCTCGAGTGTATATCGTGTTGCATTATGTTTGATCAGTTTATTTGAAACATGAAGCCTTCGATTATTGTGACAATGTTGGTTCGCGAGTTCGGGACTTGCAATGATGATCCATCGTCGGAGGAATACAGTGTATTTGAAAGAATTAAAAAGTTGTTGGAAGAAAACGAGAGTGTAGTTAATTAGATACAAACGTTGGTGACTTGGAACCGAATAAAAATGGTGATGATGTTGATAATACCGTTAATGATGTAGAAGAGCAAGATGTTTCTAAATTAGAATCATCCATTGAAGCTGTAGAAGATAGTTGTTCGTAATAAAGCAGCAGCTCCTCATATGTGCCTTCCCCGCCACGAAAAGAATTTCACTGTTAGTTTTCTTGGCTTGCAGATATGTTTAACTTACATGTGTTTTCGTGATAATCCAAATTTTCAACATACGAGTACCAGTCTCCTAGAGTTTCGAAAATAACTATAAAGATGATCCTAAATCTTCCAAATGAGTACAGATAACGATCACGAAAGTTCATAATTGCATTTTGAGAACATGCTAGCCCTAATTGATGTATCACATGCCTACCTTTCCATTAAAAAAAATCACATATTTCAAAATGGCGGATTTCAAGATAGCGGCGAAGGTTCGTGATGATCTCTGTCCATTCTTGGTTTGCCAATTTGAGAAAGTATCACCGTTTGCAGTGTCATCTTTCACTACTTTTACAATTCAATAGTTTATTTGCTGTATTTCTATAATATAGCATAGCCCTTATCCTACCACTTTTGACCCCCTCCCCTTCCGTTTCTTATGACGCTCAGCTTCTATAACTTTGCACATACACATATTTTTACATCCTCCATCAGGTGCACTATGTCTCATCCTGCAACTCGGTTCATCCATTTGGACCCTTTACTTGTAACAACCAAAAAAACGTTTCAACTCTTAAAATCAGCCTAGAAGAATCAACATTAACATTTGTAAAAAAGCAGTCTGAACTTTTTATAATTTGTAAAATGTATATTGGCTTTTGTCCAATAATAAAAAATCCTAACATTTCATGAAATCTCAATGCCCTCTAAAATATTCTATTGCCTCATTTTATTGCAGTTCCTCCTTTGGAAACGAGAACGTCTCCCGACGGGCGTTAACGCCCACATTGAGAACTGCTAATTATTTAGTACTTACATATTATTATTATATCAAAACAAGAATAAATCAGAGACCTCGTTTCGTGTCGGTTTGCTACAGCTTCATGCAAAATTAGCGTATCTGACAGGAAATTAAAAGCATATTCCAGAAATGAACTGTATCTGCAGAATTACATCGTACATTTCCATTGATAAGATATGGTAGCAAATTATAGCATGTTGTCTAAATGGCAGCATATTTTGTCTTAATTGTGTCTTTAAAAACTGGAAACGGGGAAGGGCGAGAAATAGCGTTATGTACCAGGTTCTCTAAAATATTATTATGAGAAGCATTATTATTATTTTCGTAATTACTAGATCTTGAAGTGAAGATGCGATTTTAACTACCTGTTCCGGACAATAAAATAATAATAAGTAATAATAATCGGTTCGGGGAACCGGTGCTAACTGACTGAATGGCACCACTGCACTACTTGTATCACTCGTGTATTGTTGTATTATCGATAAGTGGTTGCATTCATTCGGCAACTATCAGTATCAGTGTTTCTTCCAGACATGTTTTTTTTTTTGAGAGGGGGCACTGCCCCCCGATTAGACCAAAATATAACGTCTTTAATAAACAGTCCATTTGATACAACTTGTTCCTTCTGACAGTTGCTTTCCTCTGCTTTTTCTTTCCTGCACGAGGTCATAACAATCAGGCAAGAAGAACTGTTTCTATGGCAACAGCACGTTCAGCCAATTGTAGTGGTTCACTTCTCTCGCTCTGCAATAGTAAACATTCTACCCTTTGCGCACGTTGCCAATTTGAAAAACAAAAGCACATTGTTTCAGTCGAATGTCAACTTGACTAGTGGACCTTCTGGTTATTGAGAGAATTCTTTTTTAGTTATCTTTTGTGTCATTTAATTTTATAAAACTGAGATTTTCTTTGCAATGCATAATTTTGTGTTTCAAGACCAGACGCAAAAGCTGGCAACACAGCATTGAGCACCACATGCGCGCAGCGAGCTGTCAGAAGGGACAAGTAGTATCAATTGCAGTATAATAATAAATAGAGTAGTACCAGCAGTGCCTCCCGGAATACAAGTGTGCCCCCCCCCCCCCCGAAACATTGTTTCTGAAAGAAACACTGATCAGTATACTTAACATAGCAGTTAAACATTTTTCCGCTTAACTCAGTTTCTTCTATTACCCCTTGTGATCGAGGAGCGGGCAGAAAAGAAAAGGAATATTTGACAAAACATAAAAGCGCATCGAAAAAAAGAAACAAGTACGAGGCGGTGCTGGTGCACATGACGCCCACAGCGAAAGGCAATAAATTTTTAAATATTTTGAAACATATGTGTACGAAATCTTTCAGAGAACGTTACAAATACTAGATATTCGAAAACCACATTTCGCTACACCTCTTGGTTACCGAAATATGGGGAAATAAACAGTGATACCATAGATGTTTGGGGTTTGCATACTAGATGGAAAAAATTCGAAAACTAAACACTCATTCCTAATAACAATCTCAAAAGACGTTTAAATTCAAAACAAACACAAACAGCTGTGGGGTTTTAGGGGTACCATGGGGTCGCAAACCATCCATTTCTAAACATTAGCAAAACACGTCTAAACATACTTTTAAAGATCATTACATAGATGTATTTACCGAAAATACCAAGTCAGTACACCTAACTGTTACCGAAATATAGGGAAATAAAAAAACCGGCATCATAGATTAGTGGGGTTCACGTGCTAAAAGTTACAGTTTTGAAAAATTAATTATTCAGGCCTAACAATAATACAAAGAATATTCATAATCCATAAAAAAACACATACTAATGGGGTTTAGGGGTACCATGAGGTTTCTGAAACCCCCACATCTACGTCAGTTTTCAATTTCTTTCGGCTAGCATAAACACAATCCTCAGCTGGGTCGAATACCGAAAACTGCATGTTAATATCTAAGAAACTAACCGAGATTTTAAGGATAGTATTTTTGATGACGTCATAAATATATAGATATTTATGGATATGGACTTTTGGGTTTCTACTGTAAGGAGGAGAAATTTCACAAAACTAATATATGTGCATTAATATACAATCTAATAGACATTCTGTAGTAAAATATGATGGTACCCCTATGGGTTAAGTGAGAACCCCACTATAGTTTTTATAAAAATATTACTTCACTTACTAATTTCTTTCGGCTACCTTAAACAATTCAATCAGCTGTGTCGAATACTGAAAACTGCATGTCAATATCTAAAAAAGGAACCGAGATTTTAAGAATTGTATTTTTGATGACGTCATAAATATAGAGATTCTTATGGATATGGACTTTTGGGTTTCTACTATAAGGAGTAGAAATTTCACAAAACTAATATATGTGAATATATATTCCATCTGATAGACATTCTGTTGTAAAATATGATGGTACCCCTATGGGTTAAGTGAGAACCCCACTATAGTTTCTATAAAAAGATTGCAACATTTACTAATTTCTTTCGGCTACCTTAAACAATACATGCAGCTGAGTCGAATACCGAAAACTGCATGTCAATATCTAAAAAAGGAACCGAGATTTTAAGAATTGTATTTTTTTATGACGTCATAAATATAGATTCTTATAGATATGGATTTTTGGGTTTCTACTATAAGGAGAAGAGATTTCACAAAACTAACGTATATCCATAAGAAATCTCTTCTCCTTATAGTAGAAACCCAAAAATCCATATCTATAAGAATCTATATTTATGACGTCATAAAAAAATACAATTCTTAAAATCTCGGTTCCTTTTTTAGATATTGACATGCAGTTTTCGGTATTCGACACAGCTGAGCGCATTGTTTAAGGTAGCCGAAAGAAATTAGTAAATGAAGTAATGTTTTTATAAAAACTATAGTGGGGTTCTCACTTAACCCATAGGGGTACCACCATATTTTACTACAGAACGTCCATTAAATTGTATATTAATGCACATACGTTAGTTTTGTGAAATCTCTCCTCCTTGTAGTAGAAACCCAAAAGTCCATATCCATAAGAATCTCTATATTTATGACGTCATCAAAAATACAATTCTTAAAATCTCGGTTCCTTTTTTAGATATTGACATGCAGTTTTCGGTATTCGACTCAGCTGCATGTATTGTTTAAGGTAGCTGAAAGAAATTAGTAAATGTTGCAATCTTTTTATAGAAACTATAGTGGGGTTCTCACTTAACCCATAGGGATACCATAATATTTTACTAAAAAACGTGCATTAGATTGTATATTAATGCACATATATTAGTTTTGTGAAATTTCTACTCCTTATAGTAGAAACCCAAAAGTCCATAGAGGAACTGTACCAAAAGTGGGCCCCCATTTTGTTTTTTCCATATATCTAAGAAAATATCGATCAGAAAAAAATGATATTCAGGCTGAAAATAATACGATATGTAATTGCTTTGCTTGTTTCTTCCCATAACAATCAAGAAAAAAATAGGTTGGGAAAAAATGGATTTTCATATGGACTGCATTTTCGGCATTCGAAAAAACTGTTCCAAAACCGGGCCCCTTTAAATTTAGATAAATTATACAAAACGAAAACCTGTATTACTTAAATGAGTTACGCATTTAAGCTAAAAACAACATCCTAAACACTGGGGATTAAAATAAAATGAAATATGAATGTTTAAAAGACTTTATTAGAAGAAATTGAAACAAATTCCGAAAAGTAAAAAACACACTAAAAATGAACTTAAATCTTAAATATTCTACATTCTAGTGGCCGAAATGCAGTCTAAGAGTCTTTTTCTTAACTCCAGCACAACCTCCACTCTAGATTAAACTTGTAAACTGAAAATGTCTAAACTTAAATATTCCACATTTTACTGGCGGAAATAGCAGATCAAAAAGACTTTTTTCTTTTTTAATCTCTAGAACAATCTTTCAAATAGACTAAACTTGACTGAAACTTTCAAAACTGAAATATTCAATATTCTACTGGTAGAAATAAGAGATCTAAACATCTCTCTTTCTGCAACCTACTTATTTGGCATTAAAAAAAAATTCCTCAAACTTCAGAACCAAAACTTCCAAATTAAACGTGATAAATGAAATGTTTCACAAAGTTAAGATTTCTACTGGCGAAAGTCACAAATATAAACGACTTTGGCAGTCTCCTCACAATCTACATGGGCCCACTAAAAGCACATGATACAATGGACCCAGAGTTCAACTCTCGTATCACTCAAAAAAGTTTCAGTGCAGAAGGTGCAGGTGGCATCGTCATTTGTGGACGATGTTTTTCCCGGTGGAACGTTTAAAGTTGAAAATATTGTTGATGCTTCCTTATATCAGAGATTAAGCCACAATTAGAATCGTCTTCCTTGGCTCTTCCTTTCACCTTCAGCGGTATCTTTTACTTTCCTGGATCATAGGATCTTGATAATGACTTGACACTACCATGTCCTCGGCCGATATTGAGTAATTAGTTTCGGCTTTGTTTTGGGCATTTTGGACCTCTTGAAGATTGTAAATAAATTGCACGAATCATGAGAATTTGGTATGAAACATATCTTTCAATTTTGCACAACATAGTAGGGGCTCGCTTTAGGATTGACAAGGGGGCCCACTTTACGACCATACATGTTTCTACTTTCGCTGCAAATAATTTGTCACTCCTACGTCTAAATTACTAGCTAATTACATAGAACATACCTCTTACCATTAAGATTAAATAAATAAATAGTTGATTCAATTATCTCTTTACTAACTATGGAAAACAATGCTTGCTCGTCGGAGCTTCAAAACTTTCCACTGCATGAAAACTCGTCAGATGTTCATTGCAGAACAAAGGATTAACTGATCAACACAGGAACTAGCGCTGCATGCAACAGTAACGGTAAACTACAATTCAGCTTATTTCTAGCATTCTACGCCAATACCCGGAGCAGCAATTGAGGGGGCCCGCTTTATGGACCCGGGCCCGGGTTTGGTACAGTTCCTCTATACATAAGAATCTATATTTATGACGTCATCAAAAATACAATTCTTATAATCTCGGTTCCTTTTTTACATATTGACATGTAGTTTTCGGTATTCGACACAGCTGATTGACTTGTTTAAGGTAGCCCAAAGAAATTAGTAAGTGAAGTAATCTTTTTATAAAAACTATAGTGGGGTTCTCACTTAACCCATAGGGGTACCACCATATTTTACTACAGAACGTCTATTAGATTGTATATTAATACACATATATTAGTTTTGTGAAATCTCTCTTCCTTATAGTAGAAACCCAAAAGTCCATATCCATAAGTAAGATTCTATATATTTATGACGTCATCAAAAATACTATCCTTAAAATCTCGGTTAGTTTCTTAGATATTAACATGCAGTTTTCGGTATTCGACCCAGCTGAGGGTTGTGTTTTAGCTAGCCGAAAGAAATTGAAAACTGAAGTAGATGTGGGGTTTCACAAACCCCATTGTACCCCTAAACCCCATTAGTATGTGTTTTTTTTATGGATTATGAATATTCTTTGTATTATTGTTAGGCCTGAATAATTAATTTTTCAAAACTGTAACTTTTAGCACGTGAACCCCACTAATCTATGATGCCGGTTTTTTATTTCCCTATATTTCGGTAACAGTTAGGTGTACTGACTTGGTATTTTCGGTAAACACATTTATGTAATGTTCTTTAAAAGTATGTTAAGACGTGTTTTGCTAATGTATAGAAATGGATGGTTTGCGACCCCATGGTACCCCTAAAACCCCACAGCTGTTTGTGTTTGTTTTGAATTTAAACGTCTTTTGAGATTGTTATTAGGAATGAGTGTTTAGTTTTTCAAAAGTTTTCCATCTAGTACTCAAACCCCACACATCTATGGTATCACTGTTTATTTCCCCATATTTCGGTAACCAAGAGGTGTAGCGAAATGTGGATTTCGATTTTCTAGTATTTGTAACGTTCTCTGAAAGATTTCGTACACATATGTTTCAAAATATTTAAAAATTTATAAATTTGGTACCCCATGATACCCCCGAACCCCATTGGGGTACCTACCAAATTTTGCACAATAATACATTTTCAATTGTTATTACGCCTGAATAGGTACTTTTTCGAAATTCATCGTTGTTCTACCCGAAACCCAAAAGTCCATACCCGACCGGCATTTTTTCCCTCTGGATTTTCGAAAGGATTCCACTCTTCGAAGTACGTTCAAAATATATTTGTACAGTGCAAATTTGATTATTCACCAGCTACAGTATTTAATATATTATACTGAAGTCAACAAAGTTATACAACGTGCTTCATTAATAAATTCTTTTACATGGAATGTTATGTGTACCATTTACAACTTCACTTCTGTATCCGTATTCCTCCCCCTCCCTCCCACCTTTGGAAAAAATTCTGCTGACGTTCGTCTGGTGCATACAACTGAGATTAATGTAGTTCTCTGGTATGTTATTAATCATATTACACGTTTACTAGCATACTTTTTGTTTTATTTGATTGCAAGCTTGTGTGGAAAAATTGGTGGTCTTAATTTATTTTACTCAGTCAGTGAAATGGAGCATTTCATTCCCATCCGGAGATGGGCGGGCGCAAATATAATTATTAAAATATATTTTGTGGCTTATTGTAGCAGTGCTCACCAATCTTTTTTGACACTTTATTGGATGTCCAAAGCTTGGCGACACATTTGTTTGATTATTGTTAGTTCCATAAATTATAATATGCAAAATTGTAAGTATGTATACAGTAGTGAATGTCTAGTACTGGGCATTGTTGCTGCCATTGGAGCAGTGGATGATTTAGCCATCGTGCGACCATAAGCAGTTTACGAACAGTCTCTCCTCGCCTGCAACTATATATCGACCCCAGGGCCGTGCTGGGATACTAATGAGGGCGGTGGACAAGTCTACTAAAAGGGCGCCCATACAACTGGATATATATATATATATATATATATATATATATATATATATATATATATATATATATATATATATAAGAGAGAGAGAGACTTTGAAAGTATGGGTGCCATTTTACGTCAAAATCACCACCAAATTTGTTTTAAAATTAACGTAAATAGCTAACCTCCAATCGAAATCCTCTTTACTAGCGAAAAACGTTTTAATTACTGTAATAACATTTTTGTTAAACAAAAATAAGCTAAACGTATCGACAACTTAATATAGCACGCCAATGGACGTAGGCGGTTCATTGCCGCGTTTACAAAAGCTCTCCATTGATTTCTGTCATTAGCCAACTGAACCCAGTTTCTACTTTACATTTCAATCTCTGCGAGAACCATTTTAATATTGTCCTCCCATCTACGCCTCGGTCTTCCTAACGGTCATTTTCCTATTTGGATTTCCAGTTACAACTTTGAAAGTATTTCTAATTTTTCCATTCTGGCTACATAACCTGACCATTTGAGCCTCCTAGACTTGATGACCCTAACAATGGTTGGTAAACGGTATAAAATTATGCAATTTCTCCTTATGAAGTTTCCGCCTTTCCCCATTCCCGTTCCTTTTGGAGTTCGAATATTGGTTTAAGAATCATGTTTTCAAATATTTTCAGTCTGCGATTTTTCCTCCGAGTCAGTGACTATGTTTCGCAACCATACAGCACAACAGGCATGATTATAGTTTTATATTTTGACCTACAAATTCCTCAACAGAATTAGTGACAACAAAAGATTTTTAACTGAATAATAGCATGAAATCCCTGCTTTCAGCTGACATCAAATTTTTTAGAGATTATGCTTTTGGTCTGTTAATAATGATCCTACATATTTGAAAGTATCCACTTTGTCGAAAGAAAATATAAGTTGGTATTTTAACGCATTCATAAAATGCAGTATTACGATCCCGACAAACTTCCATTTATTTAGTTTTCTCTGCATTTACTTTTAAGCCTATATCAATGGAAGCGTTAATTAAGATTTCTGCATTTCTTTCTATTATTCTATCATTCCCTATTAAATTTACATCATCAGCATACGCCATAGACTGGCAAATACAATTCAGCTCTAGGACCTGATCGCTGTCTTTGATTTTTCTTATAGTGTTCTCCAGAACAAAGTTAAATAATAATGACGACAACGCACCTCCTTGTTTCAGGTCATTCTCAACATGAAAGCTCGTGAACAAGAATTTCTCTACTCGAATATTACTTTGGGATTCATTTAAACATATCTTAATTAATCTACCTTTTTCGGTATTGCAAATTCTGTAAACATGTACAATGTTTCCCTCCTACCAGAGTCTAAAGTCAATAGGCTAATTGATGTGCCAGGAAATTGTATTCTCATTTGTTTTCAAGTATTAGTCGAATGGTAAATATCTGGTCGATAGTTGATCGATTTTACCTAAATTCGGGCTGATAATCTCCAATAATTTCATCTGCGTATGGAATCAATCTTGCTAATACAATGTTTAAGAGGATTTAGTGGATGTTGACAGAAGAAAAATGCCTTAATAATTATTAAATATGTTTTGTTGCTTTTCTTCTGAACTGGAACAATGATTGATTCTCTTCACTCTTGTGGTAATTCCTCCTTGTTCCAGATAAGGAAAATGAGTTTGTGTATCTTGCTCTACAATTTTTCCCCTCCAGCTAAAGTTGTCAACCAGAATTTCGTCTACACCCGGAGATGTGTGTTTAATTTTTTAAAATAACGACTTCTATTTCTGTCTGGTTAGGTTCTGGAATATACGGTTATACTGCATGCATTTCACTTTCTCCACGCACATTAGTTTTTGGTTATGTGTTGAGCAAATCGTCAAAGAAATCTGTCGATCTATTTAAGATGCTATCTGTATCAGTGAGAACTGCTCCTTTAGGTTTCTTTAATATATAAACACGAAGTTGATAGCCTTTCTTAAGTTCGTTGATGCATTTATACATGTCCCGAATGTTTTTGTTTTCACTATTATCTTCAAGTTAATTATTTTTAACTTTCAAAGATCGCGTTTCTTTGTTCTAAAAGTTTCTGAAGTTTTCCGTCAGATGACAATGAAATTGTATGTGGTTATTTCGTTCGGATTTTGTAGCCAACGTTATTTCTTCTGTTTTCTCTTCTCTGCTACTTTAGTACGTTCCTTGTTGAACCATGGTTTGTTCCTACGTATTTCTGTGTGACCCAATATTTCTTTTGCTGAAATTTTAATGTTATCTCTAATTTCAACCAAGTATATTGAACACTATTGCACTCTGAACCTTCTAAAACCGAAAATCTATTCGACACTTCAATCTGGCTCCCCTCTCACCTGATTCTCCTCTATTTTTAAAAAAGTAAACCGCTCCGTTTTTAGATATTGAATATTTCCTTTATTCAACGATAGTCTGTCTCTTACTATCACAATCAACTCCTCTGAACGACCAAACATCAGTTGCGCTAGACTGTTCTTTTCTGTCTACTAAAACATGATCAGTTTTAATATGTGTTTTTCCATCTGATGAAGTCCAATTATATTTATGAATTTCGCGATGTTGGAATTTTGTAATCTTCACGATAAGGTTTCTGGATACTGCGCAGTTCACGAGTCTAACGCCGTTGCCACAACCTTCCTTATGCAAACATTTGTTCCCTATAATCGGTTTGAAAATACCCTCTCGTCCTACCTTCGCATTGAAACCGCCTAACAGAATTTTCATATGGTATTGTAGGAGATGATCAAATACCCATTCTATTCTTTCATAAAAACTGTATTTTTTTATTGCCATCCTTATTTTCTACTGGGGCATGCGCGTTTAAAACAATAATATTACTCCACCGACCCTTAAGAGAAGTAAAAGAATATCTATCATTAACAAATTCAACCTATGTAATTGCTGATATTACGTATTCGTTTGTGAACGGAAAGCCCTGTTTCTAGTTGGTAATTTTTAATTTGTTCCCCGTAAAAGAACGTAAAATTTCCCGACTTGACTCCTCCTTTTCCTTCTCATCTAACTTCCTGATATCCCACTAGGTCCATCTTCTATTTCTAAATACATTCGTTACAATTTTAACTCGCCTTTCCTATAGAGACTTCTAATATTCCATGTTCCAAATCTCATGTCGATTTTACTTTGCTGAGTTCGTGCCAAGTTATCAGTTCTGATTCGAGGATTCTGCGAACTTATCTGAACAATCCTTTTTTTACAGTATGAGGTTGTTAGCCTCACACCAAATTTTCAAACTGGATTATCACCCCTCCGCGACTGCTTACTCAGTATATTCGCAGCTAACCTCTGTATGTAGAGACCTTCTCCTCGATCCACAACCTGAGGACGCGCCATGCCGTGGCGACAGGAAGAGTACATTTTACGGAAATTAATACAGCTATATTTCAGAAATACAACAGGTACTGATTGTCCGAACACTGCTTTAAAACACACAGGAACAATCAATATGCTCGGATATATGGATGCATATTAAGACTGGGAAAGCTTCGATGCAGTAAAAATCGTAAATTAGAGACTAGTGTCAGTGTAGTATTACATAAATGCATCGTACATTTGACTATCCAAACTATTCTTGATGTATCACATTGTTTCGTTTTATAGATATATAACTTTATAATATTTTTGTAAGTGATTATACTCTTTACCTGTTTTCTGCCAATAGCAACTGTATGAATTCATAATACAAAACTGAAATACAGAAGAATAAAGTAATAAAAAACAATAATGTGATACTTCGCAGGGCATCTTACGTAAAGGGCGCCTCGTATTCTTCACAGGTTCTGTACTACCAGTCAGTATTTGAATTTATTACACAAGCTGGTCTACAGGCTAACTAAAACCACTTATCTATAATGTGATGTTTCGTAGGGCGCCTTATGTAAAGGGCGCACTGTACCTTACACGGGTTCTTCGCCAACAGTAACTGTGTGTATTTATTGTACAGAACTGTGCTATACAGAAGAGTAAATAAAGTCGTTCATCTTTGATGTGGTCTCGGAAGGGCGCCTAATGTAAAGGGCGCACTGCACCTTTCACGGGTTCTTTACCAATAAAACTGTAAGAATTTATTACTAAAAACTTGTACTTTTATTTATACTGTGATATTTCGGAGGGCGCTCCGGGACACGTCCCGGTGTCCCGGTGGGCCAGCACGGGCCTGATCGACCCTGTGATAAGATTCCCACTAACGCAATCGACTCAGCATATCTTTGAGAGTCTTGCTTTATCCATGTTTAACGATACATTTATTTTTTAGTATAAAAAGTTATGTTTGCGTACTGAAGTTTATTATTTTAGAGTGATAATGAAATGTATCAAACCAAACAAATTATAAAACATGTTACAATAATAATTTAGAAAAAAAAGATCTGTTCCTTTTTTTTTTTTTTTTTTTTTTTTTTTTTTTTTTTTTGCGGACCGTCTGAGTTCTGCAGCCCTAGTCAGGTTGCTTGTTTGCCTAACCGGAAAATTTACACTATGCTGTAGGCCTTGACTTGTCCAATCCGTCCGAAAATTGATTTGAACTAATTATTCAATATTTAATGATTTTTAAATTCTAAAATTTCACGGCACATATTATGGGACTGCGCGACACACTAATGTGTCGCGATACATCGATTGGGAACAACTAGCTTATAGGGTATACGCAGGGGTAAAAGTGAGGGGAAACGGGGAGACGCCATCCCCTCACCTCCAAAAAAAATGCACGGCGTCCCCCTAAGTTCCTATAAAATTACAATGGGCAGAGATAGGTAAGGGTACGGCGTGACATCATCCTGCTACCTACCGTCCCCTTACCTTTTTAGGTCCACTTTTATATCTGGGTGTACTATATTTTGCTTAACAAGTATTTAATAAGATAGAAAGAAAGGTTTTGTATTGTGGTAAAAAAAAAATCACAGTCGAAAAAAAAGTGATATATTTTAAATATTTTTCATACAGGTGGAAAAACCAGAGATTAATGTATTTCTCTATGCTCATTGAGTTAGAAGAGACCAGAAGTCTCCACCTAACAGTAAAAATTCTAAAAATTGTTCTATGCTACGTGACTTCTGTAGGTGAGTGGGTCACAACAGAAATAGGTTAAGAGGAATTTAACCACAGTTACACGATTCATATAAAAGACTGCCGTAAATTTGCTTCGGGGTTCAGTTGGTACAGTGGAGAAGCAAGGTGGTTGTTTTGAAGAAGTCTCCATCGATTCAGAACATAGAGATGGATCTCTCCTGCCCATCAAAGGTTGGAACTTCTGGTCTCTTCTGCCGAATAATATTATGGCGATCCTTCTACTTATCCCATAATTTGGATAAATGTTAAATTGTAATTCTCAATAGGAAATGTTCAAAATTCTTACCATGTAATTGGAAATGTCTCCCATCTAATTCATAAACATTCAATTAACTAGCTTTCACTTTTTAATTAGTTATTAATTTTGTAACTACATTTAAATTGTCATTCTATTTCAATAAATCATTTTAAATGTACTAACAACCCTTTTTAACATCATTTAAATTTGTTTCCATTATAATAAAAGGTGTATCTTATTTAACAGTGACAGGCATTTTGGTTAGCCAACGCTCTTAACAAGATATTTCAATTACGTTTGCTAATGACGTTATGGCTAACAAAGTTAAATATCTCACCGCAATAGAAAAGTACACCACAGTATGGTGAAAATTTTTAAACTTACAGTGAGCAGTAGTTGTCCATTAAGTTCGAAAGTAATTAGTAACTGAATTTTATAGTAATAATAACGATATTACCTTGAATCAACAAATACGAAAATAAAGATGATATTTTTCTATCTGTGTTTTCTAAATATGCAAGTATGAACCGGAAGCAGGCAGAGCATTCGTATGTGTACATATTCTTTTGAAATTTAATCCGCTGCTTTTACATGCCACGAAACGCAAAAGTAAAATTTATTGATTTAGCTACTGTATCTAAGATATCGTTGTTACCAAGGATAAGATAAAATTTAATCAATAACAAACCACCTTAAAATCAAATAAACGGAATGACTGGGAATTAGCTATTACCACTAGCTAACACAGTATTCAGTATGTATACACAGTCGTATGTAACCTTTTTTTAACAATTATAGAGCAGCTACAATGACGGTATTCTAAAACATCGGTCCAATACCAAAACCATGAATGTGCAAATTTTGCTCATTTCACCTAAGTTCAATTTTATGTTATTTGGTGCACCCAATAACAAAGTCCCATTTATGAATTATGAGTACATTAGAAGTTATCGCCAATTCCTAAAACATGTATCTAAGTCTATATACTGATTTTTCGGGGTAAGTTCAATATTAAAATTCTTATAGCTCAAAGTAAAATTTAGAACATTCGCGGTTTTGGCATTGGATCGACGATATGTATCTCAGAGATTCCGACTGCAATATTGGAAAAGGAACATAATGAACTATTACATACCATAAACTTTTTACTAAAATAGGGAGAAGGCTCCAGGAACTAAACGTTCGAAGCCTATGAAGACGGCGACCAAGGAGGCCGAAAGAAAGAAAGAAAAACTTATAAACTTCCTGTAATTACAGAAACGATAAAATTAAAAGTAAGCACAATTGAGGGCAACAGTAATAACCTGTATGTAAAAATTTATTGAAGTAATTATATAAAAAATATATACTTACGAATAAAGGTGGGATAAAAAGGCAATAAATTAATAGAACAAGAATTGAGTTATAAAAGTATAGTGAATTTCATCTAATTACCTATTATAAAAATTGTATCTAAGAATAGAAGAAAATTCTCCAAATTTACTTTCAGTTGGAACTATCGCACTACTCAAGCATCAAAAGATAGGACACCATCTATTTACCTACACGATAGAGATCAAACGTTTTCTTGAATTAATATTGAAATATATTGCACTTGTCAATCATTTTGTACTGTATTCTTCAATTAAAGTAGTTTCTGCTCAAATAAGTGATTATGCAAATCGAAAAGTATAAGAAAGATGGCAGTTTTTCAAAGTATAATAGTATATTATCCGTGTGTATGAGTTTCTTTCACTTTTTTTCTTTCTTAAATTTGTATTCAAATTCTAAAATAGGTTACTATTAATGTCTAACAGAAAAGAAATTTTCAATTTATGAGATACCTAGCAATCAATAGACCTCATATAGTGGAATATTGGTGAGTTTACAAGTGCTGCTGCAGAAGTTGCTACTTCCATTAGCAAATTGCTACTTACATTGGTGCTAGTGTTCCAAAATTATAAAATTCGGAAGAATAGACCTTCTTTGGTTATGTATTTGTTTAAGCCAGTAGCGCCATTTTAGGTTTTGCCAGGGGGGAAGGGGGCAAGATGCTTCACCGACGTAAGAATTTCACATTTTCTATTACGTCCTATACTAGTAGACCTATACAATCGATTAAAAAGTATGATCTCTCAAAGTTAGGAGAGGCAATCGCCCCTGCTCTCCCTAAATGACGCCCTTGGTTCAAGTTCATCTGTTTATTTTTGAAATCAGTTTGAAGAAGTATTTCAGAAATCGCTATTTGGAATGTGTCAATAGCTGCTTCAGGCGATATACATCGTCCACCGCGCATATTATTTTTTTAACGTGTAGGAACAGAAGTAATTAGATGCTACATCAGGTGAGTACGGACAATGAGTCAGTTATTCGAAATCAAAATTTTGTTGTGTTGAGTGGGAACTGGCGTTGTAGTACCGGTAGTGAAGAATGATGTGATGATTTAGATCTGTTTTAAGCAATTCATTCATGGTCTCTGGCAAACAAATTGTTGTCTATCATTCAGCATTTACAGTTCTAAAGCTATGGTTGCCACTTATCCGGTGTAGCAGAAAAACCAAGCAATTATTTGGTTTGTCAGTATCTATCGAAGAAACAAACTTTCATTGACTTCGAGTGACTTCTGAACACCCAAACAGTGGATCTCTGTTTAGTTTCAGGTTCGTATGAATAGATCTAAGTTTCGTTTCCTCTAAGGATGAAGTACAAATTTAATTTACCTAGGTTGACATTTTTGAGATTTTTTTTTTTCACCAATTGACAGAGACAATGTTGAGCTTCGGTCAATTTTGCGTGGAATCCAACGGCTTGAAAGTTTCCGTATGTTCAGGTGGCCGTTGAAAACCTTGTGTATTGCCTTCATGTCAATGTGCAAAGGAGTCTGAATCTCACGGTATGCCAAATGCGTTCTCTCTGTCATTTCACTTAGAGGAATTTCAATATTACTGGTAAGACCAGACGTTGATGGAGGACCGTCTCGAAATTCACCACTGAGAAATGTGTAACCACACTGGAATTCGGAAAAAAAAACAATTGTACAGAGTCCTATTAGATGGTACTTCACCCACAAGAGCAACAAATAAAGTCGCTCGAAGCATTCGTTCGGTGCTAAATTTCATTTGAAATCTTAACTAAATCATTGCTCATGAAACATTTCCATTTCTTACACAAAACTTCTTCTTCACACTGCTGTAAAGAATAAATGAATCGGTTTAAACAAATGCTCAAAGATAACTAAAACATATGGAAGTCTATTCTTCCGAGTTTTACAATAGTGGAACAGTAGTGACACTGTAAGTAGTAGTTTGAAGAAACTTTTCCAGGAGCCCTCGTATACCTCTTTTGTAGTTTTGGGGAATTTTTAAAAAGACTATTATTTTTTTAGTAAATCTAAAATTTAGTGTTGTATGATAGCCAAGCCTGATACTAACTTCTACAATAATCATTGTTTTCATTATGATAATAGCAAGAGGACAGATACAAGTAGAGGTCTCTAGTCCAAAATTATTATTAACTTTTAAATATTAATTGTTTTGTTAAATTTTCATGTGGAATTTATTAGAAACCGAGAAAAAACTAATAAGAAACTATGTCGTTCGTCGCCGGTATGATGTAATTGATATAGCATTTATTTACTTACACTGCTGGAATATATTATTTATTTATTCTACTGGAATATACTATTTATTTAAATACTGAACTTGAAATATGTACACTCTTAAGTACCAGAGTGCATGTATTGCTCTTCGATTTCTCCTAATTGTGACATATACTCTCCTCACAGTAGTGGATACACACAATAGTACCAGTAACACACATTATTATTTTAAATCTGAGCACATTAGTAAAGGTACGCCAATATGGACCACCTTAGCACAATAGTAAAGGTACGTCAATATGGTCACCTCAGCACAATAATAAAAGTACACCAATATGCCGTCTCACCACAATAGTAAAGGTACGCCAATATGCAAACCTTAGCAAAATAGTAAAGGTACACCAATATGCACACCTCAGCACAATAGTAAAAATACGCCAATATGCCCACCTTACCACAATACTAAAGGTACGCCGATACAATCCATTTCATCACAATAGTTAATGTACACCAATATGATCCACCTCAGCACAATGGTAAAGGAACGCCAATATGCCCACTTCAGCACAATAGTAAAGGTACGCCAATATGCCCATCTTAGCACAATATTAAAGGTACGCCAATATACCCACCTCACGACAATAGTAAAAATACGCCAATATGGGCAACTCAGCACGATAGTAAAGGTACGCCAATATGGCCCATTTCACCACAATAGTAAAGGTATGCCAATATGACCACCTCAGCACAATAGTAAAGGTACGCCAATATGCAAACCTTAGCAAAAGGTACACCAATATGCACACCTCAGCACAATAGTAAAGGTACGCCAATATGCCCACCTTACCACAATAGTAAAGGTACGCCGATACGATCCATTTCATCACAATAGTTAATGTACACCAATATGATCCACCTCACGACAATAGTAAAAATACGCCAATATGGGCAACTCAGCACAATAGTAAAGGTACGCCAATATGGCCCATTTCACCACAATAGTAAAGGTATGCCAATATGCCCACCTCACCACAATAGCAAAGGTATGCCAATATGCCCACCTCAGCACAATAGTAAAGGTACGCCAATATGCAAACCTTAGCACAATAGTAAAGGTACGCCAATATGCCCATCTTAGCACAATATTAAAGGTACGCCAATATACCCACCTCACGACAATAGTAAAAATACGCCAATATGGGCAATAGTACGCCAATATGGCCCATTTCACCACAATAGTAAAGGTATGCCAATATGCCCACCTCACCACAATAGTAAAGGTATGCCAATATGCCCACCTCAGCACAATAGTAAAGGTACGCCAATATGCCCACCTCAGCACAATAGTAAAGGTACGCCAATATGCCCACCTTAGCACAATATTAAACGTACGCCAATATGCCCTCCTTAGCACAATAATAAATGTACACCAATATGCCCACCTCACCACAATAGTAGAGGTATGCCAATATGGCCCACTTATGGTTTAAACAAAAGGCTCTATACTTTCATCTACAACCTTAATATATGAATGATTTAATAAAGTTAAACGTTAGTGCTGTTAAAATTGAAATAATTTATTATTCAAATATTACCAACTATAAAACTAATAATTATTTGAATATTGGAAACTAATATTCAAATATTCAAATATTAGAATAACAGCAGAAAAGTTATTCGAATACTTTTTTTTTCGATAAATGAATATTCGAACAACTTTAATTATGGTCACAATAATAAGTAAATTTTAATAATGAATAACAATGAACATTCGAAAACAAATGTTCTAGTATTCGAATATTAGCACATCAACAGAAAAATTAGCCGATTAATATTAAAAGCACTAATCTGCTGCATACTGCTACAGCCTTTCTCTTCCTTTCTCTTCTTCCATCCAGATGTTTCCTAGTTATTAATTTGGCAAATGATGGGTGAATCCCAGAGTAGCATTTAGACGAGGGTAGAATGGGATTATGAATCCCAGCCGTACTGGGGATTGAGTCCGGGTCGTTTTATTCATATGCAAACACATAATCATTCTAGCTCTAACATTGTTCCTTATGTATGTTTTTTTTAAAAAATCTTTGATTTCCATTTACTCTATATTACAAGTAGTGAATCTTACTGGGAATGTACGTCGGCGTATGGGTGTCACTATTAGAATAAATGGAACAACAATAGATTCAATCTGGCATTTAATAATGCATACTCATATTGAAAAATATTGATTTATTTATTTAGTTTACAAATATGATTTTGGTGCAATTTTGTTGCAAAATACAGTTTTTTTTAAAAAAATCTTATAACTAAAGAGGTTTACTCTGGCTTGCATTGGTGATAAGGAACACATTCCTCTGAAGTTGATTTCTTACTGAACCTGCTTCTGCGTGTCAGGTGTGACTTGTTCAAGATAGATCCTAGCTCTGAGATCTAGTAGAGAAGTCAGTAAGGGTGGAACAAACACACGCCAAACTGCAGCATCATTGGTTAACACCCCATAAACCGGTCCCAAATAAGCCAAAAGCAGAACTACAGAAAAGAACTACACACTACAGGTACTCCTGTGTGTTTGGTGGACTGCTCGGGATATCGTGCATCGGGAACTGCTAGCAGCTGGTCAGAGCATTCATGCAATTCTGTAATGTCAGCAGTTGAGCCATGTAAAAGAAAAACTCAAAACACTGGAGCCAGTTTTTCTGAATGACAAAGGGATCGCACAGGACAACGTTAAGTCCCACGTAGCTAGAATGACTCGGGATACCATTATGCGCCTTGGATGGGAAACACTATTACATCCGCCATACTCCCCGGACATTGCGCCGTCTGATTATCACCTGATCCATTCCTTGGAGAATCACCTTAGAGGACGCCAGTTCAGATCCCTAGTAGAGGTGCTAAATGGATTTGATACCTTTTTCGGTTCACGACCAACGAAATTCTACCGCAGTGGAAACCATGGTCTTCCAGAAATTTGGCAAAACGTCGTCGATGTTGATGGGGACTATTTTTGATCTTCCATATACGTCTTAGGTGACATATCGATGTTCGAAGGTGGTGGGTGAAAAAGCGACAGAACTTCCTGGTTACATTTATAATTTGAAGTCTAACGTAGTTTCACCAGGTTTAACGAAACTCGTTTGTTTTAAAACAAAGAAATTTCGTAACTCAGCTTATCTGGGTGCGGTCTTGTTTTTAACAATTCTATAAAGTTTTAATTGCATTGGTGTTTGTAGGGATAACCTGGACATTAGAAAATTACCATACATACATATAGGAAAAAAAAAGAAAGGTAAGAAAAAAATAGTTTGTGAAAGTAATGCCACACCAACTATTCTATCAAAACAATGTTTTACTATTTGAGTAAAGGACTCGTGACACATTTAGGTGCTCTTTAGGAGACAAAGCCGTTGTAGCAAAAATAACTGTTATTAATTTGACATAACAAAGTTTTGTGGGTAATTCTGAAAGTGATTACAGATATCATTAACCGTGGTGTTGTGGTTATGACGTCATCATGCAGTACTTTCTTAACGATAACCCTTTCTTTCTGGAAGAGCAATTGTCTCGAGAACAATATTGGTTGTGGCATAAAGCTCTTTGTTTGTCGTCCATGATTAGCCCGCGAGTACGCCACGAGGTCGGTTGCTGTTTCCGCTCGTGTGAGGTTAACTAACGCTAAATTCAACGGTCGGAAAGTGGAAGGTTACAGCCATTATTCTTAATCAGTCCCTCCATAGGGGACTCTCTAGCTGTTGGCCTTAGTAAAAGGAAAATTAAGTTACGCAACGAAACCAAAGCATTCAGCAAAAAGGAGGCCGGTTTTTAATAGCGTCTACGTTACTTCAAATACTTAACGACAGATGACCCATATTTAGATACGAAATACGATCCAAGTAATCTGGAATTCTTTTTCATTAAATTAGAATTAAATTTAACTATAAAATGTTGGAGTTGGCTGGGAAATTTGAACTTAATTTATGCTAGAAATCACAATATAATGCAACATTGTCGTAAAATACCGCTCTCATGATAGAAACACGACAATCCTAAAAAGTATTCGGGTAGTCTGTAGTACTATTACTTCAACTATATCATCTGTTATTGTGAATATTTAATGTACCGTATTTATCGGGGTTTGGTCTTATCGTGAGGGATACAAATAGCATTGATGCAGACCCTCCTGATTAAACCATCATCGTTCATAACATAAAGTCGAACAAAGCAATTACGTAGTCATTTTTGCATTTGAGTCTTCTTCGCAGTTCAAAAACCGAAAATAGGTAGGCTAGATACATTAAGTATACGTATCATTCATCTAAAGATCTAAATTACTTAAATTATGAACTCTGATAAACTGGAACCAAGATCAATAATAGTTAGAAGGCTTAAAACAACCAACTGTTAATACACTAAAAAAAGCACTTACAAAAGTGATTCAAAACAATAGTGACGATCGCCATCATAGTTGTAATTAGATGGTAGCCAGAGGTGGCCAGGCCTTCAAGAATACTGTTGGAATAAGATGTTTTTGTTCAAATGTTTTCTTTTCTTCGCTGAGAAGGAGCCATGCCCATATTCTAGCAAGATATCTTTCTTAGTTATGCCACAGAATATGTTATTCATCACAGTGCCTCGAAATGCTTTATTTATACTGGGTGCCGGTACACTTGACCCAGATACTCTTCTCTTATATTCTCTTACAGTATCTCGTTGTGGTCCAAAAGTACTTACGAGCTTTTAAAACACGTTCCTGAATTAATACCGTAAACACATTTTCAGAAGAGGAATATCTGACGAAATATTAGAAGAAAAGTAATAAACTAATCAAAGCAGAATAAAAAGGAATCAGCAAACAACAAAAAAGAAGTGCCACATATACAGAACTTCCCATCGGTCTGTCAGGAACTCCGAGGCTAGTACTTAATCTAAAAATCACGAAAATAAATGGTGGAACGATTAAGGAAAATGAAAAAGTAATACTCTTTTATGTGAAACATTTAAACACGGAAATACAGGGAAGTAGTGTATTGGATGGAATAAGGGACTTTTCTGATAACGAAAAGAGATAAAACGGTGTTCAAAGAGAGAAGAGTTCAGCTCGATAACACAACACTATATTGACTCCCGAATGGGCGAAAAAGTTGTATCTAAATTTAAGTATTTGTACATACATGATTTCCGAAAAGTCCCCCTATTACAGAGTAATGTCAGTGTAATTTTAGTGTATTTAGTACGTACTACAGTTGATATTTACATATTCGAACTATCGAGTGCCCCATCGTAGTTGTTTGAATTCCAAAAGATATCTTGTTGGCATTTAAGTCTGCTTAAAAAGGTGATTTTCCGTTTCTAAAACCAAGACTGCAACTGTTCTCAGAAACTCCCTGAGAAGAAGCTGACCTATATTATAGGTGTCTCCAGGGATAAAAGTGAGGGAGATCGTGAGGGAGCCCGTTCCTCACTTCTAAAAGTTATCTAAGCCGTCCCTCCACTTAATAAAAATTACAATGGGAAAAGATAGGCAAGGAGGACGGCGTAACGTCAAGCGTCCCCTTACCTCTACAGATCCATTTTTACCCTGGGCGTCTCAATTCGTCTCCGATAGTGGTGGGAGTTCATGTGGTTCGGATTCCACGTTAATCAGTAGGTCCACGTCTCATATAGCCTCGCTGCTGAACGGGACGCTAAACTAAAATCAACTCAAATCAACATCTCCGATAGTGTTGCCTACAAGACGTTTGCCGTCTACGAAACTCTCATGTTACTACTCGTATCCGGAATGAATACTGAAACCGGAATTTTGCAAGTTTTTCCTATTTCCAGTTTCTTTCCAGATAAAGTCTCTTTTCTTAGGATCCTGAATCCTTATCAAAACATTGTTGCTCCCTTTTACTATTTTTGCTTTATAAGAATGTATATTGGAACCGAAATTTCTACTTGATTTTTATCATTTCTACTCAGTGTTACCATGGAAGAAAAATGTCAAACATGAAACCTATTCTTGAGGCTGTAAATCGATTTTAAATAACTGTTCCTCGCTATCTGTTACCGTTTTCACTCTGTGGAGATCAATAATGAAATCGAAAGTGGAAGGGAATTCCTACCACTTCCGGTTTTAGTAGAGAGAGATAAGAGTAGAGATTGAATATACTCTTGCAACGCTGAACCAAAAACTGCTTCTCGTTGTCTATTACCGTTTCTGCTCTATGATCGTCAACGTTCAAACCGCGTTTCTGCTCTATGATTATGAACGCTGAAACTGCGTTTCTGCTCTATGGTCATCAACATTGACACTACGTTTCTGCTCTATGATCATGAACTTGAAACCGTGTTTCTGCCCTATGATCATCAACGTTGAAACCGAAAATGGTTAATTCCTACTACGTTTGGTTTGAAATTAAGGTTAAAGGAGAAGATGGAACATGTTCTGTGGAGGTTGAATCAATTCCAAACATCCCTTCTCTCAATTTGTCAACGTTTTTATTCTGATACTAGTCCACAGCAATTTAGTGTCGGTTGTCAAACAAAACTGAGCGAAATTGCCACTTTCCAGAATATCTATACATATAATGGAAAAGTTCTGAGAGATGTGTAATGGTTTCGTTTTAGGCTGAGGTATTATGAATCTACTGTTTCACTTTTGAATAGAACTACGATTCTCCATGTTTATTTCTCTATATATTTTTGTGAGAATACGTTAATGACAAATAGAAAATACAACTGTTTTTCGATTCGATTGGTTTCCGTTAACCGCTTGAAAATTAAATGAAATGAAATCTTTGCGTTTAGTATCCCATGAGTATGCCTGTTATTTTGAAAAAGACCATTATTAAAGCAAGTGAATTATGATGGATGGATTGGTGGAATGAGAAAGTGGGAGGAAACGGGAGTGTTTCGAGAAAACCCACGAGCACAATGTTGTCCGTGTCAAGATTATTTGCCTTGGGAACGAGCCAGGTACCCTTCCTATCAGATAGTTACGTGGTCTAGTTCCCGGGTTCGATTCCCGATGGGAGAGTCTTTGAAATTGTAAATGTCCTCGATGTATCAGTGTTCGTGTCCCTGTCGTTCAATATTACTCGAAATAACTGAGAAACGAGTATAACCGAGTATAATAGAGACAAGTTACGGAGATATTTTCGGTAAATCAGAAAAAGTGATCTGAGGCACCGGGTTCCAGTTCAGGGTTCGGATTACTCTTAAGACTACTTACCCGTATATGTTCTTACGTATTTGTATGTCTTTTTTAAATTTAAATTTAAATTCACTGAACTATAGTATTTTATCATTACCAAAATCAGAGTGCTTCATCGTCAATAATATATTGGAATCGTGAACGTGTGCAATTTCATATATACACGAGTGTTTTGTAAATTTTACTTAATAGGACAGTCTTAGGGTAGTGACTCGAGCATTCATTTCGTAATTTAGGGGTCCTGGGTTTAATTCCCGCTGAGGTTATTACGGAAATTTTTATCAATTACAATGTTGATATTTCTTATGTATAATGACATTTAAAATATTCAATTTCTCTCGGTCATACAAGTTAGAGTTAGAACGACTTTCTTCACAGGGGAAATACTAAGAACATGACGTGACATGTCTACAAGCATGATTTGTACTGTCCCTTTTTTCGTTCCGGACATCATCAACTTCAGTACACTTATTTGCATTGGAAAAAGATGTAATATTGATGTCTCAAAACTTCAGTAATAATAATAATAATAATAATAATAATAATAATAATAATAATAATAATAATAATAATAATAATAAATTCCGTATGAGGACAGATCGTATTAAAATCTGTAAAATCGCCAATAACATTAGGCAAAAGTTATAATATAGTCGGGATTGGAGAGAAGCGTCCGGACCACCAGGACATAACCTCTGCGTACCTCGCTCCAACTACCTAAATGTCAAACGGAAACTTTCCAGTCAAATTTCACCTAGAAAATAGGGCTACTGAACTCACAAGAGTCCTAAGAAAATTACTTTTGTTTTTAAGTAATGGTTATGCTGGCTAAAAGACTTCGTGAGAATGAATGAAATATTAGAATAAAGAAAGCGGGAGGAAGGAGAACCCCGAGAAAACCTACACAAACGGCGTTTGTCAAGCACATTGCCCACTGGGCAGGAGCTGGGTGGTACCATTAAATTCATAACACTTGAGTAATAATGATAATGATAATAATAATAATGGTATTAAAATTTTTAAAGTTGCTCTCAAATTAGGTAAAACTTACAGAAAAGTTCGGATTTCGGGGAGAAGGGAGCCGTACCTACAAAACACGTATCTACAACAACCCAAATTACAAAGAAAATTGTTCCATTAAAGTTTTATGTAGAAAATATTCTACTGTACGTTTTAAGGAAAATAACTGAAAATTATTGAACAATAAGGCCTAAAATAAACTAGCTTTTAGGATATGCAGAGGTAATTATAAAAGCTTTGCTACAAAAATACCTACACAGACCATAATTCAATGATCTCTGAAATACAAAGTAACAAAATAGCGTATAAGATTCACTCTACAGAGCAATTGTTACTTAAAGAATGGACATACACTATTTCGAGAATCGAGATAAAATTAGAAATGTTTACGATACTTTTCGTTAGAGATGCAAGGGCTCGGAAAAAAAACGGATTTTTTGGAAAAAAAAACTCGGTTTTGTCTGCTTCGCTTTTTTGCTTGGGAAATTTTGAGCTTTTTTGAAAATTTTGCTTTAAACTGATAAAGCAGACTTTGTTTCGCTTCTCTACACCAAAAACCTCATTTAAATAGTGGCTGATGCAGTTAATAATATGAAGCCTCGAAAATAAACCGTGAATTTCAAAAAGATTTTTTAAAATTCTTAACATATTTACATTACGAATTCCAAGGGATTAGCCAATATATGTAATAATATTTTAACCTCTTATATACAATAAGTACTTTAAAAAATGATAACAAATAACTAGCAAAATTGTATGTAGTATTTTTACTTCAAAATATCACACACCCTCTTTTTGAAGCACAATAAAGAAAAACATGAGAGAAATCAGCACATTAAGAGCTTCGTTTCGGGTGGTTCTGTACATTCTTGAAATTTTTCAGTTAAGTTTTATCTTTCATATACATTGTATGAATATTTCGAACAAATTTTTCACTGATTGATCACATACGTAATAATCTGTTACCACCTATTAGGTACTTCGGATCTGCAAAATCGGTAAAGATCCAAATTCTGTAATGCACTGACTGCTCCTTAAGCTTGTTCAGAATCAGGAAAGTATCGAATTTTCTGTTCATGGATCATATACGTAATAGACGGTTCATCTGAGAGTATGGTTTCCTAGGCTGTAGAATGTATAACCAGCATCACGGTTTATCCAATGCTCAAGGTTTCTAAATTTTTAACAAGAAAATTCAACATATAGTTAGGGGAAGGCGTTGTACCTTTGAAACAATGTACCTTTGAACATCTGTGCTTTTCTCGAATTCAGAGCTATCTAGGTGCAATGATTAAAATTCATTTAAAAGATTAAATGAAAAAAAGCACTACAAGCGCGTTTGGCTGTTGTTTACTGAGTGTTGTGTCGAGTAATGTTCCTTTTAATTTTATCACCCCAAAAACCAAGATTTTTTGTAGTTACCTTTTGAGTTTTGTGCTCTTCGGTTTTCGCAACTTGTAATATTTATTTGTCCAAACTTCGGGTAGAATCATTGGTGAATAAATAATAGTTTTAGTTTTAACTTCTGTTCAATATTTAAGCTAGTGGAGAACATTTTTTCGTAATGGTGACCCTCTTGTACCTATAAACATTAATGCATCGTGTTCCTTTGAACGATAAATAACTGTTTAAAGCTACACAATGTAAGTAGTTAAAACAATTGATATATTTTATATAGGTTAGGTTAGGACATAAAGTTATTAACTATAATTTTAAGTAGTTTCTATATATTTGCTTATTATATAACATAATGTTAAGACTTGTATATGCTCAACTTTATTGTTCACAAGTTTTTGTTAGAACTTCTCTTCAATTTTTAATTTAATTGATAAAATTTTAATTCTGGGGAGCTTTTTATAACTAAACCTTTTATTGCAATTTATAACTGTTAATATTTGTGGTTTCTTTTTATATTATTGCCAGAGAAACATTGTAATTATCACTGTTCAAAGGTACAAGAGGGTCTGTTCAAAGGTACATGACCATAATGTACCTGTGAATAAAACGAATTTGTTCTTATTTTATCTTATTTTAAAGACGACAAAATTGATTGTAATAATTATCGAGGTATTTCTCTTAACATTCTATTAATAAGATTGACCACATACGCAGATGAAATTATTGGAGATTATCAGTGTGAATTTAGTCAAAATCGATCAGATATTTACCATTCGACAAATACTTGAAAAGAAATGGACATATATTACCAGTACATTAACTGTTTATTGATTTTAGAAAGGCTTTCGACTCGGTAAGGAGGGAAACGTTGTACAACATTCTTACAGAATTTGAAATACCGAAAGAGCTAGATTTATTAAATGTTTAAATGAATTCCAGAGTAAAGTCCGAGTAGAAAAATGCGAGCTTCCACGTCGAGATTGGCCTGAAACATGGATATGCGTTATAGCCCTTATTATTGTGCTTTGTTCGCTATAAGAAAAATTAAAGATAGGAACCAGGGCCTAGAGTTGAATGGTATTCACTAGGTTATGGTGTATGCTGATGATGTAAATCTGATAGAACGATCGAAAGAAATGCAGAGGCCTTATTAAACGCTTGCAGGGACATGAGTAAATGCAGAGAAATCTACATACAAGGTAGTTACGGCAAATTATGAATGCGTTAAAATGTCAATTAATACTTTTGACACAATGGATACTTTCAAATATCTTGGATCAGTATTGCCAGACCAAAATCATACCCACAATGAAATTAAATGTCAACTAAAATCAGGATATTCTTGTTATTATTCAGTTCAAAATATTTTGTCGTCGCGAATTCTGTCAAGGAATTCTGTTAAGTCTTAAAATATATAAAATGATACTCCTGTCTGTTATGCTTTATGGTTGTGAAACATGGTCGCTTACTCTGAAGGAAGAACGCAGATTGTAATTATTTGAGAATAAAATTCTGAGACGAATATTTGGACCCAAGAGGAACGGGAATGGGGAATGGCGGAAACTTCATAAGGAGGAACTACATAATTTATACGGTTTATCAAACAACGTTAGAGTCATCAAGTCTAGGAGGCTCAGGTGAGCAGGTCATGTAGCCAGAATGGAAGAAAGTAGGAACGCTTTCAAAGTTTTAACTGGAAACACAATCGGGAAACGTCCATTAGAAAAATCTAGGCCCTAGCAGAAATGGGAATACAGAGTAGAAACTGGATTGAATTGGATAAGGACAGAAGTCAATGGAGAGCTTTTGTGGCCATAGAGAAAGAGAGAGAGAATATATTTAAGTTAAGCACAAGTGCACAACAAACATGAGTGAGTGGTTATCTTTCGCGCTTCTGTCGTGAAGTCCGGGATTCAATCTCGCATTCGACCATTTTGACAAAAGTTTTTCTTAATTAATTCCGTCTGTGAATGTAGAGATAGTGCGTGTACTGTGAGTCCTGGCCGACTTACTTTCTAATCGTTTTTAAATCTTTGTTATTATTAATTACCAGCAGTGATGGATTTGCGAAGAGGGTTAGGGTGGGGATGATTTTCGGATTGAAGCCTCTGCTCCGAAATTACAGAATTTCTAAAACAAATTAAATATTTGTTTTGCCTTTACTCATAAACTTCAAGTTGTCCTCAAATAAAAAATTAGGAATTTTTAGAAAAACTAAGCATTAATAAGAAACCCTTCCAAAATACTTTTCTAAATCCGCCACTGATTATCAGTATAATATGGTCTTCAAGGTTGTATCTGGAAGATTATAGTTGAATATGCAAACGAAACGAAATATTTGTTATGCCTGTACTCATAAACTTAAGCTCCTCTTAAATAAATGTTACAATTTTTTTTTTTTTTTTAAATCCAAACATTATTGAGAAAAAACCCTCCCAAATACACTGAGAAAAATCCATTATCCGGACAGCGGTATATTGTACAAATACAAGGATTCGTTATGTTTACTAAGGAAATCTGTACGGAGCGTACTTTATCCATATACTACATAGGTACTGCCTTTTACCCGCTTAGATATTACATCATGTCTCTGCAGGATGTCTGATATCTAACAATCTTCTGTATTTTACATACGTATACGTATGTTAAATACTTCAGCTATACGTTATATACGTCCATCTGTGTGTAAGATCCAGACCGCCTATAGACACTCTTTCTTTCGCCATGGCTGACGTCATTGAACTACCGTCTTTTGCTTGCGAAACGAGGTTGTTTACAAACGGAACAGAAGAGAGGAAGGAAACCTGGGAAGCCTGGGTAAGTACAATAGTTAACTATTACTTTAGTTAAATATTCCCATTAATTATATATTCTTTTAGTGTAACTTGCTTTAATATAGTACTAAGTAAGTAATGTAGTTTATGACTACAATTCTTACTATTGTAACTCGTAAATGATTGAGGAGAATGGAATGGGTGAATCTGAATTTTGAAAAAACTTTGAATATTAATGTTTTGAAACATATTATGTTTCAAGGTAGCAAAATGAATGTTATGTGTTTATTCATTCCATTTTATATGTGACGATTTATTACTTGGTGCAGATTTACTACAGGACTGCTTAACATAATTGCTAATAAACCGTTTTCAGCGCGGAAATTTCCTTGTGTAGTGAAGATTTAGGATTTAGATTTCTGGGCTTTCGGCATCAATGGCCTTGTTACCCCATATGAGGGATGACTTTCCTCGGCGAGTACACTATCCGGGGAAAGGAAGGGAAGAAAGGATTGGGGAAGGAAGAAAACGGCCGGGACCTATATGTTAGGTACCACTCCGGCATTTGCCTGCTGTGAATGAGGAAAACCCAAGGAAACCTCATTCAGGATGGCTGGACTTAAAATCTTTTGATACTTTTTCGACCGAGTTCTCCCCCGGGATCGAACCCGGAACCGTTCGCACCGAAGGCGAGAGCGCTAGCGACTACCCTACGCGGGGCCACTTGTGTAGTCTAGAAAACTCATTTTTACTAGGATATTTGCAAAAATTTTTTTTTTTTTTTTTTTTTTTTTTTTTTGCTTTTAGTTTAACGCCCCATGATTGTACATCAATGTAAGAGAGAAGGTGACAATGAGATACATGATAATGGTGGAATCAAGAAAATGTAAGGAAACTGGAAAGTCTTAAGAATAACCACACCTACAGTGTTCACCAAAAGGCTATTTGTCGGGAGCAGGAATCGAACCAGGGACCTAACGCGTCAGAGGTAAGCGCTCTACTACAAAGCTTTCTTTTGTTTAAAGAACTTGTTTACATTGAAATATATATATTTTACGAAGATACTAACATATTTTACAGCCTCACTGAAATTAAAAAAAAAAAAAAAAGTAGTCAGGGAGAGTTTACTTGTCAGATTTTTATTTTTTAATTTAATTTATTTTTATTTTTATTTATTTTTGCTTTGTTATGTTCCCTAGTTAATTAATGTTTGGGTTACTGAAAATTAAAACCTTTTTAGTATTATTGTTATGTCATCACTTTGGAACCAAAAAAGTTAGATTTTTTTTCTTGTGTTTTCATATAGGAAGTTGGTAAGTTTGTGCCTTAGCATTGGTTTGGTTTCTACAACGTAATTGAAGGTCATGTTGAGTTGAGTCTTGGCGGGTTTAGAGTTCGTGAAGTGTCAGGCACTGCTTGTGCCCCTGTCTTCTGTCTGTGATGTTTCCTGGCTTTGGGCTGTGAGGTATTTATGTTGAGGAGTACCAACGCAGGCCGCGTGATATACAGGTAGCTTCAACAGCTACGAGTGCCAGATGTTCATCTTTCGTTACGGCGTGACTAATGCAGTATAGTACTAGGTTCAAATTCTATGGGTGGTAAAAATGGTCGTGGTGTGGTAAGAAATACAACGTAATTGTTATTAGTTTATTAGTGTTTCTTCATAGTATAGTTTCACTATTTCTAGAAGGAATTAAGTATTAACGAAGTAATAAATAAGCAAAAGCACACTTTGATTGGCGTTAACTATTTCTCATACTCCATTGAGAATGTTTTGATCCTCAGTTGCGCAAACATCCAGTGTGCGTTTTTTTGTTTGCTTACACTGCCTTATAGATGAGCTCCCTCGTGGCTAAGTGGTTAGTGAACACGCCTTTGGCGTGGGACACCCGGGTTCGATTCCCGGCCGGGGGCCGCGGTGGCTCAGTGGTAGAAGGTTCACCTCTGGTGCTTGGGGTCCCGGGTTCGATCCCAGCCCCGCCAAGTGAACCTTGTGGTGGACAAACACCGTGTGCGTGGGTTTTCTCGGGGTTCTCCCGTTTCCTCCCACTTTCTTCATTCCACTATTTAATTCATTACTCATCACCGTCTCCATTAGCCTAACCATCATAACCGTAGGACATAAAACTCAAAGATTTCATTTCATTTTTTCGATTCCCGGCCGGAGCTTATGTGGTTCGGATTCCACGTTAATCTGTAGGTCCACGTCTCATACAGCCTTGCTGCTGAAAGGAACGTTAAAATCAAATCAGCACTGTTTTACAGATGCAATTGTTCGATTCCGAGTTCGAATGAAGCTTTTTACGGGCAGGGGGCGACTTTTATATATACAATCCAAGGATTTTAGTTATTAGTCAGTGATGCAATATATAGACCTATATATATTACAAAATTGAAAGTGACTATGTTTGTGACTCTTAATCTCTTAAGAGCTGCGGTGGCTCAGTGGTAGAGCGTTCACCTCCGGTACTTGGGGTCCCGGGTTCGATCCCAGCCCCCGTCAAATGAACTTTGTGATGGACAAACACCTTGTGCGTGGGTTTCCTCGGGGTTCTCCCGTTTCCTTCCACTTTCTTCATTCCACCTTTCATTCATTGCTTATCATCAGCGTCTCCTTTAGCCTAACCGGCATAACTGTGGGACGTAAAACTCAAAGGTTTCATTTCATTTTTTCTTAATCTCTTTGGAATCTTGTACTTAGGTTCACAGCGGAAGCGACGAAATAACTCGACTCATCCATTGTAGCTCTCTTCGCAACCAGTTTCCAAAATGTTGGCAATAAGTTTGCGAAACGGGATATGACGACTCCAATTTTGGGTGAAAAGTCGCTATAAAAAATAATAGAGAAATTCATTGTCTATAAGCATTGTTTTAAAGTTGTAGATGTAAACTAAACAATATGTTCTACTCACTGGCGCAAATCCGTGGGGGGGGGGGATGACGGATACATGTCCCCTCCAATCTTGGAACTGAGGGGGACTTCTCCCCAATAATCCGATTTGAAATGTGTTTTTTGGGAGAAATTTGATTATTTTTGTCCGATTGCTACAAAGGAACGTGAGATAAAATAGATGTCCCCCAGAATAAGCCTCAAATCTGCAGCCTCCCAACGCTGAAAACAACTCTGATCCTCCACAACATTGTTTTTCAACTTCATAAGTATTTTGGACATCGTCAAAAAAAAGTATGGTAACGGTCTTACCCCCCCCCCCCTCCCAATGTTGAAGACAGATTTGCGCCGCTGGTTCTACTCACATCTTTGTAAATAGGGCGCAACCAATCCTTTAATTCAGGGATCATTTTTTTGTAAAAGAAAAAGTGCAGAATAATTAAAAGACCCCAAAGGACAAATATAACAAACATCTTCTTCGCCTTTATTCACGCAATCTATAGCTAATCTTGTTGCTATCGGTAATGATGTATTACGTGTGTTTCTCAACGGAAACTCTGCGAACTAAAGGACATCAAGTTTGTAGTTGTTCTTCGTTAGAGGGCAAGGGTAACATAACAATGCAGGATTGTGGGGCAGTGAGTATGCTGTATTTCCAAACTCTTCATCAGTTGCGCTGATTAAAACAAACAAACAGAAAAAAAGAACGTAAAAACTGTTTTGAACTAATAATGCTTCTCTACAGATGAACATTTTGTTTGGAGCAGAAAGTCGCTAAATGTGTAAGTAGGTAAATCGTCATTTAAAAATCACCCAAAAAAGTCTCCAATCGGAAAAAAATATTTTTTGTCGCTATCGTAGGGCGACCATACGTCCCGTTTTGACCGGGACAGTCCCGTTTTAGTGGCGTGTCCCGGCCGTCCCGTCAGTAGATGGAAAAAGTAGTATTCGTCCCGTTCTATGTAAATGAAAGAAGTAAATAACAAACCCAGTATCTTTACTCCTTTTAAAAGTATTAATAATTAATAATAACAAAGAGGCAAAAATTGAACTGAAATTCCCTATATTAAACATACTCTATAGTTCGCAGTACTGCTCGAAAGGCAGCAGAGGTTTTAGCAGTTGGTTGTGTGTTGAACAAATTTCAACGTGTCTTTCCTTTTTCATAAGTACCCGTTCTGTAACAAAGAGAGAGAGGAGGAAATCTGATATCAAGGCACTGATAAGAACAAAGGTAGATCTAAAAGTCTAGGGTTGCAAGAACCTGTCCCGTTTTTAACTGAAAATTTTATGGTCAACCTACGCTATCGTTGAGGTCGAATTCCCCTTATTTAGCGACTTTACCCAAAATTGGCAACATTGACCCCCACCGAACAACCAGGGTTGAATTCAGGGGGTAGCCCGGGGGGAATCTCCCCCCCGAAGAAAATTCATCCCCCCCGGAGAAACTCCCAAAATTTCAGTCACAAAATGTAGAAATTACTTCACCCAATTATTTGCTTTTCTGTCCGTGTACATGCAGACGAAATCCGATCTCTCAATATACATACAAATGACGCAGACCCATTCTATATAAATGTTAACATGTAACATCTAAGATAGAATACCAAATAGTGAATAAAACTTGTATTTCTTAACGCTATGACTGAGTTTGGCAGAACATGAAATTGTTAACTGTTGAAGAAAGGTTTGTATTTTAGTAGGTACTATACTCTCGCCCTATATTATATATTAGTAGGTAGCACTAGCACAGGTTGAGATACGAAAGGAAAGATAGGGAAGATCTTTCGATCATTCCATATAATCTCTCATGTCAGCAGACTTCAGTTCTTGAAAATATACAGTTCCTACATTATTTGAAATAGGGCGCCTAAATCCCATTTCTCGCATCGGAAGTAACAGACGTAAATGTGTTTTACGATTGTTAAAGTAAACACATCTTTCTTTAATTAAAAATAATTCAGTTAAAGGGTGAGATTCAGTGGGCGTCATTTAGAGGGATCAGGGAGGAACAGTTATCCCTCCTTGATTAGAGACTTATATAGAATTTATCAATATGATAATAGTATATAAGTGAAAGATTGCTATTGAAGGTGGCCAAGATCCTGCTCAGTGCCGTTCCATGGGGGAGGGGCAAGCGGGGCGACGGCCCCGGGCGCCGAAGTAAGGGGTGAAAAATTCGGGAGGGAAAAAGAAAAAAGAAGGAAAGAAAAACAGAGGAATGAAATACATGTGGACATATATAAAATGAAAGGAAAAAAGTAATGAAAAGTGCTCAAAATCAAGGAAAAGCAGGGTTTACTTTTTAAAATTTTCCCACCTTTGGCGGCTGGTCTGTCGACCTCACTCATATATACGGGGATGCCGTCGTATACTCTCGCGCCAAGCGCTGATTTTCCACGACACGGCACTAATCCTACTGAAGATTTCGTCAACTAAACTATTGATGTATATGCAGTGAAGAAACCAAGGCTAATATGTTTGATTTAGAATCAGAAGTGTGAGAAAGAATGATAACTTTTTATTAAGATATTCCTAAGTATGTTTGTTTTAGGAGAAAAAATATTTCAGTTAATTTAAATCTTTTTAAAAATTTTTACATTAGTAACAAACAGTAATTACTGAATATAGGAAATAATAAAAATAGTTACTGTAAATAGCAGTTAAAGTTTAGTCTAAACTATTTTTGCCAGTCTTTATTTAATGTTTTAGATGAAATCAAACGATTGTTTTCTTAAAATTATAATCTCATTGAATATTTATCAGCAATTAGTCTCAATATTAGGTAAGATGTGTATGTGAATGGAATTGTTAAATATGCTGCTTTCTTGAAAAAAATACAGAAAAATAACCCTCCCCCGAGCAGTTGACATTCCCCCCCGGGTGTAAATGTCTGAATTCAACACTGCGAACAACACCCCGTTATCTTTAGCCTAGCCAGCATAATAGTGGGACGTAAAACTTAAAGATTTCATTTCGAACAACACTCCCAGAAACCTATTGTTATACCATTCCCAAAACACCCTTTTGTACAGTTCTCCCTATTCGAAAAAAAAAAATTGTAAATAGCAGTGTTCATATATAAATATGGAACTCAATTTCCCTGAATTTTCCAGGTTTTCCAGGTATTAATTTTTCAATTTCCAGGTCTAGTGGAAGAAACTAATAGTACGAGAACACATAAATTTTAAGAATACTATATTTATATATTTGAGAATGGCCACCCTTCTCCCCAATGAACGATTGCAATTAAATATTGAGTCACAAGAAAATAAATAATTAAAATAAATAAAATTTAAGTTGAAAAATATGAAGTTGAGAAACCTACTAAGGGAATTATATAATACTTTTGTTCCATACTTGAATACATTCAAAATATACAAAAATATTGGCTTGGGGAAGAAAAAAGGGCCCGCGAGATTTTAACTGATTCTTATAGTAAACGACAACAGAAATAAATTACTGAAAGAATTTTCAAAATCGGCGCAGGTAAACATGCAGAAAATCGCATTTTCATGTACCGGTTCAAAATGGGGAAGAAAAGACGACCGCGAGATTTTAATTGATTCTTGTAGTACTCGTCGAGAGAAATCGATTAGTGAAGGAATTTTCAAAATCGGCGCAGGCAAACATAGAGAAAATCTCATTTTCATTTTCCGGTTCAAAGTGGGGAAGAAAAAAGGGCCGCAAGATTTTAACTGATTCTTGTAATACTCGACGAGAGAAATCGATTAGTGAAGGAATTTTCAAAATCGGCGCAGGCAAACATGGAGAAAATGGCATTTTCATGTACCCGTTCAAAATGGGGAAGGAAAAAGGTTCCGCGAGATTTTAACTGATTCTTGTAGTACTCGTCGAGAGAAATCGATCAGTGAAGGAATTTTCAAAATCGGCGCAGGCAAACATAGAGAAAATCTCATTTTCATTTTCCGGTTCAAAGTGGGGAAGAAAAAAGGGCCGCAAGATTTTAACTGATTCTTGTAATACTCGACGAGAGAAATCGACTAGTGAAGGAATTGTCAAAATCGGCGCAGGCAAGCATGAAGAAAATGGCATTTTCATGTATCAGTTCAAAATGGGGAAGAAAAAAGGGCCCGCGAGATTTTAACTGTTTCTTGTAGTACTCGACGAGAGAAATCGATTAGTGAAGGAATTTTCAAAATCGGCGCAGGCAAACATGGAGAAAATGGCATTTTCATGTACCGGTTCAAAATGGGGAAGGAAAAAGGTTCCGCGAGTTTGAACCGCTACGATGTATGTTCACGAATGTCCCCGTCTTCTCAAATTTAGTTAATTACTGTTACACTGAAACATGTGACACAGAGTCACATTGTGAATGACTGCAATCGGCAACCACTGCACATATACTCCTCCCGCCCCACAGTTTGATTATTTCGATCCATTCCTCACGTGCTAACGGCATGGTTCAACATCTGCAAGAAAGAGGTAAATGTAACGTTCAATTGGCAATAGCTTTTCACCAAATTAAGCTGCATGAAATCTGATTGCATATTTGACATACTGAGAAAATTCTAGTCCGTGGCCATATGTATCACATATCCCATCAATTCATAAAAATTTTGAACACAAAATTACGGTCGTCCGTGTGACGTACTCCCAAAAGGCCTAATGTGTATCACCCACCTCACATTCAATGAAACCACATCCGTGTAGAATTTAGAAAGGAACTTCTTATGATGTATACAGGATGTCTCAAACGTTCCCTGACATAGGATAACTCTGTTATTATCAGAGTTACAACAAAATGTAAGAGGAAAAACATCTCGAAATATGACGTTTTCAATCTAAAGTGAACACTTTTTAAAAAAAATCGGACGAGATGTTTGTGCTGTATACTCTTTATGCACCCAATTTTAAATGAAAATGCAACGTTGTCATTTACCTGGACCCACAACATAAGTGAATGAAGTTACTGTTTGAAACGGGGGCTGGCCATCGACATGTTAGCGTAAAAGACAGTAACTTCACTCACTTACGTTGTGGGTCCAGGTAAATGGCAATGTTGCATTTTCATTTCACATTGGACGCATAGCGAGTGTACAGCGCAAACGGGTCATCCGATTTTAAAAATTCCTTCACTTTAGAATGAAAACATTATATTTGGAGACGCTTTCCAAAGTAGTATAATTTAGTTTGTTTAAATTTACAATTTAATACAAGTAGATTCGGATTTATATGCGTAGGATTTTGTATGCATCTAACTAATGAATTCTTTATTTTCATGCTTAACTTAGTGACTTGGCTTTGGACTGCAACTGATTATTGTAACCCATTATTGCTTGAGAAGAAACAAGATATCCGAATCTTCATTTGGAGAAATCAAACGTCTATTGGAAAGCTGGGGATTACAATCATTAATTTCTACATTTCAAGGTGCGTAAATTATATATTCTGTGTTTGTTGTTAAATTACTATTACTATTATTGGGTTTAGAATCAATCAAGCACTTCATGATATTTTATGGGGATCAAGATGGGTGCCGGATAGATAAGTATTTGAGCGTCAGGCTCTTATTTCTTTTCAATTTAATATTTAATCAATGATTATTTTTCTCCCTCATTATTCCACCAAATCGTATTCCAAGATCATATATCCATTTTTGATCGATATATCCATATTTTTGATCTCTTTCATATTTCTATATTTTCGATTTTTGATATTGTTTATATTTCGATATTGCTGTATTTTTCGATATTTCGAACAAGTTTCGATAGTTTGTCAATATCGATTATCTATATCTAAATTCGGATATCCCAAAGCCCTATCGAACCCCCTCCGAAATGAAGTTTTTGGCTATGGACCTGATTAGGGATGCGCACGAGACAAGACGAGACAGAATTTTTGTTACGAAATTCGAGACGAGATAGAGCTCTTCCAATAGAAACGGATCCAGTTTTCGAGACGAGACATAACTTTCGCGGCACCTTTTCGAGAGGAGACAATCTCAAATCTTTTCTCTTGCGCATCCCTACACTTGATCATGAGGTATCAAAAAAAAAAAAAAAAGTTAATGAGAAATACCGGTAACATGTAAATACAATATAGGTAGCTAAAAGATTTTTGTTTTCATTCTTCAGTAATGCATTATTATTAATCTCAGGGGGGCGCGGTGGCTCAGTGGTAGAGTGTTAACCTCCGGTGTTTGGGGTCCCTGGTTCGATCCCAACTCGCGCCGTGTGGACTTTGTAGTGGACAAACACCGTGCTCGTGGGTTTTCTCGGGGTTCTCCCGTTTCCTCCCACTTTCTTCATTCCACCATTTCACTCATTTCTCATTATCTCCGTCTCCTGTAGCCTAACCGGCATAATCGTGGGACGTTAAACTTAAAGATTTCATTTTTTATTAATCTCTGTATTTTATAGTGTATTCTCAAGCTTAAGGTGATGTATAATTAAATTTTGAATTCAGTTAACTTATTTTGTTTCTCAGATTGTTTTTAAAATGTATGTACAAACGTTTATTTTCATTCTTGAGAGTTTAAAGTGACGTGTAGTTATTAAACATAGTATTTAATATTGTACTCTTAACGTGGAAGTGATATACAGTTAACTTTTGAATTCAGTTGACATTTTTCTCTCTGAAATTGCTTTAAAAAGTATGTAAAAACGTTTTTATTTTATTTCTTGAGTGCTAAAAGTGATGCAAAGTTATTAAGCTTACTACTTTATATTGTATTCTTAACCCTAAACTGATACACAGTGCGTTTTTGAATAAATTATGTCAAGTTATTTGAGTGACGAACACTGGTAGAAAATCCTGACTACTACTGGAACATTTTGATTTTAAGGTGACGACTACTGGTGCAAGGATTTTAAAATATTGTTTTTCCTCCAACGGCTACTCCTTTTTTAATTCTAACTACATGGTCATTATAGGAAGGATCAGTGAGTCTTTCCAACTATTGTACAGCTCCGACAGATTCACGATGCTCAGAGAAGAGACAAAATAGTATGTTTTCAACCTTAAAGTGAGAACCACTGGCGTTTTTACCCTGCTATGCAAAAGTAAGTGAGTACTCCAATGGAGTTCCAATGCGGTACTTAATTTCTGCGTTTTAGATATATGGAAATACATGTCTCTAAAATGTAAAGAACTGATTTTTTTTTTTTTTACTGAAAACTGCAACTCGGTAAGCCTTATGGATACCGAGGTATGGGAAAATAAACTATAGGTATGTGGGGCTTGCATACTTGACGCTACAATTCGGAAATTGAATTAAAATATGACTAACGGCTATCAAGATGTTGTCAAATAAAGGGAGGACCAACACAGTTAAGGGGTTTTCGTGTTAGATGCTAAAATTTCCGAAATCGGTCATGGAAAGTTAATAAACACCAGTAGCAATTTCATCTTAAAGTAATTAGATATCTTCATGGGGTGTTAGAACATCATGGAGTCTACCAAAATTAAATTTTAAAAGCTTTTGAAAATATAATCTGACATTTGTAAACAGTATTTGAAATATGTATTTACCCAAAACTTCCAGCTAGTACATCTAACATCTGGAGAAACACTGTGAAATAAAAGCTTGAAATTTCGGAAACAATTATTGGTCGCAACAAAATTAAATAAGATGGTACTTCTATGGGTTAAATCAGTACCTCAGTACAATTTCGATCGAAAGATTAGTTCAGTCCTAGGTTTTCTTCAGGCAATTCCAAGGGTTCATCGAGCTGTGCAAAAGAATGAAAATTCGCTGTCAATATCTAAGATAGTAAATATGATATAAGGAATTATATATTTTATGACGTGAAAATAGAGATCTTTATGGATTTGTACTTTTGGGTCTTTCCTAAAAGAAAAAAATTCAGAAAACTACTGTATATACCTTAATAGACAATTCAGTGGGCGGGGACACAGTAGCTTAGTGGTAGGGTATTTAACTAATCTTTTTTTTTTTTTTGCAGAAACTATTGGAGTATTCACTTAACCCATAGAAATACGATCATACTTAACTCCCTATTTAATTTTAAAATTAAATAAAAGGAAATATTTCAGTGTAGCGACCCACGATTATGCATTTTAGTCTCAGGGAGATTATGATTAAAGCAAGTGAATGTTGTTGACAGAATTGATGGAATGCAAAGGTGGAAGGAGAGTACCCCGAGAAAACCCACGAATACGATGTCCACTACAAACTGACTTGGCCGTGGATCGAACCAAGAACCCAATACACCAGAGGTAAGCACTCTACCACTAAGCCACTGTGCCCCCGCCCATTTAATTGTCTATTAAGGTATATACGGTTGTTTTCTGAAATTTCTTCTTCTTACAGCAAATACTCAAAAGTACAAATCCATGTGGGTCTCTATTTTTACGACGTCATAAAATACATAATTCCTTATATCTCGCTTGCTATATTAGATATTGACAAAAAATGTTCACTTTATTTCAGAGCCCGATGAACGCTTGGAATTGTCCAAAGAAAATTTAGAGCTGAATTAATCTTTCGATCGAAATTGTACTGACGAGTCTGAGGTTCTCACTTAACCCATATAAGTACCATCTTATTTAACTTTTGTTAGGATCAATAATTGTTTTCTGAAATTTCAAGATCTAATACGCTTTTATTGTAGGGTGTCTCTCTAGCTGCTAGATGTACTAGCTGGAACTTTTAGGTAAATACATATTTCTAATACTCTTTACAAATGTCAAAATATATTTTACAAAACTTTTAAAATTTAATCTTGGTAGACCCCATGATGTTCTTAAACTCCATGGAAATACCTAATTATTTTAAGATGAAATTGCTACTGATGCTTATTAACTTTACATGACCGGTTTCGGAAATTTTACCACCTAACACGAAAACCCCATAACTATATGGATCCTCCCTTTATTTGACAATATCTTGATAGTCATATTTTAATTAATTTTCTAAATTGTACTGTCTAATATGCAAGCTCCACGTACCTATGGTGTCGCTTTTTATTTCACCATATTTCGGTAACTGTTAGGCGTACCGACTTGCGGTTTCGGTAAACACACACCTCTAACGTTCTTTAAAACGTTATTAAGACATATTTTAGAATATTTAGAAATGAGAGTTCTGGGAATATCATGGTACCCGAAAACCCCCATCAGGGCGTGTGTGTAGTGTATTTAATTGAAACTACTTTTGAGGTTGTTGTAAGCCCTCGTAATTACGTTTCCGAAACTGCACCATCTAGTACGCAAACTCCACAGTTCTGTAGTGTCGCTCTTTATTTTCCCATATCTCGATATCCATAAGGCTTACCGAGTTGAGGTTTTCGGTAAACAGATGTCAGTTCCTTACATTTTAGAGACGTATATTTTCATATATCTAGAAAATACAGACATTAGGTACCCCATGGTAGCCCGAACACCATTGAGGTACCCACTTACTTTTGAATGGTAATACATTTTGAGTTGTTGTTCAGCATCAATAAACACTTCATAGTTTTTCTACGTGCAACCCAAAAGTCCATACCTGACCTAACAGATTTTGTCCATTTAATCTCAAAAATGTTAAGATACTTTGTATTGTTAAGTACAACCAAATTAAGCACACTGAATATAACATTTTAAATATTTTCTGATTTTTGTTGCAGGTATTTCGTGCATCAAACCAGGATTCTGCTTGAAAGACAGTCAAAAGAAGCAGTGTAGGTTGTGGCTAAAAGTACGCCCTTTCTGAAGACAGACTCAGTTGTACTTACATTATTTTGTACGAATATATAACCCTAATAAAGATACTGTACTACAAATTATTTCTTTCTTCCATAAATTATAATAAAATATTATCTCTGTTTAAAGAAAATGATTGTTAATGTTAAGTCATTTTAATTCTTTTTCTCTGTAATAAGAACATTATCCCTAGCAATATTTTTTATCTTTGTGCTATTGCGATTGGATGAAGTAAAATTCTATACGAAGCACTATTATTTCAGACATGCATTAATAACTAATGTATTGTTCTGTATGTAAGACAATGTGTATACTGAACATGTCTAGCGAAGGTGTTGTTTTAATACAGAATCTATAACTCAGCTTTTCAGTAGTCAACTTTATTGGGAATCCGAAGAAAGAAGTTAAAAAAAAAAAAAAATGTTGGACTTACCAGCGTGTGTGTGTTCGAATTCTGGACTAATCCAAATTATCCAGAGAAATCTTTATATATTTCTTTGTTGCTATTTCAGATGTATCCTTTATCCAAGTCGTATGAAACGGAGACTTCATACATCGCTATACTTTGTATGAACTATGTTCCGTATTTACTTAATCACTTTGTAACTTTCTCTAGTGTTGACAAGGCCGCAGGTGTCAATCGAATAGTTTAGTGTTTCACTCATGTCACCTTGTGACTAAGGTACGTCCTGTCGGTATATATATGGTACTGGGTTCAATTAGCGATAAAATACATTTTTAGCGTTAAACAAATGCAAAAATCTATACGAAATGAGATACCGTGATCTCTGACTTACGGATAACACCAAGCAACTAATGGTACTGAGTGTGATTGAGTTTACTAATTACTATTTGGCTAAAATCAGTGTTCCTTTATCTATAGTTCTTTTCGTGCTTTGAATTGCAAAGTTTGAAATAACCGTTTTAAATTATTGTGTATATATATCTTCCGAGTAATTCTGAGAATCATTGCTCTTTCTTTAAGCAATGTATGAGACTGTTAAATTGCTCTTTCCTTAAAATGTTGCACTAAGAAGGATGCATCCAGGAAAGTCCAAATTTGCAGAATGTCTATAGCAGGGAAGAATAAATATGTTTAGTCGATGGCTGCACAACGCCTCCGCTGTCACCACGTTGTCACACAGCGAATACAGCGAACGTTTAAGAGTATTCTGCACTTACTATTAGGTATCGGCCTGGGAACTTTGGCGCATCTACCCAGTCTCCTTCTTGGTGTTTCATTTTTAATGGCGAGTACTGAGTAGGAATAATATTGTAAGCGAATGCGTTTCCGGCTGACACCACACTTTTAATTATTGCGACATTTAAAAAAAAAAAAAAAACTGTTAATTAAAATGTACAGAGAAGTTATTTCTGGAAAATTCTATTCAGGCCTCTTGTGGTAACAACTGCACTTTAGTAGAAGATACTATTAAGGAAAAGAATGAGGTAAAATAATCTTTATATCGTACAAGCAATGGATGATAACAGCTTAATAAATGATTGTACGTAAATCTTGTTTGAGTTTGAATATAGGATTGTATAAGGCTGTGCATTTTGCATTATTATTGAGGTGCTGCAACTACTTAACTGCAAACCATATGATAAATTCTTACAGTAATATATCACATATTGATTTACTCTGTATGGAAACGAAAATAGTTTAATATATGGTTAACCTCCTTTGTGCCAGGGGCGGATCCAGAGGGGGGCGATCGGGGCGATCGCCCCCCCCCACAAGAGGAAACTTTCTTATTTTATATATAAATAAACCCATCCATAACAAGTTTGGAGCTCTTAAAAGTAGCAGTATTACCGCCGACCGCCCCCCCCCCCCAGAAGTCCGTCCTGGATCCGCCCCTGCTTTGTGCCCATAATTTTAAAATTAACGCTTGTGTCACTTTTCAACACTTGACTTTGCAGTAGCTTTCCAACGAATTAGCAGGAAGCCCAAACTTATAGGACACCCTGCAGGTAAATACATTTCTTTGGACAGTTTCACTGCTCCAAACTAAGATTTGAAAAGTGTAGTATTGTTAATTTTATTATTATTGGCACAAAGGAGATCAACCATATTTTAAGCTATTTTTGTTTTCATACAGAGTAAAACAATATTTGACAACATTACAGTAAGAATGTATCATGCACTTTGCAGTATGTTGCAGCACTTTAATAATGGTGCACTATACGTACACTCTAGATCCTGCATATGTCCGATCCATACATTACAAGAAGGCAATACGTATTCGATACAGGTAAAATCTGTATATTTCATATGGACAACCTATTAGCTATATACATCCAATCTATACATTACATATGGCCAACCTGTACGCGACATACGTATAATCTATATGCTGCATGCAGACAGTCTGTAAGCTACATATATGCACTCTGTATGGTGCATACGGATATTCTGTATGCTGTATCTGGACAAGCTGTGTGCGACATAAGGAAAATCTGTATAATACATACGTACAATACGTATACTGTATCTAGTCGTACGTATGGGGCACAAGTACAATATAGATGCTGTCTCGGGGTTGAACGCAAGAAACATACGTACAGAACGTATATTGCATACTTCTTGAAATCATGCTCCGTCCTGATAGTCAGTGTATGTCGTCATTATTAACCCACATGCTACATACGACCCTGACGTCACAAAGCTAGATATTACCTCCGTATATACTTGTTACTGCAGATAACGTCACACGAATGACGTCATTGCACTTGTGCAGACAGTACGTATAATACATACTTTTTCAGCTATACGTTTGCTGCAGGATGTTATATACGGTTGTACGTTAAGTCCAGAAACTACAGGAATTACGAATGTAACCTACGTTTTTAAGTATGCCACCTACATTTTTTTTTCTCAGTGTACTTTTCCAAAATCCGATACTGATTATTTCTATCAAACGGTATTCAAGATTGTGTCCGGAAGATTACTATTAAATCATTGCACAGCTACAGTATAACGGAAATGTGGAAGTACGCTCTGACAGATATATTGAAAAACGCACGCTCTGATGGATATATTGAAAAACATAAGTTTAATTATGTGCTAGAAGCTAGAGTACTAAGCTCTAAGAAGTGAAACACGGATGACTAAAAAGAAATGATCTAGAGAAGAAAAAAATGTCGATAATTCAGAAGTTAAAATCAAGTTAAATAGCTTCTAAAATTACCCTCAAATACTACGTACTTTATTTTTATTTTAATTCATAAACCATGTGCTCCATCCATCATGATGGTGAATTCCAGAGCGAAATATGGCATTCATGACGTGAAATCTTATTTAACTTTAGAGTATACTATAAGAAAGCTATTTAAAGTGAAAAATCATGAAAATGAAAAAAGCCAAAATTTCCAAAATTCTCGTTTTTTTCCCCAAAAAACCGGCTTTTTATGTGCAAAAAACCATCGATTAAAAAAAAAGTCGGCTTTTTTGCATCTCTACTTTTCGTCTCGTATCGATTCTCATCTCGAAAGCGAAACGGTAATTTGATTTAGCCTTGTCCCGTCTCGAATGTAAAATGTTAATTCTCTTCCCGATTTTATTTGTTTTGTTTTAAAAATGAGATAAGAAATTCCTCATCTCGTAGGCAACATTAAACAAAACCGAATTATTCTTGCTAAATGTCACGTTTCTGCTTGTAATGATATGACCTGAGCGATAAGCTCCTAACTTTTAACCTTCTACGAGGTAATTATTAGTATTATTATTATTAGTTTATTATTATTACTATTATTATTCCTGAAGATTTGATATTTGAAGTATTGAAACATCCGAGTTTTCAAAAGCTGAAAATAATAAAACGTGTGTCATCGCCGATCAATTGCAACCAAAAATCCTAAATTAAAAAATAAATATATTTGCCCGGTGTGGATTCGATTCCAGTACCTCCAGACCACTGATCGAGAGCCTTGACCACTGTACCACGATCAGTACGTAATAAGTGATTCGTCTTTAGTGTGTTTACGTTAGGTTTCTTTGTCTACTTTTACGAAGTTTTACAGTATATTTCTTCGTTTCAAAACTTCTTTCGTATTTCTTTCACCATGATATAAGTCAATGATCTTTGGCATGGTTTATATTAATAACTTGAGCTGTTCTTAAACCTTTGGTTCACAAGTTTGTTTCTTCTCTACAGCAAACTACAGATATGACATTTAATTCTCATACTGTGCATTTGTTTCAAAGTAGTCGCCATTACCTGAACAAAGACTTCTGTCCGTCACGATACATTTTATACGAAAGTGATACTCTAACTACAATACACTGCGAGGTATCAATTTTTAAAATTTTCTGTCGGTACAGGTCTTTCCGCCTTCAAACACTCAAGACAGATGGTACTATAATAAAGCTAGATATTAGAATGAATGGTTGCAATTAAGAAATAATTATAACTATTTAACACCTACCTTGGATCTAGTAGTTGTTCTTTTCTGAAAATATAATATTTTACTATTATGCCAGTTACATATTGACCAAAAGCAGAACAGCCAAGCCGAGTCAGAAAGTTTGGAGAGAGAGAGACCTGAATGCATTGACAGCAGTGCCCGTAGTTTGAGGAAATTTTCCCTGATTTAGAGAAATTTCGTAGGTAAATTGAGCAAAAAGAAAAAAAAAATCTTCGATAAAACGTGAAAATTCAGGGAAATTCTCGCATTGACTGATTCATCAATATAAATGTTTAAAATTTTCTTTGTTCATTAGAAATAACCCAATACAATAGCAATAGTAGGCATATATATATATATATATATATATATATATATATATATATATATATATATATATATATATATATATATATATATATGTGTGTGTGTGTGTGTGTGTGTGTGTGGTGTGTGTGTGTAGGTGTGTGTGCCTGTGTGCCTATCAAAGTAACATAATTCACACCCATTGTGTGCATTTTTTGTAAAAAAAAAAAAAAGCTTTAGATTAAAAAAATAGAAGCAAGAAAGAAATCCTTTAATTTAGCTGAATTATTTTTTTCTGATAGTATATGTCATAGGAATTAAACACTCAACGAAATAGGCAAAATTTTATAAGGAAAGAGAAAATTTTGTCAGTCGAGGGAGATTTTGTTAAGGAAACCTACGGATATTGATTGACAGTGTGTCTTGATCACAGCGATGGAGAGAACACTATCAAGTGCTCGAGTGAAATCTTTGAGTTTTACGTCTCACGGTTATGCCGGTTAGGCTAAAGGAGACGGTGATGATGACTAATGAATGAAATAGTGGAATGAAGAAAGTGGGAGGAAACGGGAGAACCCCGAGAGAACCCACGCACACGGTGTTTGTCCACCACAAAGTTCACTTGGCGGGGGCTGGGATCGAACCCGGGACCCCAAGCACCAGAGGTGAACGCTCTACCACTGAGCCACCGCGGCCCCCAAGTGCTCGAGTGAATACGTGCTCGGCTAGGTACAGTGCTGTGTGTAATAATTAGAAATTAGAAAACGCACTGAGACGTTCGCGTTTTTCTCATTGTTCCCCTTGTATTATGTTCTGCAACTAGGAGTAAAATTGAAGAGGAACGCTGAGGGCGCCGTTCCCCTACCTCGAAATAATATGTACGGCGTTCCTCCTGTTCCTAAAAAAGTACAATGGGCAAAGATAGGTAGGAAGAACGGCATGGGGTCATGTCGCTACCTACTGTCCTCCCACCTTTTCAGATCCACTTTTATTCCTGTCTACAACCAACATTACGAACTTTCTTAAGCAGGATTGTATAACATTGCAGGCAGAGGCGTCACTTGGGTAACACAAGGTGGGACAATTTCCCTCTCTCCTGAGTTTGAGAAACACATGCTTTTTTAAAAATAAATTGTATGTTAATATACTAACACAAACCTGAAACTCTTTATGGCGGTGGACAATCTTGCCCCCCCCCCCCTCTTGGTAAAAATCTGCTTAAAGATATTAGCAACATTCCTAAAATTGCATTTTTTTTAAAAATTACAAATAGAATTAATAATATTATTAAATGACTTAATAACAAAAAGAGGAAATTGTAGGGAGTAAAGCATTATAATACTTATAAAAATCACTAAATGAATTAACATTGAAGATAATAATTTACTGATTATGGATTTAAATTGTCGTCAATTATGATGTTTTAAAAGAGACTTGGGAAGGTTATTTGTTTCTTAAATAGCAGTTTCTGGATTTAAGATGGCTCTCTCTTTGTAACTTTATGGTATTCTTCACTGACTTGTTTTCATCAAAGATCAAAGAGTTGGGAACAGCCTTCTGAAGGCATTTAATTCGAATCTGTGTAAATTGAAGTTATAAATAATAATTACAACAATTATTATTGTTTTCTTTTTTATAATTACTCTGAACCACAAGAGAAATAATTTTATATTTAGTTTTTATAGTTCCAATGTTCCTCAATTACATAGTATTAAATTTTGAATGTTCTTTCCATTTGTATTGATTAATGGAACGTCTTTGTTTTACAGAAATGCAATATGCACTTAACTTGACTCGTTTCAGAGTCAGTTCTGCTAACGTGGTACACTTATGTCTACCGCTTTTACAACAATGATCAAATCAGATTATGCACTAGTCCTGCATACCTTAGGGAAAACAAAATTATAAGAAAACAAGTAATGGTGTCACGTGTACACTAATCGGTTTGTAAGGAGAGACATATTCTCAGTTAATATTAAAACCGGAAGTTTTACCGTATTTCTACCACTTCCTATTTTAATAGAGATGCAATATATTTTTAGAACGCTTAATTAATTGCAGTAAACAGCTTTTTACTATTAATTAGCTACTGTTCTTACTCTATAGTGATCAATGTTAAAACTGGAAGTGCTTGATTTCTGCCACTCAGCGACGCAACTAGAATAGTTGTCGCCAGAGGTAAGAACTCCCCTTAGCGAACCCTCCCCTGACCAACCAAACCAAAACTCTCCTCAACTACACCTGATATTGGCATCACACAGTAATTCTCCTAATCCATTTTTTCTTCAAGTGGTTAACCTTGATTTCAAAATTGCAGTACATAATTTAAATTTTAGTACAAGATAAAACACGAAACTAATTAGTATTTGATTGCTAAATAATCTGACAATGAGAATAGCATTCTTATAGTCTTATCATAATAACTGCAGATCACAATATAGCTTTGAAGCTAATTTATGCTCTATGGATAGCCTATGATTCTAAGATTGTTGAGTCATTGTTGCCCTGTTAAGTTTCTGAGGTAATTATTATGTGGTCCTTAGTTTGCTAAATCTCTTTTCCTTGCCTTATAGTAAAAGTAAATATTTGCCCAGTTTTGCGCCTCCCAATCTGGCGCCCGGGACACAAGTTCCGTTTGCCCCCCTTAGTTACGTCAGTGCTGCCACTTCCAGTTTGAATAGGGGTTAAGAGCAGTGTTCCTTTCAGTAACAATGTTCCGGGTGGCACTACTGATACTATTCTATTTATTATTGTAGAATAGACGTATTATTTTGGTCTGCTCCAAGGGTTGCAACGAGGTAATACAAATCTATATTTCTATATTATTAAATAATATTATCGGCAAGACTTTTATACGATATTAGAAGCTTACACTTCTTTTGTTCTGAAAGATGACTACAAGTATCCACTACATCACAAAATATTTGTCGAATATATATATATATATATATATATATATATATATATATATATATATATATATATATATATATATATATCTTTGTGTCATCAACTATCTATCTTCATAACAATCATACCTTCTTGACAACAGTGATGCCAATTCCTTCAGAGCCGTTTTCCCTTCACGAGCTTCAGAATTTCCCTTTTCCGGACAAAATTTCCCTTCATCCAAACCGTTCAAGTACTTAGTAAACGTATTTTTAATCTTTTTCGCTTCCACCCCGTCACCCCAATCTTATAACCACATACAAGCAGATACCTGACAGCCTTCCTTTTAGCTTACGCAGAATTTGAACTTGATTTGTTGTTTAGGTATCTAAGGCGTCGCGATAGAGGAGGGGAAAGGATATGAAAAGGCGTAGCCCAGGACCTATGTTAAAGGTGCAATCTGTGCATTTGCCTGGTGTGACTGAGGAAAAACCCTATAAATACCTCTGTCAGGACGGACAACCTAAAGAAATCATTAAAAATGTAAAATAAATATTATGTAAATTTAATTTTTATCCTAGACATCATGATAGATTTTAATATTAATGTAACCTAAGGTACAAAGAAAATATTATGTATATATTTGGTATGTACTTACTTAAGAACAGCACTCCCATATTTACTGAAACGAATACGAACAGTTACAAAGAAAACTCTAGTTGCTACTGTCGTTGGCTGTACACGAGGAATGTTCGTAAGCACAATACAAAGTTTACAGATGCGGAATTCTTAAGAATTAATAATTCTGTGCGCACAGTCACCAGAAAATTTGTAAAGTTACACAAACACACATACACTAATGACCCAGTATTCGCCCATATATACATATTTACATTCACGACACGCAGATTTTCTTCTCTTACATCGATTAATCCTCTTCACAATCAATTTTCTGGTTGGGAAAAACATCTTCTGATTGGGAAAACCAAACTTACAATAGTTGGAGTGATAATTTAATTGAGAAATATTTAATCTTATTGCATTGCATTTAATTCAACAATGGGAAGATTAATTTTGATAAAAGATTTTAAATAAGCATTGTTGTAATGTTTCGAATTTAACTGAATATGTTGATCGATGTGTAATGTTGATAAATATTAACGAATGCAAAGCAAGATAACTTGTGAGAATTTATGTGAAATATGTGCAACGGATTATGTTTGGAACAAATAAGATGTTGAATTTACACTGAATTTTAATGAGATTAATCAGATACGTAAATATGTTCAATCTATAAATGATTGAAGAGAGGTTCAAATTTCCCTGCAATATTCAGAGATTACAAGCAATTTCCCTTTTTCCCTTTTCTCCAAAATTTACTCAAAATTTCCCTGCACCAAGGGAAATTTCCCTTCAATTAGCATCACTGCTTGACAACCTACTATATATCCATGATAACCTAATCAACAAACTTTCTCTTTTTCAATATATATTCCTGCTCACTTATTGCGCCTCTGATCATATTCATAAAACAAGTACAGATTGATAATATTATTACATCATTATGATATTACGCCTCTGATCACTGATAACATCATTATGATCGTATCGTTATATAATATGTCGCTCGAACGGAAATTTCCTAACATTAATAATGTGAAGGAAAGAACCCTGGGTTAAGTATTTTCAAATATTGACCTTTTGAATAGCCCTCGTATGAAATTAAAATTATATTAATAAAAATATTTTTCTTCTCTTTTCCATACATATATATTCATATTACAATATTATATTCTTTTATATATAGTATTAATTATATCATCGCATATCCATCCATATATTAATAACGTCGATTGAAAATTTTTAAAAATATCATCGATGGGACTATTCAAAAAAAAAAAATGAAAACTAACTAATGGTTTCTGCAAGGGTACTAGTTACATATTCCTTCCCGTATTAAATAATGTGACCATTTTTATCTATATTTAACATATTCATCCATGTTCTAGCAACATTATTTATAAATAACGACTATAATCCTATTAGATGTTAATAAAAGGCAATATAACATGCAAAGATTGTGAGCAACAATATAACATAAAACAAGTACAGATTGATAATATTATTACATCATTATGATATTGCGCCTCTGATCATTGATAACATCATTATGATCGTATCGTTTTAGGGTCACTCTCAGAGAGCTCCGGGGCGCACTACCGCCCCCAAAAAAACAGGCCTGAAAGAAACACTGGTTAAGAGAGAGTATTCCACCTTTCTTTTTAGAATCCTAAATCGACTCCAAGAAGAAAACAGCTTCTCGCTATCCCTGATCGATTTTGCTTTATATAGATCAATATTTGAACTGTAAGATGATGTGGATTTGTATAACTTCCGATTTCACTTGAGTGTATTCTCGGGACGCTTAATCGATTGAAGAAATCGATTTATTCTTATTTATTACCGTTCTTCGTGTATAGTGATCAGTATTAAAACTTTAACCCTCGCACTACCTCTGTATTTTTTGTAACGTGGACTGCCAAAGAGGAGAGTCATTTTGTATCCACCTGTTAACATTAAATATAGATACATCTCGCAAAAGGAAAAAATTAGAAACTCTCAGCAAAAGTCTACGGGGACCGCAGTGAATAGTACACGGGATAATACTAACGGCTATTTATTATACTGCCATCGAGGAGTGACATTTCTAAATGTATGTCACATCTCCTACTAACAGGGGGAGGAGGTACTTTATGTCCACCAACTTAAAATAGCAAATTTATGAGACACGCTAATACGGTGACTGAAGTTAATAGTACAAGGGATAAAACTAACCGCCAAATTCAGAAAAAGCAATATACAGCTATTTATTATTCTGCTACCTTGAAGTGATACTTCTAAATGTCAGTCTTATCTACCAACGGGAAGGGGGGAGAGTGCTTTGTGTCCACCAACTTAAAATAAAAAAAATTATGAGATACACTAGTGTCCAGTTTGAACCACTGTAAGGTATACGCTTTAGCTAAAATGTTGAGCAATAACATTTTTTATGCAATTTTAAACAAACGATTAGAAGAGTAATTACAAAAAAAAAGAACATACTATGGTGGGCACAAAGTACGGCTCCCCCCGCCCATCGGTAGTGCAAGGGTTAAACGATTATTTTGAATCGCTTCCGACGGATGAATCACTTTATGATCGAACTCGAATCCAAACTTTTAACCCTTACATCTTGGTCAAAATGGATGATGATGATCATCTAGTTCTTCAGGGCTTTTTTTTTTATGTCAGCCGAATGGACAACCACATTAATAGATTTTCAGTAAACCAAACGACAAATGAAAAGGGGAAATTGTCGGAAGTATTATATAAAGCATTAATATTTATTAAAAGCCAGTAAATGAATAAAAAATTGTTGCCAAAGTTTTTATAAATGAAAAATGAAATGAAAGTTTTGAGTTTTACGTCCCACGATTATGCCGGTTAGGCTAAAGGCGACGGTGATGATGAGAGATGAATGAAATGGTGGAATAAAGAAAGTGGGAGGAAACGGGAGAACCCCGAGAAAACCAACGCACACGGTGTTTGTCCACCACAAAGTTCACTTGGCGGGAGCAGGGTTTGAACCCGGGACCCCCAACACCAGAGGTGAACGCTCTACCACTGAGCCACCGCGGCCCTTCCCAATACTTTTTAGTTTATGAAAGAGTTTGAGTTACGCTACTTATGGCATCATGTGCTGCTCAGTCAGACATCTGAATTATTTAAAAATGTTTTTAATAGCATTAGAGTTTACTTTCTAAGTTAAATATAAAAACAAGCAGTGGCCAGGCCAGTAGCCAGCCCGAACCAACCATATTATAGTTCATCAACATATGATCTATTTGCCAGCCTACTGTGAAAATTTTAGGGGGGCTAGCAAAAATTTAGGGGGTGCGGACCCGTGGATACGAATCTGGCAGTGGCGTATTTAAGGGAGGCTTCCGAAATTTTATTTAATATATTAAAGTAACTGAAATACCTTGCAGAATTTTTACATTTCCAGGAATGAAGTTAGCAAAGCTCCCCGCGAAACAAAATCGTAAATACGCGACTGGACATATTAAATCTATAGCATGAAATTTTGTTATGTAAAAATTTCATTATCTACGAACTTCGACTTTTCACAACTGTTACATAAACAAATAGATACTCAGCTACGCTGCTCTAGTCTTCTACCTGCTAATTTTCCACACATGATTCGAACCCTGGTGAGAGATTTATATATTGGTCTATTCTTGTTGCGAAACAGTTGAGAAATTATGTAGAATGAGTTAATGGAGAACGCTGGAGTTGTGGTGTGGACTAACACGAGTTTTATTAAGTAGGTAGTGCACCAGAACCCGCGTTCGAGCAAGCGCGAGCACCAATAAGAAGGCTAATGAGCGCTGGTATAATTAAGAGGATGTAAGCTAGGGTTGCTACTTGTCCCAAATTTAGTAGATACATACTGATACATACTGATTTGTAAGATTTTTTAAAAACATACAGAATTATGCCTAATATTCTATGGAAGAATGGTAGATTATCCAAAAACACCTTTAAAAAAACGAATGACGCATGTACCGGTAATCTCGACCCAATATGTATATCTATGACTTTCGAGATATCGATGTAGTTTTCTTGCTATATACTGTATATATAAAAAAAAAGTGTTGGCAGCACTGAAATCACCACCTATGATTTTATTCTTTAATCGATTTACTAGTAATAAGTTCACTAGTATATCCGATTCACTAGTAATAACTTCACTAAAATTCACTAGTAATCGCCAACAAGGCAACACTACCAGTTTTCTGCCTCATGTATTTCGAGTTTTATATTTTTCATTGGAATTTTTATTCATGAATATATGTATTTTCTTTCTATATTATTCTTAATAAATTTTTCCATGTACAAATTTGGATACAAGGTCCTGCTGATCGTTGCATGTTCGACTGTGTTCCGCTTTTAGGCTTGCCAAAAGATAGAAACCTCAATGTGAGTGTCATTCAGGGTAGCTCCGTCGATGTTCAAGTCTGAAATAGCGTTTCATTGAGATTTTCACGCGAGCAAGCCCTAGTAGCAAAATGACAGTCTCTGGTGACATATACAGAGAATTCATTACATCTCTTGCAGCAATTAAAATATAAGAAAGACAGCATGCATACTACTATGTTTTGGTAGAGTCTTAAAAAATGGACTTGGGATAAAAAGCCATCGCCTTCTGTTATAAAAATAGTTCTTGGAAGTCTCTAAATGTTTTCAGAGTTCAATAAAGATCTTTGGCAAGCTAAAGTGGCCTTGGAATGAAGGTTCAATAGTCTTTAACTCGTAGACATACATTGAGGATATCTCCTTCGCTCATAGCAGCCTCAGGAGTGGGTGATTAAAGAGTATCTCTTTTGCTCATAGCAGCCTCAGGAGATGATTCTAAAGGTATTCTCCATAGCCAATGGATGCCCCACGAGAAGGTGCTGGTGGGCGAGTGATCGGCGATAAAGTGATTGTCTTCTCTTCTTGGGGTCTTCTTTCATAGGCGTCTTCTTGGAGAGAGGACCCTGATTGAAGTCAGCCTTCTTCGTGGTTTTACCGAATACACTTTGTGTCTTCCTGGTGGTCTTCTTACGTCTTCTGTTATTACGTCCATAACACTTGTTCGTAGTGAAAACATGTTTTTACTGTTTATGAGGAAATTGAACCTTACAATATTCAACGAGAAGGAGCTTGGTTTGTATGTTCAATTAACATTGAAACTGGAAGTGGTAGTCAATTTCTACTAGTTTCAGTTTTTGTAGTTTTACTTCCCACGATTATGCACCGATGATAAAATGAATGACAATGATGGAATGACGACGGGAGAACCTCGAGAAAACCCACTTACACGGTGTCTGTCCACCACGAAGTCCACTTCGCAAGAGCTGGGAACAAACCAGAGACCCCGCGCACGAGAGATGAACGCTTTACAACTGAATCACCGTAACCCCCGCTATCGGTTTTAATAGAGACTAGCAAAATGCCCGTTTTTCGTCTGGGGAGAATATATATATATATATATATATATATATATATATATATATATATATATATATATATATATATATATATATATATATCATAAAATGCACCAATCAATTTAGGGACCCCAAAAACTATGAATTCGACACTAATATCAATCATTGTCCATTATTTTTACATGTCATCATCTCCCTTTGGAGTAGTCTACTAATGGGTGCTGAATTTGAATTTAAACGGAAACGGAACTGTTCGTCTAAGCGACCCCGAAAACTATGGAGTCGACACTAAAATCGGTCATTTTCGATCATTTTATTTATGACCCCCTCCCCACAAATTACGGGGCTAAATTTGGATTGAAACAGCATCGGAAGTGTCACTGTTCATCTTAGTAATCCCGATAATTATGGATTCGATACTAACATTGGTCATTTTCGATCATTTTTATATCATCCCCGAAATGATAAATAGCATCCCAGTCTGAATCGCATCTGTATTGAAAATTTGATCGAGATCGGTTCAAGAGTTATTAAGTCACTTTCATTTTTATTTATACAGGGTGAACGGTAACTACGTGCACTAACTTGGACGGGTGATAGTACATATAAAAATAAGCAAAAATGTCCTCGTGAACTTGGGGGAAATTCCGTCCCGTATAGAAGTGACAGATTGTCAAAAACGTGGGATCATGAACTTCAGAGGCCAACAGCTAAAAAACAATACATTGTAGAGAGTGCGGTTAAAAACGCCACTTAGAAAGTCATACCTACTCTATTGAAAAGTGTATGTTTGAAAACGCAGCTACGGGATTAACAATATGTGACACTTTTTTTCTTTACAGCATGTCCGGGAATCCCTCCGTTCCTTTGGGGGAATCCCGTGCGCAAGCATAGCTGCGTCTCGTCTGAGGAAGGAGCGATTTCTGGACAGGGTGTTGACATGTGATGAGAAGTGGGTTCTGTACGAAGCTCTACGGCGCCGTCATCATTGGTTAGCATCTCATGAACCGGTTCCAAAACAGGGAAACCAGCACTGAACCAGAAGAAGGTCCTCCTGTATACTTGGTGGGCTGCTCACGGCATCGTGCATCAGGAACTGCTACTAGCTGGTCAGAGCATCAATGCAACTGTGTACTGTCAGCAATTGAGGCGTGTTCAAGAAAAACTGAATCGCAAAGCGGTCCTCCTGTTACTGAACAACGCTAAGCCTCACGTGGCTAGGATGACCGGGACATTATTCTACGCTTGGATTGGAAACACTATTGCATCCACCATCTTCCCTGACATTGCACCGTTCTATTATCACCTGTTCCATTTCTTGGACAATCACCTTAGAAGACGTCAGTTCAAATCCCTAGTAGAGGTGCAAAATGCACTTGATACCTTCGTCGCTTCACAGCCCATCAAGTTCTCCCGCGATGGAATCCATGGCCTTCCAGAACCTTGGCAGAAGATCGTCGATGCTGATGAAGACTATTTTTGATCTTCCAGGTACGTCTTAGGTAAAATATCGATGTTCAAAGATTGTGGTTGAAAAAGTAGCAGAACTTTCTTGCTTACCTTATAGAAATGGTAGGCGAGAAAAAGATAATTTTAGATTTTTTTAAGAAGAGGAAGAGTAACTGGTTGGGTCATTTTTCTAAGAATGAACTGTATCATGAGGGACGTGCTAGAGGGTATGGTGGCAGGAAAGAGAGGGAGGAGGCGAAGGAGACTATAATTAATGGACGACATCAGGACAGAAAAATCGTACCTGAAGACGAAGAAATTAGCGGAAGACCGTGGAGCATGGAAGCTTCTCAGCTGCGGCAAGTGAGCTGTCAATAATGGTAGAATACTTGATGGTAATGATGATTCTCCCTCCTCGAGATGTGAAAATGAGTATATTTGTAGTCAATTGCTTTTAAATTAACAGGTTTTAAATAAGAGGTTTATGTATGTTTTGTTCTCTCAAGAACTGACGTGCAACAGCATATGCAGAGGTGGGGAGTATGTCATTTATGGTGCTACTCACTCGTGCTACGACCATGACGCTAAAAGACAGACAGTGAAAGCGCAGAAAGCAAACTTTCTGATAGTAGTTCTGCCGTCAATGTAATAAAGAAATTTTATTAACATCTGTTTCTGAAAAAAAAAAAAAAAAAAAACTCATTTCCTCATTTCTAATCTAAGTTTAAATTTGAACGAGAGGTTAAAAGAGAAAGCTTGAGGAGAAGGAAGGAGACATTGTCTGTTGGCTAACGTCAGCAAATTGTATGGGAGAAAGGGATCACGATGAGATTTCTGTTCCGCAAAGGTTTCAATATTGCTGGAAAGACCAGACTAGAGATAGATGTGATAGGGTTCCTTTTTCTATTTTTTATGAGATATCTATGTTACATGATAGTCGATAGAGGGGAGGAAGATTACAAGAGACAGTTCTTGACGATCCCTCTTACATGATGAAACAAGGTCAAGAGGCTTTTAAGTTAATATTAAAAGTTAAAAGGAAAATGCATATTTTCTTACTCTCCAATTTTTCATGTCTCAACGTAGTCCTTCATTACACTTCAAAAACCGATTTCATATTATGGTTTCCAGGAAATAAGTCAATGAACGTAATATTGGAATGACATTTTTATTTTTATATATAAATTCGGGGAAATCTACAAAGTTACGTTAGTGATGTGTAGGAATCACAATATTTGAAGTTATTTTTGGTATAGCATCCTTAGTAGTTCACGCCTAAGCATATCGGAATTTGTATTACGTATAGGGCCATTCTTATATAAAATGATCTGTAATATGACATATATATATATATATATATATATATATATATATATATATATATATATATATATATAATGTAATTTGAACAAGAGTTAGTTTGGATTTTGTTACGTTTATTGTATTAGAGCACGTGTTAAAAGTCAAGGCAGTTTTCATTAATTTTCGCAACGCCACTACCCGCTGTGGCATATTCTCCGTGATTAACCATAGTGTTTTTCCAGTGAAGTTCTTGATTCCAGCTGAAATGTTATCCTTCAACTATTGTAACGATCTAGGTTGGTTTACGTACACCCTGTCCTTCAGTAAATTCCACAGTAAGAAATCTGTCTTGCTCAGTTCAGTGTATATTGGGGACCACAATCCTTTAGAGATCATATGGTTGGCGAAGGAACCATTGAAGGTGTTCGTATAAAGTGCTTGAATTATGTCAATCTGTCAGATCGTCTACACACCACTCAACTCTGCAAACCCCCACGTATTAAAAGGCTATTATTTTGATCCGTTATGTGTATCGACTGTCGAACGATCAGAAAATTTATTGAGCCGGTTCTATATGAATCACCCTGTATCATTTGTAGCTACTTATTTCAAGTTGATGCTATATTTTAAATAAAGCTGTTCCCAAACTATTTCATCATGCTAAGGTAAAAACCGAAAAGTATGGGCCTCAAGAGGGGATGGAATAAAATGCTTACTGAACCTATGTGTTCTAACCACTCTAGTTAAAAACGAATGTAAAAAAATCTCAACAGCTGACGCAAATTTAGAAATCTACGTGGTTAATAATTACATAAGAAACTTGTGATCAAATTACGTAGGTTCCCTGTTAGTATTTATTTCATGTAGTAATGTCCTTATATACATTAAAACGCTGTTATTATTTTGCCATTAGAAAATCTTATTAAGTGTTTAAAACTTTCTGGATCCAGTAAGTAAAGGTATGTTAATTCGTCAATAATTTCTAAATTTCTATTTCTAAATTTTTCACTGTTAAGACGTCCAAAGTAATATCCACCATATTATATTCGCATCATATTATACTAGGATTAGAAACATTGAGTAAATACTACAAGAGATAACTGCACGGTTGAATTTTTGTACTGTCCGGAGGAAATATTGTGTTGGTCATGGGCGTCTCAACTTTTCTTTTGCGGTATGTCATTTTGTTTCTTAACACAGTAAGAGCTGTGTCAAGTTTTGCCCTATTTCCATTATATCAAATTGTATATTTAGGGAAAGCTATGATCAAATGTAATCTGTAACGTTATTCTGTTAGGAAAATGTTCCAACTCGTGTGTGCGCTGAGGTCGAGTTACTGTGAGCGCGAGCCCTATAAGTAGATAGTGGGTGAGAGCTGGAGATCGGGTGAGCGCGACTCTCAATGATTTTAATAAGCTGAAGCTCCATCGAATTCAAACCCAAGCCAATGGTGAAGTGAAAAATTCTTCATGCGCTTTCGTATCTTAGTTCTGTATGTCGGTATGTGTGTGTGTGTTATTTGCGAATTTTTCCATTTTGAACCGTCAATTCGATAGAACATCAAAAACTATCTGAAAGAAGTGTTGTTTTTTTCTTTCGTGTCACTCTAGCCGTTCCCGAAATATTGGCCAAAAAGTTCCGATTTTGGGAGATTTAAGGAGCCATATCTCGCGAACCGTAAGTCATAGAGATGATATTTTGCGTATTTTTTTAAATTTTGGGCCCTCCACTTTGAGCTTGTGTCTGTAAAACAACATATCGTAGAACGTTTTAGTAGAACTCTTAAACAAACATGTGAAAAAATTTAGTACTCAAGGAAATTATAAATGAATAGATATATTACAAGAATTGTTTAATGAGTATAATAATAAAGTACATAGAATAATTGGTATAAAGCATGTAGAAGTTAATAAGAAAAAAAATCTTTTAAAGTTCGTTCTGATTTACTTTTCTTTCGTTCTCTTGCAGATACTGTCCGATAAATATCTCAGGATAAAATCTGCAACGCGACATAGCATTCTACTTGCCTTTTCAGAGTTCTAACTACATGTAGGAGGTGAACGTAGATATAGGTTGGTGGCTCACTCACGGAGCGAGATTTCTTGCTAAGGGAGCTCTTATCTCTAGTTTATTTCCGTATTTTCGAATCCGAACTCCATTGAAGATAGTGACCCCAAACTCGAGCGAATGAGATAGCGTCGTTTCATTCGGATTGGTAAGTGCGAGTTTCATTAGGTCTTCTGGGACTTCAGTGGGGGAGGGAGAGCAGTTTTCCCGTCCCATATATATAAACGTGAAATTCCACTTACTTCAGAGAGTTGCCCGCCCCTCCCCCAAGGAAAATCTGAAATAGCCCTACTGATATAGGATAGTGAACCTGATGTCATAGAACCCTGTGAGCCCGGAGTGGAAAATGGTCACCTCTGCCCCATTGTCGTTACGTTTCACTACTTTAATTGACCCTTCTTCAGACTTTTTAAACCTTTCAGAATGGTTTTAAAGTGGAGAATTTTATAGACATCATGATTGATCATAAATTTGAGCAAAGGAAAGACCTGTTGGAAACAATGATGTATATTCAGAATCTCGTCAAGAGAGGGAGGGAGGGTCAAGCTCCCATGTCCATACCACTTCAGGCATTTGTAATTGGCAAATGTAATTGTAATCATCATCATTAGTATCATTAATATTGTAATAATTAATTTGTAATCATTGTAATCATTAATTAATTTGTAATCAGATTTGTAATCATTAATATTGGCAAATGTTTATTTTTGCATATTTTGCTCAAGGGGCAGGGGGTTAAGCTCATAAACCTTGCGTGGTTACGCCAATGGTTATCGACACAAGACCAGTTTTTTTTTTTTTTTTTATGTAGGCTATTTGGTAATGTTGCATTCGTTTCTCAGCACAGCCAGAACAAACAAATGAGATCTAAAAAGGTCAAACTATTACATATATATATTAATATGTTACAATAATTTTTCCTTTTGACAGACATATAGTGTGTTTTCCGTTTTTATTGGATGGTCAAAAAGGACTTTGCTAAACGAATGAGACATAACTTTTTAAATATGAATTTTCCAGACAGTGACTTTCTATGACACTTTATCTGAGAAGATGGATAGGCAAATGTTTCTATATTTCCTTGGGTTTGTAATCTTTTCTGCGTGTAGTCTTCCTATTCTTGTTTCAGCAACAACTCTTTTGTCATCATGTTAAAAGCGCTGCTGTTAGAAAAATTTTCACTTGCATAGGTTAATGCCACGCTGTGCTAACATCAAAAACGTGGAAATTGCAAGTGTGCGTAGGTGTTTGGTGTATATGAGATTGAGCCTGTGACTGGAAATTGATTTTCTTGCTACTGCCGTTCTGTGAATCCCATCCACGAGTTTCATCTCTATTTCCTTCTCTCTGCTTCACGCACAATGTAACTTATGAAGCCCGTGCAACCTTGCATTTCCTTCATTCCAAGCCAAACTAAAATGTGTGTTTTGTTTTGTCTTGAGGGAAACTTCACATCTACAAATTATATTGTTAATGTGAGAATTCATATTCACTGGTAAAGTTAAAATTAAAAGGGAACCCTCATTCGGGACATCCTATAGGAGGCCCAAAGTCTGGGTGCAGGTAAAGCTTTACCAACCCACATAGCACACTACGTCCCTGGGATGTCCCATTTTGATCTCAATCATCCCATTCGGTTTCCGGGATTATCGGGACAATGAGAAGACATCCCATGGACGTCCTGCATGGGACGTCCTGAAGGATTCCCATGTAGGATGTCCACGTGACGTCCCAGATGGGACAGGAGGTCCGAGGGAAAACCAATAGACATACCTTCGTGATCCCGTTGAATATCCCGTATCCCGGGATATTAGCGGACATCTGGATTTGCCGCGGAAATCCTGTGGATGTCCCGGAAGCACATTCGGATATCCCGGGATGTCCCGTCGTCCGTTGCGGGCTCAGTCTCGGACATCCCATGGACGTACCTGTGCTATGTGGGAAAGGTGTCACTCGTAGAGGGCAGCTGGAAAATTCTCCCTGAGTTTGATAATCACATGCTTTTCAATAAAATGTATACTCAGTGGCTTATTTACGATTTTGTTTCGGGAGGGGCTTTGCTAACTTTCGGGGGGGGGGGGTTGCCTAAAAATGTGAAAATTCTGCAAGATATTCCATATACTTTACTATAGTAAGTAATATTTCGGGGGAGAGGAAGGGGCTTAAGCCCGGAACCCCCCCTAAATACGCCACTGTGTATACTAATATACTAATAAGAAACGTGACACTCTTATACCAATTAACAATTTTGCCCGTTCTTCCCTGGCAAAATCTGAAGTGACGGTACTGAGCTCCAATTTTTCTAGGCAAGGCTCACTGGAGATATAGGCAGCAGCATCAGGGATAAGCATTATACCCAGTGACGTATTTACGATTTTGTTTCGGAGGGCTTTGCTAACTTTCGGGGAGGGCTTTGCCTGAAAATGTGAAGATTCTGCAAGATATTTCATATACTTTACTATAGTAAGTAAGATTTCGGGGGGGGGGGCTTAAACCCGGAAGCTCTCCTAAAGACGCCACTGATTATACCTAATCCTTAGTCACCCTCACACTCACATTCACTCTCCCCAATGTTGCCAACTTGGATGAAAAATCGCTAAACCTAGGGGATTCGATCCTTAGGATAGCGACAAAAAATAATTTTTTCGATTAGCGACTTTTTTTGTGATTTTTGAATGACAAATTAGCGACTTTTGTGCTGCGAACAACTTGTCCTGTAATCAAGTACTATTATCTCGAATAAGTTCAGATATATGTTTATATTTCTTTCGTTTATTTAAATCAGCGCAAGTGTTGATGAGTAGGGAAAGTAGATAGCGTTTATCTTCACATTCCCTCTTTGATTCCTGTGATCTCTTGCCCTCTGATGAGGACCAACTCCAACCTTTAATGCGGCTTCAATTCCCGGTGGGGACACTTGGTCCAAAAAGTGTAATGGCTTCATCAGCCAGTCATCTCGAGTGAGTTTTCTCCTGTGTTTTCCTCATTCATACCAGGCAAATGCCGGGATGGGACCTAAAATACAGGTCCCAGACCGCTTCCTTCCTTTGGCATTCCTTTCTTCCTTCCCTTTCCTCGGATAGTGTGCTCATCCCTCATACATGTGACACGCTAAATGATTTTGAATGCCGACAGCCCAGAAATCTAAATCCCTAAGTCCAATCTTTAATGTCCTTTAGTTTGCAGGGCTTCCGTTTAGAGGCATAAAATAATAGTACATTACCGATTATCTATAGAAGCGTGAGTAGAAGTGAAGTAAGATTTTTTTCTTTGTACTTTTACTTTAGTTCGTTTTTCTAAACTCATTTTTGATTTGTTTGAAGTGAAATTCATCATAAAGTATATATATATATATATATATATATATATATATATATATATATATATTGGCAACACTGACTCTCCGTTACGTTCAAACCATCCATATCCACTTAGTTGCACTTTTCTTTAAATAATACCCATACCCTTACACGCACTCATTATCATAATACTCCTTTACCCATTCTCAAACAATATCCATACCGTCACCCTCATTCGAATCTCTCATAGACGATTGCCCTCAAATAATATACCTCACCCTCATGCCACTCCCTCATAGTTACTTGCCCTCAAACAATATCCATGATATTACCCTCACCCTCACTCACTCACATTTACTCTACTTTCTCCACTTGTCAATAACATTGATACCCTCATTCGCCATCATATACAAAATAAGGGTGAGAATGCCCTTATGAAGGATAAAAGAGTGAAGATGACCACCTCTGATCAGCACTACATCCAGATAAATAGGCTGGATGGATCCCGAGGACGCTTTCGAACACAGTAAAAAAGTGGCTGTCTCAATTCAATACAATGGCTCTGAGTTATCCAGCATTGTGTTAAAGTTTTGACAGAAATCTGGTGCAACTTCAACTCCATCGCACTTCAAATAAAATGATAAAATGGAAGTCTCCAAATCAGCTATCTGACATGATAAGGAGTCACTTTAGTAACACGTTATTTTTATTTATATATACAGTACACCCTATATAGTTGCCGAACAACTACTTATATAAAAAAAAAGTTTTCCTTCATACTAAACGCGCGTCATTCTTATAAGAGATAATAAAGTGCAGCTTAAATTATTTATAAGTAGTTACAAAGAATACAAATGTAGTCGTCGATGAAGAAGATCATTGGGAGGAACATTGGGACACAGATGGCAGCACCAGGAGCGTCATTTCAGATTTTGCTTGGGGGGCAAGACTCCTTGATATAAGTAAAATTTCGCGCTTTTCACTCATTTACTAGTATTCTATTGATAAAATATATATAAATCTCAAACTCAGCGGGGCAATTGCTCCTCCCTACCCCTCCTAAATGACGCCTTGGGCAGCTCTTGTAACAATGTAAATTTCAGAAAATTCATATGATCATAAAACTATTTTCGTGAAAGATTATATGGAATGTAATGCGTTGTTAGTTATGAATCTCCAATGTCGGTTGCTGGATATTTTTTATTTTCTTGGAAAACAATGTGAACGCTTAAAATGACAGTACATGTATATCTATTTGATACACAAGTTCTTGAAATGGCCTATGATATCTTTGCTGGGTCATTGTTCTTAGCAAATATGAGTTTTTGCTGGCCAGTGAAGAATACTACAGTTATTACAACTGTTATTTGCTCGTAGTGTCAGCATCTCAATGCCTGCGTTCATCATGTTAGCTGGGGTGTTACTACGTAATAACACAACATATATACAGCAGTGGAGTTGTTTCAATTTCTGCGTTTCTACATTTATTCACCTTGTACTGTAACGCCGCTGCGATGTTATTCTAACACCGTCTCTGAGCTAAATCGGTAATACCAGCCCTGCGTTAGACACAACACGCTACCTTAGTCCGTCCGGTACTCCACACCAGAACTCTTCACGGAAAGCTAATTTTTTTAACAATCAATAGTTAGAACGATTGTCTCAGTGCGTTCATTAATAGTGTCTATGCATTAACATTTTAACTGGTAACGATGACGTAACTATCCATGATAACTCTAGAACGGAAGAGAATTTTTGAATTCTATTTGTCGCATTATCTTGACCGAGTCCGTTCATTGGCCAATCAATTACTATCTTTACCGGTATTGGTCACTTTAACGGTGGCTATTCATATTTTTCTACTATTGGAACAAAGGTGTATAATGGTACAAATCTGTTAAAATATTCATCAGTTCGTTAGATGGTAGCAAACATCATCCAGCAATTGACATCTACCAGACGAAATTGAAACTTCTGGGCGTGATCCTCTTTATTGTCTTTAGCAAAGTTCATTATTTTTCTTTATTGTCATGGTTTTCTCAGTGTTGCAAAAGAAAGCTATGTTTTAGTTTATTTCTGAGTATTAGTACAAACTAATTTTTATAATTACTAACATTATTCATGAATAGAGTAAAATATAGTAGCATTACACCAATTGCTAATAAAAACGTACAGTAGGTTCCATAGGCGCCGACTTGAAGAAATAATTGGGGGGCCAAAACAATGAATAAATATATAATCATATTCAGTCGTTTTCTATCAACTGCTGGATAAAGGCCCCCTTCCCTCCAGATCTCGGTCTGCTGCATCTGCTCCGTTGCTAAATTCATGACCTAAGTCAAATTTGTATAAATGCATTAAAACAAATTCAAGTTCAAATTCTGGGAACTTCACTGCACCACATTGATCTTCACTTCTTATATCAGTGTTACCATAGTGTTGATTGAAGCTTCAGTGCTCTATTAACTCTTTTAGGATTTTTGGTAACTTTTGTTACCATGGCGTACTATGGTCTTTAACCTCTTATTTAGGTTTATAACAGGTACTTAAGTCGTTTTTTATTAGTCAAGTCAAGGATGGACCAAATAACACCCCAGATGCGTTTTGAAACCAGATGGTCAACTTGGCTGCGCCAAGTGGGTGAGGAAGGGCGCGACTTTTTACTTTTTCTTAAGGCAAATTCCAAAAAATTTTCACGCCTGTAGTTTTCACGATATCAGATTGGAATTGTATGTACCTTTGGATATTTCTCAAATTTTTCTGAGATCTCTACGTGAAGCCGAGTCCGGGCACGAGGGCCGCAAATGTTCCGAGGGGCTGATTTTTTTTAGGAAAAAAATGAGTTTTCCCGATGTTTCCGGTTCAGGAATACGATACGTACATGTGTATGGCACCGTTGGAAAGGGCTTGCTATACTAAAGAAAATAACGTTTAAGCCATGACTCTAGCCTAAATAGTAATGACGCAGTAAATTTTTATAATAAGTATATACGTATGTGTGTGTATAAAGAGAGAAAGCCTAAATTCAGACTTTCAACAATTTTTCTGCCCTTTGTATTTAAGATACAAGTTTGGAATTTTGCACACGTATTATGTACATAACAATGTATTTAAAAAAAAATCAGATCCCTACGTCAACCCAGGCCTAGGCCAGAGGGGCAAAATGTTTTGGTTGGATTTGCAACAATACTTGCGAGTTTTTCCCTAATTATCTGGTTTAGGTGTACGATACGGACATGTGAGTGATACTGTTGGAAAGGGCCAGTGATGTAATGCTAATTTTTTAGGTGGGTATACGCTCTATGCCTTTTCTCACACGCACACACACACAAACATTATATATCGGGTCTTTCAATACTATTAGTCTTTGCACTATTAAGATTTAAAGTTCAAAGTTCATAAGAAAGTTATTAAATAGCCTTGCTTATAGGCAACTCACACTGGCTCTGCGCGCGCATTGGTTGCATAACAAGCAGGATATGCATATGATGTAATAAGAGAAGTCTCAATGGAGAGCTATGTTTTGGAGAACAGTTACCGAACCACTTAACCTATCAACCTGAGACTATGAAAAAGATTACCTAGGTATATGTTATGTATTAATTTAAGACCTTATTTAGCTCTCTGCGTTAAGTAGATCAGGCTGTAGAAGTGGTTGTACTTATATGACTAATAACTATAAGAAGAAAAAAATGACTTGGACCAATGTTGTTTCCGCCACCTTGCTCATTCCTTTGGTCCTATCTATCACTGACACTTTCAAAGGATGTATTTGATGTACACAGAACTATACATATCTCGTTTGAGTTAAAATGTTGAGTACATCTGGAGTAATTTTAGACTGAAATTTTGAATTTTTAACATTGAAAATCGGTCGCGAACCACAGCCTACTGACTGCTTTGATAATGCCATAACCAAGAAGAGATTAATCGCCCTCAATCTGTAGTTTGTCCGTCCTGCAGCTTACAATCTCTCTCTTTCTCTCTCTCTCCCAAATTGTGTTTAGTTGTTGTTCTTTTGCTCGGAGAATGAATTTAGCTTTCTTTTGTTGGATCATAATTGCATTAAAATAGAAAAAGTTTAATTTTGGTTACGTTGGCGCATGACCGTTTTAGAATTGATAGACTGAGTGACAGTAACCTAAGTACCAACAGCAGTAATGTCGAAATTAGTATCCGTATTAACACTCATATCGGCCTTATTGTTGTTGGTACTTAGGCTACTGTGTTGCTCAACTATTCAATTAAAATAAGGACAGCTATGTCCCAATAAGCAAATAATTAATGACTTGAAACATTAATAGCTAAGTATAAAAAATAGCGAAATAAACAATACAATAATACGAAGACAAGTTGTTTTCATGAACTACCATACTTAGAACTTAGAATTTTAGATGTCTCGGAAAAGCAGAAATAAACTTAGGTTATACCACTGTCATAAGTTCAAATCTAGAATTTGTTGGTTTCCTTTTCTGCTTTTAATGCATTTCGATGGTTCTGGGATTCTACCTTAAAATATAGGACAATAGTTCATACAGTCACGGTGTTGAAAACTGACGCTAAACTTCAGCAAATTCGTATAAAGGGGCGGCTCTTGAGGGTAGTAACATCGGGTTTATGCCAATTTCTAGACAATTTTAAACCGAATTAAGCATATGCCAATTTCAAGACAAATTTAAACCGAATTAAGCATATGACTCCTCAGGCGGCATTATGATCAAATATTTTTCGTGTTGCAACTTGGTCCGATAAGTTTTTTTTTTTTCAACTAAACGTTTTTTTTAAATCATCAGAAGCGATTCAAAAGAGCCGCTTCGACCAAACAGCAAACAAGCACCTTGGAAAACATTTTCGAGGACAATTTATGATTGAATTAAGTCCTGATACTAGCGCCGAAGCTAGAGTCGGGTACTATCGGTATACCCATCTAAAATTTTAGTCCAATAATTTCTTTCGATTCGAGGTTTAGGTTTCCCGTCAGGAGCAATTTTTAAAAATCACAGACGATAATCTTTCCGAGAGAAGTAGCTCAAGTGGTAGAGCGTGGCTTCGCATTCGGCAGGTCGCGGGTTCGATTCGCGCTGCCAACCATCCTGACTGGTTTTCCTCAGTGCTACCAGCCAAATACAAGGATAGTACCTACTAAACAAGCCCTGGATGATACCTTCCCAAATCCTTTCTATTATTGTTGTTGTTGCAGATATGCAGTATAAACTGGCCTCAGCTATATCTGGTGATTGTTAAATATATAAAATAAAGACGCACCCTGGAAAAAAGGAAAAATGGATAAAGAAAAAAAAATGCTCTCCTCCTAAAAGTATTTGCTAAAAGAACCGGGTTCAGGTAATTGGGTATAAAAGAAACTAAATACTCAAAGCTTCACACAATCCGCATGCAAAATTTTAATCTTGATATCTTGAAAAACTAAGGGTGTTTTTATTTAATTTCCCTTAAGAAAAAAAGAAAAAGTCATACCCCTCCGGTTCCACTTGGCACCGTCAAGTTTACCATCCAGTTCCAAAACGCATCTGGGGTGCTCTTTGGTCCATGTTTGACTTGACCAACAACAACAAGAACAACAACAAAAAAGAGTTCAATACGTGTTATATGAGCTGGTACCAATTCATACCATAATTCCCCAAAGGGCTAAACACTACTAAGCAAATATTTTCGAAGTGACGGCTGTATCGAAATGATCAAAGATTGTTGTGACATGCTCATATGCTCCAAATCTTTCCTGACTTTTGTTTTCTACTCCTTCCTGTTAACAAATTTTCTTCAATTTTCTTTTTTATCTGAAAGATGAAACAACGAAGAAAAATGTTTATTTTTACTCCGTCCCTTTTTTTGTTCAGTAAGTTGAAAAAAAACTACTAATAGTTGAAATAAAGTACATGAAAAGCAGTTGTTTGTTCCAATAAAGTGAGTAGACTATTGATCGAATGTAGCGTATACCTGCGTACTTCCTAAATTTTAGGTGCCTATACGATACTTTCGAAGAATTTGAGGTGGGTATACACCCTATACCCGCGTATAACCTCCATTACATCCCTGGAAAGGGCTTATTATACTGAAGAAAATGGCGTTTGAATCATGACTCTAGGCTAAATGGGAATGACGCAGTAAATTTTTAAAATGATTTTATACCTAGGTATATATAGAGGAAGTTTGGGTATTATGGAATACAATTTTTGTTTCACTTGTAACTCAGTTAATAATTGCACATTGAAACAAAAAGGAAAACAAGTATACGCCTTACATATTTGGCTTTATTTATGTATATCTTGATAAAGAAGTTTCGTTACAGGGGTAGGTAAAATTTATAATTTGTAAAGAAACCACTTTGGAGGGTAATATGAAATACAAATGCTATATAGAAAAAAAGAAAGTTTTCTGTTGAACATACAATGAATATAGTGACAATATATGAAAATTCTGAATACCAAGCCGTAACTGATTGTGATTACCTGCAAAAGTCATAAATATAATACTCTGCTTCAGGATCGGCACAGTCATTGTGTGCTCACATTAAGGTTATTCAGAACGTCCAAACAGTTTGTGTCTAAAACGATAGATGGCGCCACCGTCACCAATGTTAACATATACAACTAATAAAATTAAAACAATCAAATATAAAATAAACAGTTCAAAAATTAAGCAAAAACGGATATAATCTGGTTAATGGACGTTACAAAATCTAGGGAAAGGTACGTGTCGATTACAGATATTGTTATTAGTTTGATTGTTAGAGGCCACCATTGTTAAATAATCAACTTTATCTGCCGTACTTTCTACCAGAAACTGACCAAACTTTGCACACCCATTTAAGATTGAGATATCTAGGGAATGGTACGTGTGGATTCCACATAGTGTTGTTAGTTTCTTTGTTAGAGGTCACCATTGTTAAATAAACAATCGTTGGATTTCTCCATTGTTAGATAAACAATCAACTTTATCTGCCATACTTTCTATCACAAACTAACCAAGCTTGGCACACTCATTTACGATTGAGATATCAATGGAATGGTACGTGTCGATTTCACCTATTGTTGTTACTTTCATTGTTAGAGGCCGCCATTGTTAAATGAACAATCAACTTTATCTGCCATACTTCCTACCAGAAACTGGCCAAACCTTGCACACACATTTAAGATTAAAATATATAGGGAAAGATATGTGTCGTTTTCTCATATTGTTGTTAGTTTCATTGTTGAAGATCACCATTGTAAAATAAACATTCGTTGGATTTCTCTATTGTTAAATAAACGATTAACTTTATCTGTCATAATTTCTACCACAAACTAAGCAAACTTTTCACACTTATGAACGATTGAGATATCTATGGAATGCTATGTGTCGATTTCACATATTGTTGTTCTTTCATTGTTGAAGGCCACCATTGTTAAATAAACAATCTTTGGATTTCTAAATTGTTACATAAACAATCAACTTTATCTTACACTCTTTCTACCAAAAACTAATCAAATTTGGCGCACTCATTTACGATTGAGATATCTATGAAACGGTACGTGTCGATTTCACTTATTTTTGTTAGTTTCATTGTTAGAGGCCACCATTGTTAAATAAAAAATCAACTTTATGTGCCACACTTTTTAACAGAAACTGACCAAACTTTGCACACCCATTTAAGATTGAAATATCTAGGGAATGGTATGTGTCGATTTCACATATTGCTGTTAGTTTCATTGTTGAAGGCCACCATTGTTAAAGAAACAATCAAGTTTTTCTGCCACACTTTCTACAACAACCTAAACAAAATTTGCAGACTCATTTAAGATTAAGATATCTATGGAACGATATGGGTCGATTTCACATATTGCTGATAGTTTCATTGTTAGAGGCCACCATTGTTAAATAAACAATCAACTTTAACGGCCATACGTTCTACCACAAACTGACCAAACTTTGCACACCCATTTAAAGTTGAAATATCTAGGGAATGCTATGTGTCGATTTCACATATTGTTGTTAGTTTCATTATTGAAGGCCACCATTGTTATATAAACAATGGTTGGATTTCTCCATTATTAAATATACAGTCAACTTTATCTGTAATATTTTCTACCACAAACTAACCAAACTTGGCACACTCATTTACGATTGAGATATCTATGGAATGGTGCGTGTTGATTTCACTTATTGTTGTTACTTTCATTGTTAGAGGCCACCATTGTTAAATGAACAATCAACTTTAACGCCCATACTTTCTACCACAAACTGGCCAAACTTGGCACACCCATTTAAGATTGAAATATCTAGGCAATGGTACGTGTGGATTCCACATATTGTTGTTAGTTTCATTGTTGAAGACCACCATTGTTAAAGACACAATCGTTGGATTTCTCCATTATTAAATATACAGTCAACTTTATCTGTCATATTTTCTGCCACAAACTAACCAAACTTGGCACACTAATTTACGATTGAGATATCTAGGAAATAGTACGTGTTGATTACACATATTTTGTGGTTAGTTTCATTGTTGAAGGCCACCATCGTTAAACAAAGAATCAACTTTATCTGCCGTACTTTCTACCAGAAAGTGAAGAAACTTTGCACACCCATTTAAGATTGAGATATCTAGGGAATGGTACGTGTGGATTCCACATAGTGTTGTTAGTTTCATTGTTGAAGGCCACCATTGTTAAATATACAATCAACTTTATCTGCCACACTTTCTACCACCAACTGACCAAACTTGGCATACCCATCGGATTACAACTGAGATATCTAGGGAATGGTACCTGCCGATTTCACAAATTGTTGTTAGTTTCATTGTTATAGGCTACCATTGTTAAATAAACAATCAACTTTGTCATACGTTCTACCAGAAACTGACGAAATTTTGCACACAAATTTAAGTTTTAAATATCTAAGGGGATTCTACGTGTCGATTTCATGTATTGTTGTTAGTTTCGTTGCTGAAGACCACCATTGTTAAATACACAATCGATGGATTTCTAAATTGTTAAATAAACAAACAACTTTACCTGCCATACTTTCTACCACAAACTAACCAAACTTGGCATATTCATTTGCGATTAAGATGTCTAAAGAATGGTACGTGTCGATTTCACATATTGTTGTTAGTTTTCTTGTTAGAGGAAACCATTGTTAAATAAACAATCATCTTTATCAGCCATACTTTTTAGCAGAAACTGGCCAAACTTTGCATACCCATTTAAGATTGAAATATCTATGGAATGGTATGTGTCGATTTCACATATTGTTTTTGTTTCATTGTTGAAGATCACGATTGTTAAATAAACAATCATTGGATTTCTTCTTTGTTAAATAAACAATCAACTTTATCTTACATACTTTCTACCACAAACTAACCAAAATTTGCACACCCATTTAGGATTGAAATATATAGGAAATAGTACGTGTTGATTCCACATATTGTTGTTAGTTTCATTGTTGAAGGCCACCATCGTTAATCAAAGAATCAACTTTGCTATATTTTGTACCAGAAACTGACCAAACTTGGCACACCCATCGGATTACCACTGAGTTATCTATGAAATGGTACTTGTCGATTTCAGTTGTTGTTGTTAGTTTCATTGTTAGAGGCCACCATTGTTAAATAAACAATCAACTTTATCTGTCATACTTTCTACCAGAAACTAACGAAACTTTGCTTACCTATTTACGATTGAAATGTGTATGGAATGGTACATGCCGATTATCAAGGGCTAACAAGCCCTAGCCAAATTGTGTGTAATACGTCATTATGCTTGGGATCAAACGATAATTATTCGTGATCAAACGAGCTGGCCAAATTCCGATTGAATTTGTTTTCATGGTGGCTGTGGTGGAGGGGCTAACAAGTCATCGGTAAATGTTATTGTTCGGAAAATGGAATAGTGCAAAAAAATAAACATATTTCATTCAGAACTTTGTTGTGCCTGCTTTGTAACCAGTGTGAATTAGTTGTGTGCCGCCAGATTTCTTTTCATTCTTTTTTTTTTTTTTTTTTTTTTTTTGTCTCAGGTGGAGCGGGATGGCCCCCTACAGCGTTCCTAGAATTACACTCTAAAAGCCCACAGTGTTCCTAGAGCTGCACTCTAAAATCCCCTCCCATATAACTGACCTTTGTTTCACAGCAGACACCTCACATTTGAACTCTGTTGAGATTCTGTGTAAGTTTGTCGGTTGTACGCACAAATTGAGAGTATAAACATGTATTAGGGAATGAGAAGTTCTCGAAATAAATTTGCAAGCTGAATTTTTTTTCGCGACATAAGTGAAGAGTAATTGTATATCCTTGAAGAGTACCCTGGAGAGTAAGAAAACTCTAAGCAAAATAATCATTGAATAAATAGCAATGTAATCACAGTAATGTACATATGGCATGTTGTATTTCTACCAGATTGTCAGAGCACTAATTCTCTCATTTTTTGATGTGAGCGGTCTCGCTATCGAATCTCCAGAAGAACATTAAAAAAAAGATGTATTTAGGTCTATTCCATTTTAAACAAACGAAATACGTTGCGTAAAAGAACTTTCCATGTTAAAATATTTGATGGGTAGAGTAGTTTGTGTGGGATTTGATTGTTATTGCATGTATCTATTGCATGCTGATTGGGTAGCTGGGAAGGCAGCCAAGATATTCATTCTGACGGTTGCAAGCCCGTGAAAATACAGAGCAACAGTTACTCCAAGGGGGTAGATAATAGATAAAAAAAAAAAAAAAAACTACCGTGAGGGAGAGAGCCGAAAAGAGTTTATAGTATGAAATTTTGTCCGCAACTAGGGAAGTTCCGCCAGGAACGCAGGATCACCTGTATATGGCTCTCATTGTTGAGACACTAAAATTTTTCAATTAATCGTATACGGAAGATAAACATTAATAAACTATTTTTATTTATTTACTTATTCCTCGGGGGGTAGTCTATCTCAGAAGATTACGATTATCATAATTCTATGTTTCAGGGGTGCGCTTCCAATCCACCTCCCAGAGGCGGTTTTTGGGTGGGCGAACCGGACCTTGTCCTTAGATCCACACATTAATTAAAGTATATGTAACACACATGTACGTATGTGTGTGTGTGTGTGCGTATGATATGTGTATATGTATGTATGCTAAATGTAAAATATTTTTGAACCAATGTTTCCAATCCAAATAATAGAGCCCCACGGCTCCAACTCGCCAAAAACAAATTCCGCCTGTGTCACCTTCTACACATCAGCGGCTATGCCCATAGTATATTCTATGATAACAATTGACTGAATGTGCTTTTCAAGTTTCTAGCTCATTTTCTTGGAAAGATAATGCGTAAGACTCTCTTAGTGTTGCAACGAGACGAGACAGGACTCTTTGAAGCGAGACACGATACAATACGAACGTTTCGTAAAACGTCTTGTCTCGTGTCTCGAAAAATACAAACAAAGTTTCTGAATTTGCTTAAAAATTTATTAACTCGGAATAAATTATTTGCCTTCGAAATGTATACCATCTTTTATTATTTCAAATGATCCAAATGATTCAACGTTTCAAACCCTACAAAGAACAGGGAATACCTACACTTTTCTTACAAATGATTCTTACAAACAGCTTTCACTTCCATTTTTCAATCGATTCAAGTTTAATTATTTTGTGATAATGCTCCAGATTCAAATACAATGTAAAGCGTTCATTGAGATCAGTGTTTCAGAAGATTTTATTCCGGGGGCTGGTGGAGATATCTACGTATAAAAATCCTTTAATAGAAGTACAAGTATGCGTAGAAGTGGCAATTTTATCAGTAACTAACTATTGTTTCATGGTCTTTCTCGTTCCGAACCAAGACAGAAACGTGTCAGCCTTTCTCGACACTGAGTTTCGAAAAAGATTCTGATTTGACACTAAAATTTATCTTTTTTATCCTTTTATGCTGTTATTCGAAGATAAGCCATTTTTTAAATGGGAAAGTTACATAGGCCTCCTTATTTGTTGAAGTGGCGCCAGGGGTTCTGAAAAAAGGATATCAGAATAAATGGGGAAATCTTGCCTTTCGTCTGTACTGACGGTATTGACAAATGTTCCTATCGAAGTAATTACGGGTTCAGTCGAAACTAAACAGTCGTTGCTGGAGGATTGCAGTCGTGTTTTGTGTTGTGCTCTGTTAACCAAACTAGGTTAAAAGTTATAATTTTAACCACTTGGTTTAACAGCTCTTTTGTGGGCCTCAGAATTTCTGGTGTTGCCACGAGACGAGACAGAACCATTCGATACGAGACGAGACGGACACATCTTTTCTAGACGAGACGACACAGCCAGAAGTCTCGTCTTGTCTCGTTTCGTCTCGTGGCAACACTAGACTCTCTAGATATATCAGTGCAAGGTATGACAACGTTCCTCACGGAGCACATGTTAGCTCTCAGCCTCTTTCTTTCACTGATGTTTGTCTACGTAGTAGATGAATATATAGAGAGTAACAAAAGGATGAGATATGCAGATTCTCCTGAAACCACATTAAAATTGTAGCAGTATTTGGAGCTTGTTATAAATGGATTTACCGGGGAACTAAAATAATTCTGGGAACTGATCATACAGTATTGATATAAACAAACATGGAAACAAGTAAATACAAAGAACTGAAATCGTGAATTGTTTTCAAAATACAGAAATCTCGAAGGAATATCTGTTTAGGCGGCTTTAATTGTAAAGGAATTTTGAATAAATTTGCATCCCCTGAATTCCTATACATAAAAAATAGAAATCTTTCTTTTAGCGTACGAATGAGATGCTTTAGGAAATTAGGTTAAGATAATTAAAATGATACTGTCTTTTGCAAAATTTAAGAGGAATACCATGATCGAAAAAGCATGAGTCAAACTATAAAGGTCAGTGGTAGCTTTTGCCATTTCTTACGACCACTATACGCACCTTATTGCGAAAAATTTATTCGTATTATAAAACCGATATCATTCAATAAATGTCAAATTTAACAGATCTTGAGAGATGAAATGACAAAAATTGTCATTACCTCTGTCGCATAAGATATTCTAGCTTTGTGGCCCATGTTATTATATGACTTTCACGATAAGTGACAAGGAGAATATAAATCCCAAGTTCAAAACGTAAGGAAAGAAACCGGCTGTTCGCGCTTCAAATTATGAAAAATGTACCAAAATGGTTGAAATTATGATTTTGTATTTCTTTACGAGAAAGAAGAATAAAAATAAAAATTGGAGCAATTCTAATCATGTATGTATAAGTCCACTATCTTCTTCAAGTTACTAAACTAACTTCAAGTGTTTCAACCATTTTTGACACATAACTCGAAAACTTTTAGAGATATTAGAGGCAAGAATACGTGGTTGATAATGAGCTTTTTAATTATGTCACAATACTTTTGAACTTTACCTTATGAGAAATGGCATATTCCAAAATTAATTCAGTACCATCCTAACCTGAATTTTACCAAATGATTAGCGAAAGTGATACGGTGTGTATCGTCCAGGGATTAATTCCCGGTGTGGCACTCAAACATTTCTGTGTTGACCAAATATCGAGAGAAAAGTTGGGAAACTAAAAGATAGCGGACTTCAATCTAGACAGCCGTTGGGTGTGGTTGTGCTTACTACTAACATAAGCCCACTGCAGGCTCAGATCACAAGGGACTGTTGCGCCAGGATTATCTATCTATCTATCTATCTATCTATCTATCTATCTATCTATCTATATATATATATATATATATATATATATATTGGTGTTATTATTTTACCTTACATTCTCTCAGTAGGGTAAGTAAGGACGAATGGGCCTCCCCGCAAAAATGTTAAACGGACCCCCTCTTTCCACATTCATGAGTCACGTAAAATTTACAGAGAACAGTTTTGACTTTCTATGTTCTATCTAGTGAGTCACAACTTGCTCATATGCAAAAGATGCACATTATTATTATTATTATTATTATTATTATTATTATTATTATTATTATTATTATTATTATTATTATTATTATTATTATTATTATTATTATTATTATTATTATATTGTGCTATAGTTTTCGTCTATTCTGCTATACCAAATTCGAGAGTCTACGACATCCGACATTTTTAATGAGGTGTGGTCGTCCCACTTTTTGTTGTTTGGTTCGATGCTGGTTTCACTGTTCTTTTCCCATCTTTGAAATACATAAGCACGGCAGATCGCGAAAACTCGACAAGTCGCGTTGTTTCCGAAATGAAGCTCCCAGCCACTTAGTCACCCTGATATATCGTCGTCCTTCCCCATTCAAGGCACAAGCATCACACTGACTAATCGAGTGAGATTCTTGTCGTGTTTGGCGCGCGGTTTTGTTATGCCTTGTAGCTCTTGTCTCAGCCCGATGATTTCGTTCAAAAAGTAGCGAGTGGTCATAATGTTTTCGCTGGTCAGTAAAAGTTTTGTTGGCATTTAATTTACTAAATAATCGCTCAGGTGTTACCGTCTTCATAGGTAAAAATGAGATATAGTTGGAACATCACATAATTTTTAACATCTTAACATTATAAAGTTTAACTTCGAAACTGAAATGGGCCTCTTTCTGTTCTGGGCCTCTCAATGTTGCGGGCCCTGCAGGCCCTTTAGTTGCGCCACATCATTCTCTCTACTCAGAAGGATAGGGACAAATAGAAAAGTCAAAATTCATTTTGTCCATTTTTCATGCATCATACACTTCAGAAAAAAAATCATATAATACTGATATGTAAGAAAATATTAGTATTGTTTGTCTGTTTTCTGTATACAAAGAACCATTTAGGTTCTTTTTATCTCATATTCTGGTAATAATCAAAAAAAGAAAAGAGTTTCATGTGATAAACGTACGAAAGATAATTTGTCAACGCGATGTGAATGACGTTCTCTGCAACCTAATTCCCGTTTTTCGTACGAAACTCTATTCCTACCTGCAAAAAGAAAAGATTTATGTTACTTATCAATGGTTGAGGTTTTGCCCTGCGGCTGAACAACACGGCTTGTATAAATAGACTCTGACTGACTGCAGGTGCACGAAAAAAAAAAACTGTTGGATTCCTCTCCCCGCCCACTTCAAGTGTGGATATCCTGGACACATTCAAACTGAGCGGTACGATCTTTCAGTTCTTCCCAGTAGAGGTACCAGCACTGATTGCTAAATGAAAAAGTGAGCATCTGGTGGCGAAAAGGCGAAGTGCTCGGACAAGGGGGAGTTCACAGGAACCTTAAACATGATGAACGCTGGACCCAAGATCATCCCTTGTATCATGAGACAATTTGCTGTAATAAAAAAAAAATACACTTAGCATTGTTGTCATCATAAATGTATGTTTAATTGCCCAATACCGATAGATATTTTTGTAATCGGAATACCATACGGAATACAGAATACCATGCTTTTCTTGCGGGTATTCCATATTGCCCTCCACGCCAGCTTGGAAACGAAAGAGCTGTTAAACGCATTCGAAGGCGTATAGGATAATGGCGCTTATCAAACTACCACTCTGTATATCCAACGTCATAGTAAATAAAGAATGTTGTTCTATTACATTTCAATATGAAAATACAGGTTGTATACCACTTACCTGTAAAAGTATTCCTGAATAAGAAATAAGATTTTCACGTCTACCAACACAACGAATGTCACAATCACATGGAGACTGACTGTAGAGCATCATGGGGACGTGAGGTAGTAGTTTCTTTCCTCTCCGATTGGAAGCAACACATCACAGGCGAGCTAATGAGGTATTCCATATTATCCGACTATTCCATAATACCCGAAATTCCTCTATTTATATACATATATGAAAAGATGGGTCACCTTCAGACTTTCAAAATTTTCTCCCGACCTCAGTTTTCAAGATACAAGAACGAAATTTTTCGCACGTATTATGTATATAACAATTTTTTTTAAAAGATTCAGATCCCTATGTGAACCCAGGCCCGGGTCAGAGGGGCACAAAAATTTCGAATTTTTTTCGAAAAATCTAATGTTTTTCTTTCAATTTTCCTATTTCTGGTGTATAATACGGACAAAAGAGTGGTACCGTTGGAAAGTATGATCTATCCTGAGAAAAACTAGGTATGAACCACGATCCTACGATAAATAGTAAGGAAGCAGCAGTTGTTTGAGTGAAAGTCTAACATTTACCTCAAAAAGTGGAAATCCTAAAAAGGTTAAACGCCGATTCGAAAACGGTGCTTTGTATTGAATAAGAAGGCTGTTCCTGATATTGAATTAAAGGCACGACGTAATTTACGACAGAAATTCTTGCTCCTCTTTGGTAATTCTTCCTCAACTGGATTATATTGGGGGGGGGCGGGGACCCCACCTTTAAATATTGGGGGGGCCAAAAGTGCCCTGCCCCCCCAAAGTCGGCGCCTATGGTAGGTTCTTCCTCTTCTCCACCGAAACCACTATCGATTATATAAATAGATGCGTCGGACATTATTTATGTAGCTTACAACTGTACAATTATCTTATGAATACCTGACAAGGAGAACTTTTGAAAGGAAAACTAAATTGTCCGCGTATGGCGGATGGAGAACAGAAGACTCCAAAAGAACTTAGGTTAGTAGACAATAAGTTCTAAATTTCTACTCTTCAAAACATTGAAAAGAAAAGGAAAAAAAGAAATGTAGAGCCACCATAATCGTAGATCGCCAGACACGTTGCCAAATAAAAGTAGTACTTTTATAAATTAGATGATAAAAGAGTCGAAATTGTGTCTATAATAATTTAATAAAGAAGAAACGTTAGTCAAATCGTAAAGTACCTTAAATTTTCTTTCACAGACGTATGCTGTTCAGAAAAAAGGTTATGTCGACTAACGTTGGCAACCTTGCTTTTCACAAACAAGCGAAAGACGAACACTAAAAGTGAAGTTTTTGCTTTTGTAGCATCCACTTTTCACCAAAGACTTTTAAGAATACTGCAGCCTCGGTAATGGTGCTGATGGCGTAGGCTTTAACTATCGATTTTGCTCTTCGCCAATTGTATGTCAGATTTATTCAAATAACTTTTGGCTGTTTGTAATGGGTGTTTGTGTGTGTTCGAGTTTCAATGTGTTTTGAATTTGTTCTGTCAAACACTACACAAAAGACTAAAGCACAAAACTTTGCTACGAAGAATTATTTCTTTTATATAGTTTGTCGTGACGAACGTATATAAGATTTGCTGGTGCCGTTTTATATTAGGAAGAGAAAAGGACACTCAAAATCACCACAAAGTTAGATTTATTTGGTCTTTTGTGTCATCTTTGTTCGTTTGTGGGCCATAAAGTTAATACCTTGCTGGAACCATTAGAACGAAATAAGAAAAGCGAGAGTACATTAAAAGATTATGCAAGTCTTGATGGACTGACTGTTTAATGGAACATTCTTTATAAGTTTTTTTTCCTTTTCTCGATTGTTTGAAGTTAATGTCAAAAGTTACGTAAAGGTTAAAGCTTTGTGGAAAGAGGCTGAAGCAATTCCAATAAGCTTCTTCCGTAGCTTTCGTTTATGTCATGAATCATAAGCATGCTTGACTTATTATAATATTGACTTTACATTTAACAGTTTTCACATTTACATTAAACTATTTGAAACATCTTTTCTTTTTTTTTCGTGGTAACGATAAGATTAAGGGGCGCACGGTAGCTCAGTGGTAGAATACTCACCTCTTGTCCTAGGGATTATTGGTTTAATTCCAGGTCAAATGGGTTTCTGGTGGACAACATCGTGTCTGTGGGTTTTATCAGAGACCTTTCTGTCCCTCCTACATTATCATTCCACCAATTATTTCATTAGTATTCAGTTTCATTAGTCATCTGCTGTTTAGCCTAAAGGCCAAAATCGTGGAACAAAACAAATTCATTTTCGTTTTCAAATAAAACTAATAGAAGCACTTCGAACACTTGCAGCTCTTCCCCCATACCCTTAATGCACTTCAAATACATGGTCTAGTGGTTAGTACGCGCATCTTTGTTGTAGGTGGTCCCAGTTAGATTATCAGTAGGATAACATTGAAGATATTACGGTGATTTGTATTCCACCTTAAATCCGCGTCTCATATAACCTTGATGCTAAAAAGGATGTTACAAACAAACAAACAAATCGAAATACATAAATGTTTCAGGAAAACTTATTAATGCAAAATCGAAATCACTGCAGATTTGCACCTTTTCCACCTCGAAGTTACCAGTCATGAATTTTCGAAAATCGAGAAGCAATTAAATATCTCTTTTTCGGTCATGAATCGGCAGTTTCAGTAAATTTTATTGAAGTTGTTAGAATCAATAGAATCAACTTTGTTACTCATTCCTTATATCCTCTTGAACCTATGATGTCTACAGATAAGGAAAGCACTCATTACTACCTTCTTTCTTCTATTATTCGTTAGTTTATTTGATCCTCATCACGACATTCCTCTTCCCAAAAGGGTTATTGCACAATTTTATTCCACGTTCTGCGTGGCCTTAGTCCTTAGTTTTCTCATTCTTTATTCGCCCTGTCTTGCTTCCCACACTCTTTCCGGTGACTTCTCCTCCTCTATATTGTTTAAATGTTTAAATGCCCAAACCAGTATAATTGAGCTCCTCCTATTCTTAGTAGCAATAGATAAATATTTAATGTATTTTGTGTAGTCTGATTTTTGTTTTTCATCTCTCGTTATTTGCATCCCAATGACTCTTCGTAAGTAGACCTACTATTTCATTTCTGTCGTTTGTAATACTTGCTTTAGTCATTCAGTGATTACCCATTCCTCCTTTAAGAAAACTTTGTTAAGAGCACAATATAGATTACTTGTACTATTTGAGATTATAACAATTATTTCTTTCTCTATGTATTCCTGGCTCATTTACTGTTACATACGTATAAATAGGATTAAACAAATTTAAATAGAGTTGATTTTTAATTTTTTTGCCATCTTTATTCGAGTGTGTCACTATTATTAATCAATTGCACTAAGTGTGAGTGTGACTATATATGGATGGCGAAAGTTAAGGTTGTGCAGGTATGATGAAGCCAGTTTTCGTCTGATATTAGTTCTCTGATAAAAATAAAATAAAATAAAATAAAACAGCTGTTTCCTTTATCACTACACACAGAACCACAGACGCGTTAGTTGACACAAAAAAATGCATAACTTTTGTGACTCCAGCAAAACGTTTAGATGCATAATTTTTAAGGATGCAACTAAATGCATAATGAAAACTGTGTTAATTGATGCACTTGTGTGCATAAAATTTATTATGCAGATAAACGTTTTGCTGAAATCACAAAATGTTATGCATTTTTTTGTCTCCTACTGAAGCATTTACATGCATTAATTGAAACAATGGTTGGTATCGCTGGTTGCATATTCCCTAAATATACAGGATTTCCAAGGGTGTGAAAACGATTAAATAAATTTAGAACACTACTAAAAATATGTAATCGAGGCTTTTTGGGTAATGCAGGACAGAGTACAGATATTCCATATTACATGAGAGCCTCTACGGCCATTTTGGAAGTAGTCATACTGGATTTGAGTTAATTAAGTGAAATATAGACTTTACGATACACTACTATTTTTGAAATAAAGTGTGATTTTTAAAGACATTAACAAGATTGTTTTCTATATTCTTTGTTAACGAAATTTTGATCACATAGGTCTAGATACAAAAACTTGTCATTGTAAATTTATGATCATAATTTTGTTCAGGATGCAAACAAGCAGAGAGGAAACTACCATAATATCGTTACGAAATCACACCTTATTTCAACAATAGTATCGGATCGTAAAGTTCCCATTTCACTGAATTAATTAAAATCCAGTATGATACCTTTCAAAATGGTCGCAGAGGCTCTCATGTAAAGTGGAATATTTTCACTCTGTCATGCATCACACTAATAAACCTCGATTTCATAGTTTTGGTAGTGTTGTAAATTTATTCCATCATTTTCACACCCTTGACAACTCTGTATATCAGATGTGCAATATACAATTTAGGCCACTCAATTTATGAGATCCATCTAAACTATGTCACAACCATTATGAGAAAATAGTTACAAAAATAAGGCCTTCAAATAGTATATCTTACAAGTCAAAAAAGGAAAAGAACTCAATTTATTATACCTAGGTACATAGCTTTTTTTTACAGGTTGCTCTACAAGAGCAGTTTTGCCATTTTCACTAAAGCTAAAATCCCAAATGATCTTTGGTGAAATAAAAGAACATGGGTCAATGTTAGAAAAATCGTACCGATAGCAAATCTAGCGATGGGAAACACAAAACTTTACAGAGTAAAAAAAAAAAAAAAAAAAAAAAAAAAAAAAAAAAAAAAATGGAAACTACCAACTCAGATTATAAATCAAACTTTGTATGTCTATGTTCTCTGAATTTTTCTATCGCTTTTTTATAATATATTTTAGTATACTAATTTATGCCCATTTGGCCTTTTTCCGTTTCGCCTTATGCCCTCAAAACATTTTGCCATACAACCGATAAGGATGTTATCTTAAGGCGGAAGGGGAATTCCCGTTTGGCCTTTTCCTGCTTGACCTTATAACATACAAGGGAATTTTCACTCTGTTTCTGTAACAAAGAGGGATTTATCTTATTCTCAACTGCAACGTCTCTTCTATTTCAGACAAATTAACCTCAAATATCTTAGAACATAAATTTTATTATCACACCCGAAATAGCATATCAAGTTTCTATGTGGATATAATATGAAACAGCATCAGTATATGAAGTTACATCAATTTCACTGTTCTTAAGTCTATCTTTTAGGCGGTGAATCCTGTCGTCAAACCGTCTCTACCTTAGCTTTCTAAGTGTGTTTTCTGATAACCACTTGAAGAAGTACTCGCAAATCTTTCATTTTCACGTTGCCTGTCTTTCATTAATTCAATGAAAGAATGTATGTCTAAGTGATCCCTTGATGCCTTTCTTCGTAATTTGACGTGCCACTGTCTTGCATTGTTAGTCATTTGTTCTTGATCGTTTACAAAGTGATTCTACAAGTCACTGCAAATAGGTAAAAATACATCATTAGCACATTAAAAATTCAAAGGATTGCAGGAGAATCTACGTTGGAAAGTCGATGACAAAATTTTGGGTGAACCTAATTTATTTCTTTTGCAAAGCAAAAGAATGTGTTCTTTTGATAATTTACAAATCAGTTAATGTAGAATCTTCAATACATGCACGTCGCAAGAAAATCTATATTACACTTTACATTAGGTGTTAATGGAAAAAATGCTATACTGTAGAGTGCTCGGGATAGCTTAATTAATGATTTAATAATAAAAAACAATCATTAATTTTTTGCACTAAACGCCATCTATTTATGTAGGAAAGAAAACATACTTACAGAGAAAATAACGTGTCACCATCATCCAGCCAAGTGTCTATAAGATAATCATGGAACTCCTCCTTCATAGAATGTCAGGCGCATCTTCTTGCAAACGTACAAACACTACATCTAAACGGGAAGTTGGTACCAGAGGCTGTGCTGCTGCATGTCGAATCCATCTTTTTACTTCAGTGTTCTCTTTGTACAATTGAGAAAGTTCTAACTGCTGAACCTTCCTCCAAACAGACTGAGAGAAGTGGAAGGAAATACTGATTTTAACCAGGAAATACTTTATTTATAGCATTGATTGCTACTTTCTTAAGATCAATAGAAACTTCTTTTAATTTGAAACGCAGTCCAAATTTCTCAGCTTCTTCCATGATTATCTCCAGTAATCTTACATGTGTCTCTTGCTTTTTACTGGGCAATATGCAGAAGAGGAGAACAAATACCTGGCCGAAATATTTTCCGTGCAGGATGTACATTTGGAAGAAAAGGAGAGGTACAGTCTTAAGTGTCCCTCCATTACAATCCTGTCGCACTGACACATAATTTTCAAAGTTCCAATAGTGCCGAAAACCTGTTGATGATAGAAAGACTAGAATAAACAACACAGACATTCTAAAGAAAATGTTTTAATATTAATATTCTTACTCCTATTACTATTGTCATAACAGATTTTCACGATTAAAAATAAAAAAAAAAAAAAAACAAGAAGAACGTAAGATTTGATAAACTATTTTCTTGATTACTAAAATATAACTTACAAGAATTCTACTGGTGTCATCGCCTTCATCCCCCAATAAAAATTTTTGCCGTCCTGCGTTTCGCTCCACGATCCTTCCACATTCAATTTATTCAATCTTTGCGATAGTGGTGCCCGGTTCACGCTCGTACTTATATAGAGAGTGTTTAACGGCACCAAAAATAGGGACAACAGATGCAGTTTCACCACAGTAATTTCCCTTAGCAATCTTCTTCCTGGAGAGAAGAAAATAAATTCATTTTAAACATCAACAGCAAAAAAAAAAAAAAAAAAAAAAAAAAAAAAAGTCGTACTTTCCCTCTAGAAAGTAACGACAGACGGAATATTGCTTAACTACGACCGGTTAATTGTGTTACACTATAAATAAATAAAAAAAAAATGGACTATGTATTTGTGTGCTAGCTAGGATGCCATTTCAGAAAAGTTCCACATCTATAGTTCTAAAATAACTTTTGGAAAAGTTGCACGAGTAAATATTAGAAACATGCAGAGAAGCTTCAGTGTCAAAATTACTTATACCTTATTACAACTATTATATATACTTACCTATACTTACCTATATGTCTTAGTAATTGTTGATGTTCGTTCTTCCGCCGCTCTCTTCTTCATATGTGAGGTACAAATACAAGGCTACATGAGCAATTTTTTAAACAGTGACGCAGATAACACAAAATTCTGAATACTTGCTTTGATTATACGCTATTCTGTTCGTTCAAACGTAAATACTACTAGCATTACAAATGTTTTTCAAAATGACACTAAATTTCCCTATCATAACTTGAAAATCCCCTTCGCTGGTGTAAGGCGAAATGCAAAGGGCAAAGGGGAATTCCTGTTTCGCCTTACAATCAAATTAGCATATACTATCTTAGCATCATAGCCTGAAGTAATGAAAACAGGCACAAGGCGAAACGGGAAAACGCCAAACGGGAAGACAACCAAAGTTTCATTTTAAAATCATCTGAAAGAATTGTTCACTTACATTTCCCTATTTTTAATTATTAAAGATATATTTTGCAAACGGACAAATACGTGGACGTTTCGAATTAGGTACAAAAATATGAAAACTGTTCTTGTGATGTATAATTACAATATTTTAAAAAAGTTATATTTCTGGGATAAAAGTCTGTAGGTCTATAGTAATTTACCATGTTAAATTCAAATCTGAAATCAGAATTTCGCTATCAGGTTTACTTTCTCAGTAATATAGGATGTTACGTAAGTAGGCTACACGACGCATGTTCTAAAAAAAAAAAAAAAAAAAACTAAAATGGAACAGTAACTAAGACGTTACTGGTTTAGCCTGTAGCATGTTTTCTAGTAGGTGTGTCTCTTGTCTCTACTGACACATCATCAGTAGCCTTCTGACATGCTGAGTTATGTTTCTTTCATTTCCCATTCATGAAACTACGAATTTTAATTAAAAATGAAATAACAGTCAGTTTAAATCTCATAATCAAATTGAATTCATTGCAAGAACATAACACTAGTGGAAAATCCTGTTAACCTCTGAAAAGTTAACCTGATAATGATACCAGAAATTACATTTGAAATTTCCTTTCCTTATTATACGCTGTGTTAAAACGGCACCATTCACATTTCCCTATCATGTCCCTGAAACGGAAAGTTTGAGGGGAAATATAAGACTTTTGGTAGAAAAAATCCCTTTTTTCTATTTTGGGTCCCTCCGGAACACCCTGTGTTAACACACACATCTCAAAATAAACTGAAAAATACTAAATGGTGTACGAAACGTGTGTACAAAATTTCAAGCTTCTATCTTGAATAGTAAGGATGGGAGAAACAAATTACCAATCAGCAAATTACCAATTACCCCACAGTGGTCCAGATGACTCAAAAAGATTCGGATGTAATATAAAAATTTTCTGAGACATCCTAGGGTCATGTTTTACACTTCATTCTTATCAGAATAGAACAGTCTTTCAAACGGTACCATTCATATGTTTCCGTCATGTATCTGAGGCGGGAAAAATTGCAAAAAAATGGGATTTTTGTTAAAATATCCCTTTTTTAGCATTTCTGGACCCCTCCCCCCCCTGTGTTAACACACAGATCTCAAAATCAACTGTAAAATGTTAAGGGCATAGTGAATATCTCTACAAAATTTCAAGCTTCTATTTAGAACAGTAAGGTAAATATATATATATTAACACATGTGCTAAGAATATCCCCACAATACCCCAAATTCCCGCAAAAACGGGAAATTTTCTAAGACATCCCTATTTACCCTAGGATCATGGTTCGTACCTCATTCTCTTCAGAATGGAAAGTACTTTCTAACGTTACCAATCACATGTCTTCATCATATATCTGAGGCGGGAAAATCTCGATAAAGAGATTTATTAAAATATCCCTTTTTAAAACCTTTTTACCCGTTTGAACACAACTTGGGGCACCGCAGAGATCTGAAATATATCTGTAGAATGCTAAGGAGTACACTGAATGTATGTGCAAAATATCGATCTTCTAGGTGCAAAAGTAAGCCCGCCAAAAAATAATATGCCCACAGTACCATAAATTCCCGTTTAAAACAAGATCTCATGTAAAAATTTCCTGAGACATCCTTATTTACATTAGCATTATGGTTCGTACCTCATTCTCTTCAGAATAGAACAGCCTTTGAAACGTTTTCCATTCGCATGTCTCCGTCGAGTATCTGAGCGGGAAAATCGAGAAAAAGGGAACTTTTGTTATAGGTGCAAAAGTAAGTAACTCAAAAAATAGTAAAAATATGCCTAACAAAAAATTCTTTAGTTTTAAGTTATGACGTATCACACCCTATGTTTCGACCCACAAAGGCGTAAAACCATACGTAACGTGTTCTAGAACGCTTCCACTCTAGAAAAAAAGCTTTATTAGTACTTTTTAAATCGAATAATGAAAATACAACACTAACGTATAAACATATACGATATATGTAAGGGTTAATGCCGTGCTACTGTTTTTAACCTTCAATTTATTTCCTGCTCACTAGTAGGCATACCCGTGTTTTGTCAATATTTACTTCAATATCACGAAATCGGGGCTTTTGGCCCGATATTCTAACCAAAACATCACAATTACGTGACCATGTGTGACTTTTAGTAGATACTCAACTATTGGTATGTGCAGGACAAGGGCGCCGTTTTCTGTGTAACTTTGGAGGGCCCTATGAAAGATATGCATTAGTAGAAAGGAAAAATGAACGACCATGTACTGTAGAAATAGGAGAACCTGCTTCAACTTAGCAATTTGGCCCCCCTCATTAGAGGACCATTTCAACTTTGGGGGTCCCAGACCAGTAAACCCCCCAGGATCGGCGCCCTTGGTGCAGGAGTAACAACTTATGCGAGTTAAATGAAGTTTTTCTAAATAATCAACCTTCACCTAACAAGAATATTAAGTATTATTATTATTATTATTATTATTATTAATAATAATAATAATAATAATAATAATAATAATAATAATAATAATAATAATAATAATAACAATAACAGCGGTTCGGAGTTCACGCATGCATCGGATATATTTAATGAGAATCAAGCAGCCACTAGCATGAGTCACTTCAACATACAGTATGTACTGTAGTTAACCTAAATATTTCTTCACTCCTTTGTGGATTTTTGTAGGAAACGAGTTCCTTGTGAGAATCCCTTATGGCTTTGTCTCTATTCTTGTTGCTATTTTTGTTTTGCTAACGGTACTTTTTTTAATAACTACATAGTTGCACTACCTAACACAATAATATCGTATTTTAATATACACTTACCTCCGTTTTTCTAAGCAGACTCCAGCACTAGACAAAAGAACACACACAATAACAAGTCAGAATTCGCTCCACAACAACACGAAAACCAGTCGAGCATGCGCAGTAAGTGCTGGAGACTAGCTTCAAACAAAACACGACAGGTGACGCTCACATCAAGAAGAAATGCATCAGTACCGATGCAAAGATCTGCATCAATTGAGTAATCTTAAACCACAATGCATTTATATGTCTCAAAGGACCCATTTTTTATTTTCGATCGTTCTCTAGGGTTGAAAATGCTGCGCATCAGTGACAAAAACGAAATTTATACATATTAACGCGCCATTTGATGCACGTAAATGTTTCAAATTTCCTATGATGCACTTGTAGTTCTGTGTGTAGAACTTTCATAGTCATCGGTTGAAATCAGCCATCTTTCAGAATGAAGCTCTGACTGACTTTGCATTTTCTGTTGACAAATTGACTTACGTAGATCTGGATTTTTTTGCTTGTTGTTTTTTTCTAATTACTTACACCACTTTGATTTTCAATCGTCCATATAGACATAGACGAATTAAATTAAATAATATAGTAGGGGTTATTAGGATAAAATAAAACATAACTACCAGATTGGTGTGAATGAAATGCTGTCCCAAGTGCCTCATTTCCAATGGCGAAAAAAATGAAACCTGCAATAGCTGGGCTAATGAAAATGGTTGTCGTCTTCAACCACATATTTTCACAATCCCTCAGTCTAACTAACGGTTGATTCCATGGGTAAAGAAGTCTGGACTCTGGCTATACTTTGGACTGTCCAACTATCAAGGAATAACAATTCACTTTCCTTGATTTCCTATGAACGTAGGCATGAAACTTTTCCATAAAGCACGTCATTTTGATCAGGTGCACGTCATCTACGCTTCATATATCGTATATGTCTCACCCTTGCACAAAAATGGAAGTTTATATATTAATTATATAGTTTTGTGCTATGCAGGTGCACACCCATAAACTTTTACTGAGAGGGATCCAAGCTTGAAAGGGTGTCGAATACTACAAGCCATTACGTCTATGTAGTATTGAACGGATTTTATTCTACACCCGAAAAGACAACAAGTAATCGTAAAATAATGCTTCTACTTATTTTCAGAAAAGAAAAATTATAGAACGAGATTGTTTTTATAAGAGAAAGAGTACAGATGAAATATAAGATTAAATGTTCATAATTTTCCTGTTAAATAAGTACAGTTTTTATTGAAAAAGTGTACAAATGTATGTTGAGTTCAGTAGCGTATTTAGGGGGGTGGCTTCCGGGCTTAAGCCCCGAAATCTTACTTAATATAGTAAAGTAAATGAAATATCTTGCAGAATTTTCACATTCCCAGGCAAAGGCCCCCCGAAAGTTAGCAAAGCCCCTCCCGAAACAAAATCGTAAATACGCCACTGGTTGAGTTACTAAGTTTTGGTGGGGAAGGTTTGGGTGTCGTTGGATCCCCGTGGGTGCGCTCCTGGTGGTATATCTCATTAACCCTATTTAACTGTCAAGTTGCTAATGTCATAATGATAATCTGATAATCTTGACAAGAGTATACTTCTGATTCAGTTTCACACTAACAGGTGACGTAGTATTCGTACATTAACATTTAAGTTTACAAAAAGTCAATTTTATCAATTTTCTTCAAAAACTACGCGTGATAATTTACTGTTATCTATATCTTTTTTTTTTTTTTTTTTTTTTTTTTTTTTTTTTTTTTACTGGTTAATAAGATCTATTAGTTCGTTTGTGCCTCATCTTTGAACATGTTGTTTCACATTATACAGCTATAAAATTCACTAAATACTACAAGATTGAAGAAGAGAACATTTTGTGATTTACAGCAGTTAAATTCAACTAAAGAAGAAAACAAAAGAATGAATAGTTGGCGAATTCGAGATCTAAGTAGAAGTTTTAGCGTTAGTTGTAAGGTAAACACCAATGAGTTAATACTGTGAAGCGAAGAGGATTATCTAATTAAGTGAAAGCACACACTTTTATGCTCTTACGCAATGTGTTGACAGAAAGCTTTGTGATCTCGTGCCTTTTGATGAACGCCTACTTCCCTTCTTTGGAATCTGCCAACCCATCACCATTTCCCCAATGGAAAATCTTCACTCACTCCATTTTCGCCTGCTGAATCACAGCTGTCAAATACTTTCCGACGAATGGCAGGATTTTGTTGTCCAAATCAATTCCTGCCTTTGATAATAGGACACAAGAGAGAGAGAGAATTGCAGTGCTCCATTGAGATCTGGTTTCGAAGCTTCTCTCCCAGAATTCCTTGGTAAGCTTCTCTGTGCTCTGAAGATTCCTTGTCTGTAAACAAGATACTTATACCCTCTGTATCAATCGATTGTTGCTCTCTTTTGTTTCTGTCTCCGCTTTCCATTCAAACAGACTCATGTATCTCTCCAGAGATACTAAGTAATGTTTCTCACCAAATTTGCTCCAGAATGGCGGATAACATGTTATTCGATTAGTGTACTTAGCACACTATCAATTGTTAAAGGAACTCAGCTACATCAGTAGAAATATTCGAAGTAGGAAACTTAGTGAGACAGGCAACTTAACTTTCTATCTATTGTTAAAGGGCGCATTTGCAGCAGTACAAATTCCTGAATCGTCATAATGAGTCTGCCGATTTTACCAATTTTCGTTAAATATACTTTGTACTGTTTGCCGAGGTGAAAGAGTTATCTTTGAGAGAGTTACGACCTCTTTTATGGAAGTAGTGGGAAGAGGCTGAAAACTTTCAGGTCTTAAGAAATATACTTAACGATCATCAACTGAGAATTCTGTAAAAGTATAAATACACTGAACTTTCGCCGATCCTGTCCTCCGTAGTCTTTCCCCTCAGTAATTCGGTCCCACATCTGGCGTCTGTTGCATAACATTGCAACAATCTATCAGCTATTGTATTTGTTCATACTGTAGTTGCGGAAAAATACATACAATACTATTATGGCTTCCGTTTATTGTTTGGAAAACAATTGCGTGATAATGCATTCATCCGTCGAGCATCTTCATTGTTTGAACTGAAAATTTGAGACATATTTCATAGTCAGTGATATAATCTCAAGCCTTTATTTTTAAGTTATAATAGACCTATGTAACATCATTCAATTGTATATTTATTAAAGTATAGTATTGAATGTGTTAAATTCAATTTCAGACATTCTCAATAATCCGGCACAAAAAAAAAAGTTTACTGGTGTTAGAAACGAGAAATCAAACTAACTAAGGATAGGAACAAACAGAAGAAATCGGTAAGAAGAAAAATTGATTTTGTGAATGATTGAATTAGAGAGTGATTAAAATGATTTCTAGATATATATATTTCAAGTATTTTGTTATGCAATGCTGAACATTACGAAAACATAAAAACTACGAGAAGTTTTCCGAAAGTTCGTGGACTGGGAACACTGCGCCGAGTCTGCATAAGCAAGTCTGTGCTTGTCACATGTGTAGCGTTCTTTTTTAACCTTTAAGTACTCTCGCGGGGTGTTCACAGACCCCAAAACAGGTAACTTTTGTGTTGTTAGCTACAAGTCCTGATGAAAAAATGTTTTAAAAATGTCTCAAAACAAGTTCAAAAAATCTAATTGAAGCAAATACTTAGAAAAAATGTCTAGAGTTATGCAACGGGGGTCTACTGGACCCCCGCGTGAGTACTGGTGTCACAAAGAAGGGCGCGAGTACTTACGGGTTGTCGTTGTTTACACACAGTTGTCGTTTGTTTAATTGGTACAAAAGTCGAATTGCAGTGTGTGTTACAATGACAGATGAGAATAATTACCGCTAATTACCAGACAAAGAATTACTTTTGAATTTTGTGTGAAGTAACGCAAAAGTGGTCACAAAACGTTTGGGATAATCAAACAAGTGTACGATGAAGAAGCAATGGGCAGATAGGCCATTTTCAAGTGCAAGATAAGGTGGGAAGTGTGCGTCCATCAACATCAGAGAACGATGAGAACATTGTGAAAGATGAGACATTATTGAAAGAAGATGGACGTTTATCGATTCGTGAACTTGTAGCTAAACTGAATATTAATCTAGTGATGGTCAGTGGGAATATTCCCGGTGGGAAGGAATTTAAAAAATGGGAATATTCCCGGGTTTTTCCCTGGCCTATAAATTCCCGGGAAGAAATTTATTTCCATTTCTCTACTTTATCTTCCAAATTATAAGAACCACATGACTAATTACTTTATTTTATTATATTATGATTTACTTCTAGGTTTTCAAGAATTTGGAGGTTATAAAATTTAAAATTATTTGACGGTAGTTTATATAACTAATAATATGAGTTTTTAAGTTCCATTTCCATTTGCACTAAAAAGTAAGGTAATTGTTTAGTTTTGGGGGGCCAAAACTAGCAAAAAGTAGGATGATTTACGGAAGAAATGAGTTGATAGTGATGTTCAAGTAGTCAAGAAAGTATCGAACAATTTTTTTTTAAAATATTTTTTTAGGGCAGTAGGGGATTTATACAAAACAGAAAGGTAAGTGGAAGTGATTTATGTGAGAAAAGAAAGTGAATTGTTGGTAACGAAGATAGAAAACAACGTGCCATGCGGGACTCTAACCCGCCTTCATTCGCTAACGCTCGCTCTGCAATGCTGTCTGAATTTAATGTTGGTAACGTAATTTAACGTATAAAACCATAAAACAACCGCATCGGAATAGAATATCGCAAAAAAGTAGGTGCAAATGCTGGCCCCCAATGCTAAAGAACAGCCAAAATTAGCAAAGTACTAATTTACAAATGATGAAAAGGAACCGTTTTGTAAAGTAATTCAGAATTGTGTAGAAATAGAGATGAAGTACTATTAATAAACCCTGAACCACCATTAGTAACAGACGTCGGTCTGTCTCCTCTCTCTGATTCGAATTTCTGAAGAGGTACTCGGACTTCTTTTACATGTGAATTAACGTATGGAATTTCGAGAAATAGGTAGAATGAAAGGTTGTGTATGGCAATGTTACGTTCTAAAATATAAAGATAAGTAAGTATCTTGAAAATTTTGTGAACATAAATCTGTATGCGCAAATGTTGATAAATTGGTGAGACATGTATCTTCCAGCATTTACCCAATCTAATTGGTTTATAACATTTATAAATTTAATGTGTTTATAATATCAGTAATAGAGTCGAGTTGAGCAAATCCACTTACATATAAATTTAAACTGTTTAGTGGTTTAAACGTATTAGGTCTTACTATATAATTTTTTCACACATATTTAATTGATAGAACATATTATAAATAAATAGACATTTATGCGTACTCTAAATATAATAAAGTGTTAATAAAGTAACATAGTACCGTTCAGAATATACATTTTAAAGAATCCTCTGTGGACAACAGTAATAATATGCTGTGATATAAAAATTAATTCCCCTTTGAAATCATAATATGGTAATAGAATGCAATTTTCTTTCTGATTGTACATAAATTCCCAGATAAATTCCCATTTTGGGAATTTTTCCGGGAATATTCCCTGGGAATATTCCCGAAAAATATCTTCCCGGGAATTTACCCATCACTATATTAATCTAGGAAGATGTCACGGGGTTGTTAAGGAACACCTGAAAATATTTCGTGTTTTCGCAAGATTGGTGCCACTTCTTCTGAGTGAAGAAAAGAAGCTCCTTGCGTTTAATGTTACCAGGCATTTCTTCAACGAGTTGAACAATGTTTTCAATTATTGTAAAGAATATTGCTGACTAGGATTCCGAATCAATACAGCAGTTCAGCGTGTGGTAACACAGCGACTCAACCCCTGCACCCCCAAAAATGTTTCTGGTTCCTGAAAGAGGTTGATGTTGATTCTGCTTTTTTAAAAATATATATCCATGGAATAATATTGCAACATTGGGTTGTAGGTAGTCAATTTGCATATAGAGATTATTATTCTAATCTTTTGCAAATGCATTTGAAGGGAACAATTCGGAAAGAAAGAGACCTGAACTCTTTCATGAGCATGACAAACTGTTTCATCTGCAGGATAACGCTAGGCCACATGTGGCACGGCAGACTATGGAAACTTTGAGGAAAATTGGTGGGCAATCTGTAGACCATCCTTTATACAGCCCAGATCTCACACAGTGCAATTTCTGGAATTTTTCACAACTTAGGAAGGACTTATACGGAAGCAAGTTTAGCACGAACGGGGAAATAAAAGTTGGCTCATCCACTACCTTGTACTGATCCCAGAAAATGGTCTGAAACATGTTTAGAGAAACCTAGTGCATGTCTGGTAACGGTGTATAGAGCGTGTGAAGGAAGTTATTTTGAAAAGAAAACCTACATCAAACCCTCATATTGACTCGAACTCCGGATAGTAGTCTCAGTACACGAACTTTCAGAACAACCCTTGTGTAACACTTAACTCAAACCGTTTGGATGTAGGGAAGAAATCAGCGGGTGTGACCAAAAATCTATAAGGTGTTACAAAAATGGGGGCAGTTGAGAAGAAAAATACCGTAAAGATAATTAAATAAAAAAGAAAAGAAAAGAAATTGTATCTGGCATTATTTGAGAACATCACATTATTAAAAAAGAATAAAAGAGACATAGGTACATTTTCAGACACGATAACTCTACATACTTTCTAGTGTTTAACAATTTAAAATTATACGACAATCAATTCCGTTCCAAGTATCAAATTTTTGGTGCATTAATAATACAAACAAAAAAATGTGAAAGAAAGAAAATAATTAATCAGAAATTTAAGAAAGATTGGGTTCAGAGAAAGTTTTATAGCATTAATTATGATTATGAAAGACTTTTTCTTTAGTCATTATAAAATAAATAATGTATGTTGCTGCTTATTAAATAGAAACAGCAGAAAGGATACACTTAATTCAACTGAGCTGTCGTTGTGTTCGCACTGCCATCTACTATCAATAACTGATGGAAGGACAGAGCGCTGGAATCACAGTGGAAATACATTTGTTGGTCGTTGGTAGAGTAAACCATACAATGATTGACACTTGAAGGATTTTTTAAATTATAGATGTCTACATCTTTTATCTTTCTATATATATATATTCTCTTGATTTTTTTCTCTGAATATACATTATTTCATATTGATTACGGAGAACATGTATTTTTTTACGTATTTCAGAAGCAGAAATTTTTTTGTAGAGCTTACAGTAAACATAACTATGAAACTATAGTGACTGGCACTGAAAATACAGCAATTGGCACTTATTCCTATAGTGATTGGCACTGTTAGTAATCCGCAATTCAAATGGTTTTTACTTATAAAGGACAACATAGTGTTACATTATGTGCCGAAATATAATACTATCAGGTTACTCTTTGACTAATAATTAAAAGAAACCACTTAAAATTTTTATAACGTTCTATAAACAATAACATTTAAATTCAGGCAAAACGACCAATGTTTTTTTTTTTTAACCTTATCTTAATAAATCTTTGAATATGAAAGAAGGAAACAAGAAACAAGAAACGAGGAATACTATTTACATTACAGAGACTAATGTTACTCACTATAATCATAACCTGGTATATCTATATCTTTGCTGTCATCGACCAGAACGTAGCAAATATGGCAACCAAAATCATCATCTTGCAGGTCTTCTGGAATATAAATCTTGTGATCTCTAGGAATGCAATATAAATGAAAACTATTTGTACACAAAGAACACGTTATCATGTTGTAAGCGTTTAACGGTAGTGCACATTTTCGACATGATTTATTGGAGTTCTTACTGACATTCATTTGGGCACCGAACAAATTTCTTGTTACAGTTTGTTCCTGTTTTGAATTCCGGTTCTGGCACTATTCTCACCTATTTTTGGTTCCTCTTTGGCTGTACAATCTTTATATCCTATTTTTGCTGGCATTTTCCTTCCATTTTCTGCCTTGGATTCCTCTCTCGTTCTTTTCAGCTTAGCTTTTTCTTCTTCAATTTACTTCTTCCGGGTTTTCTTCTCTCTTGTCATGGGCGGCTATTAGGGGGGGCAAAGGGGGGCAGTTGCCCCCCCCACTTTTTTGAAGTGAACCATTGATGCATATAGTTTCATTTGGAAATGTAAAGTTATTGTATATATTACTGGTTCTTAAAAGAATGACGTCATATATTTGCCGTTGTATGAGTACGTATTGGTTATTTCTCTTATCGTGGTGTTACGGGAGGATGTCCGTGTTTGGGGTTGATTTTTTTATTTTTGAAAAGTAGTATTTTCGGAATCTATATTCTTTGAAGTTTTATTGCGGGAAGTTTCGTGTTCATACGACATGAGATTTGCTTCGAGAAATGCAAATTATTGTGTGCTTCCTTTGTATTTTCGGGCTTAAATATATCTATTTTCTGTTTTGACGTTCCTTCCAGGTTGTTTTATCATCAGAATCTTCTGTAGTGATGTAGTAAATAGGCCCCTATATGTTTGCTTTGTCGTTCCGGAAAGAATACACAGATCATTTTATTGTTGTTTACTGTTCTGCATTCACAGTTCTTTGTTATCGTTATTGGTCTGTGTTAGTAAACTTAGTGCCAACGAAATTGATAACTTAGAGATGTATTATGGGAAAGCAATCAAGGAAGACGTTGACAAACCGCAGAAGATGAAGAAAACAGTATGGGCAACTTACTTTCATAAATACTCAACTGACGAGAAATCAACGGATATGCTATGTCCCATAGGAGAAAATTTTGCTGTGGGTATAACAGATCTCAAGCAACTAAAGAACATTATTTATAAACATAAGCATTCTTTGTATGCTGCAGTGATGGATGCTATCAAACCTACCTATAGAGCTCTTCCGGATCCCGCTCGTTTGGAAAAATTTTTGCATGGGAAAGACACAGAACCCCAATGAAAGTTTCAATGCACTGATATGGCAACGATACCCAAAAACTAAATTTGCGGGTTCAAAAATCGTACAAAGTGCAGTATATGATGCTGTTCTGTGTTTTAATAGTGGCCGTGAAGCAAGAACTGGTGTTCTGGAAAAGATATGAATTTCAAGCGGTAAGTAAACCTCCAAACTACTGCGAGACGTGGACATAAAGTGTATAACGAAATCTGAGTTGTCAATCTTGAAACTTACCAAGGAATCAAGAATGAGGAAAAGAAGGTGTAAGAAGGATGAAGAAGACACGGCCGAAGACGAAGAATATGGTTATGGTGCTTTCTGAATGTTGTCATCCTCCTTGTTGATGAAAATCTTGTGTAAATTTTAAACTTTTAATTTCTCAACATTGCATATTTGGACATTCATGTATCATTTTCTCAAAAACTATTAACGCTAAAGAAGCCAAATTTTGCACAATCTTACTCATATGTACCTCTATTTACGGAACGAAAATTATAGCATAGTTCCTTAATTTCTATCAATTACTGTTTGATGAATATAAAAAATCACATTAATTAAATTCTTCAAATTAAAAAAATAATTATTAGCTTTATCTGTAACCTACAAAAATAATCCGAGTTCTGTAGCATTACCAGCTAGTCTAAGGTGCGTGGTATAAAAATTAAACGAATCCCTTCAGTAATTTCCAAGAAAAAATACAAACATTTTAGGGCTCTGCTAAAAATTTGAGCCCATGTCACACAGAGAAAAACCCGTTCTCCGGACAGCGGCATATTGTACAAATATACGGTATCCTCTTGCTTACTAGAGAAAGGAGTACGGAGCATACGTTATCCGTATGCTACATAGGCACTGCACTTAGATGTTACATCATGCCGTTGCAGGATGTCTGACATTTAACAGTCTTCCGTATATCACATGCATATACTTATGTTACCTTCGTCAGCTATATGTTACATACATCTCTTTGTATGTGAGATCCTGACTGCCTACATTGTTTCATACAGAAAGTACGTATAGCTGAAACACTTATACAGAAAATATTATAAAAATGCGTTTTCAGTTATACGTTTGCTTTACGGTAAGTCCAAAAACTACAGGAATTACGCATGTAACCTATCTTTTTAGGTACGCCACCTAAATTTTTTTTCTCAGTGCACATGCGTAAAAGGCAAGATCCAGAGGAGAAAATTAACACCAAGACGCAGAACTAATATACACGTTCACCGTCCAAAAATTAAACTTCTGCGAGTAATAGAAAAGTGTAGGTTGGCAAATTTCTAGTATGCAGGCAAAACACGGACATCCCCCCTTAAGAAAGCTACAGGAATTGTGTTTTAATTGCCATGGAAAATTGTCCAAAATTTAACCTATTGGAGCGCAATAATTCCAGCGTACTTTCATTTCTTACAATGTTATTCAGCCACTTTGAAACTAATTGAGATAACATTTCGCAAAAAAACAATCATTCACAAGTTATTCTTTAATTGCACAAAAATGGACAGTTCCTAAAATGTATTTTCTTTTTTTCTAATAGTAAGGAATATTGAATAAAACAGAGTAATAAGAAACAACTTCTACCTTTCCACTGTTTTGCAGTGTAATATACGAGTGAAGTGATGTTTAGGGGTGTACGAGTGTATATACAATTAAATGAGAGTTGAACATAATTATAGGTTTCAGAATTATTTTGTATAACTGGAGTGTGGAGTGATTCTACGTATTGTTAAGTTTAGATGTATTCCAAGAAAGTGAAAACTGCACTTGATGGAAACGAACATATTTCGGGAAGTTGCAAAAGTATTTCTTTAAATGTCGTAGCATACGCTCGTAGTACTTACTGTCTTTCTAAGAGTAATAATGTACATTTAATAGCATGTGTGGAATTAAAAATATAAGTTGTTCATTAATCCCCGGTTTCAATGTAACTTTTGCAAAACAAGCATCATTATTTATTACTATGATTAATATTATCCTTTCTATTTATTTGTTTTGCAAATTTGTTATTAAATAATTATTTAATCTGATCACAAATTTTCCAGACATAATTTTAAGATGTTCATGACCAAGAAATCAAACCTCTTCTTACACTTTCATTGTTTAACAATACAAAGGGCTAGTACCTATTTGCGTTGCTCTTGTCAACTTACTTAATAGAATATGAAATAAGATATACAGTATTTTATCTGAAAAAGATAGTATCCTATTAGTTATACAACCTTTTGTCAAACAAACTGTTAGCATCAACCAGGTAAACTAACATTGATATACAAATATTCAGATCATGTCTTGCCCCCCCACTTTTAACGTCCAATCGCCGCCACTGTCTCTTGTCATTTCTTGGTATTTCTCTGAGGTGACAACAAACGGTAGGCGCTCTATATTGCGTTTCCCCTTGCGCTTAGGTGTCTCTGACCAATGCAGATGATCAGCAAATGATGCATAATTTAAATTGCCAGTTTTCAACTATCTGCTTAAGCCTTTACTCATCTCAGGACTTTCTGAACACAATGCACTTCATTCTCAAATGTCTCTACATTTGCACCTCCACAAAATAATGATGGTCTAATATTGTTGGAGTCATTTTAATCACGATTATTTACGTTGCTTCTTGTTCGTATATGGCGACACTGATGTTTCTTCTGTTTAATTGACTGACGTGTCCTCTGTTAGATAATGTTGAAGAACATCTGCATTAATTCCTTTCCCTAATGAATCTGATGAATTACTGCTTTGTGTAGATGTTTTGAAATGTCTCTACAAACAATATAAAGCTGGCATTTCCACACTACGATTCTTTTCCGAGTCCTTCTTCACCTTAGTGCTTTCCAACTATTGCAATTAGTGCTATAAATCTACTTTTACAGTGTCTGAGAACTGCTCAGCTGTTAAGACAATAGTTTTTTTTTCGCATAAGAATGTTCAGCAAAAATTGGTGAGGACGCAGATATATTTCTAACGCATTTACTATAGTCCATACTATTTGGGTCAAAGGGAAACAAGTCAAAAAGACGGAAAGCCATTCTTAATAGTTGATGGGGAAATATAATTATTCACTATTTTTTATGAAGAGGAGCAACATTCAGCTTATTCATATTTAATTGGGATGATTATGCCTCCAACTCCGAACCACTTTTCTCCACCCCTTCTTTATTGGTCAAAATGCTGCAGCATTTACTGTTTGAAGTATTCAAGTTGCATTTGGATACAAAGCAATAAGTACTATTTGTAACTCACAGCATAGCTGACTCAACTGGTACGTTAGGTGCGTCCTATGTCCATCAACAAAATAAATGATTGGAAATTTTACATCTTGTTGTTTGTATATACAACACATTAGCAACCTATTCGTAGAATACCTCACCTTTCATCCAACCGTTGTTACTATGTTCAACACCCGATCCCTTTGAAACAGACTTTGCCACATATTTTGGAATATGGGCATAAGGGTACACTATCCTTGGTGGAGTTGTATCACCGTTAGCGTTAAATGTAAACATTACTGTTATTGAATCTTCAGTATTAACTTCATACACATTTTGGCAGTCTTTTCAGCTAGAACACTCCCTGTATCCTGTTCACTTATATGGGTCCTTCTTTTTGCAACATCGGAGTAGGACCGAAGTCATCTCTGCAACTAGGTTTTTTTTAACGGAATTGCAGTGTAGATCTTGGTACACCGTACATCTTTGAAGCTGTTTTGATTCCCATGCCTTCCAAAACTGCTTGGAGAGCATTTTCAAGCCTTTGCTTATAATACTTAGAGTTCGAATTCTTGGCATATTTCAATATTGGGCTAGGTCTCTAACTAACAGAAACTACTCCAGTACAAGATACAGGATAAAAATTAACATTACCACAGCTTGCCGCCATAAATATAAATTGAATCGATGAGTTCGAACACCAGCAATCTCCACTTTTTGACAAAATTGAGATTGTTGCAAGTTCCAGCTCAAGGGCGCCCATGTTGTGGTTTCCAAGGGGGTCAATATAAGCGACATTTCAAATGTTGTCTCAAATTTGGGGTAACTATTCTAAAATATCTATTGGCTTTTCGATCTTCCGAAGTACAATTTCCTCTAAAGGGGGGGGGAGCGATCGCCCCACCTTGCTCCCTGATGGGCGCCCTTGTTCCAGCTCAACTGATGTGGGAATACCATTTAGACTGAAAACAAGTCATCTCCTCCCACTGATTGTAGAAAATATTGAGCATTGAAATTTTTATTTAATTTGAAAACATGCCATATCCTGGAAAGACTCTTTTCGATGGGATACCGGCATGGGCCCTTTTTAGGGAGATTGCACTTTAAAATTCTTTGGCATTAATTGTATAAACTTGCAAAATTTCATCCCGATATCGTAAGTCTTGATGTAGCTACATTGAAGGAATATGAGATCGTCGCGAGACGAAAGCGAGTATCTGCTGCAGGTATGTTGGTGAGCGTTAAATATATCGCAATGTGCTAGCACGAATTCCATATAATTCCAAGAAACACAAGAGACAGTTAAATATGATCAAGAAAACATTTGCTCCTGGATTACCAGGAAATTTGCTGTTACAATGAAACATATACGAGGTGCTATCCAAAATATTCTGGTGAAAAATGTACTTTTGGACTAATGACCGCCATCACCCTCGAAGTAGTTCCCTTCCGCACGAAGAGATCGATCCCAGCGATTCTGCCATTGACCAAACGTATCCTGGAAGTCCTGTTCTTTGAGGGGGTTTAGCACCGCCAGCGATGCTTCTTGAAACCTCTTAAGTGTGTTGAACCGACGGGCTTTCAACTGCTTTTCAGTGACAAGAAAGTTGGATCATCAGATGCGGTCTGACAAAGCTCCGTGCAAACTGCCACACGTTGGGCCTTCTGACCAGCAGTCAAGATCCTTGGCACAAATTTTGTGGCGACACGATGCATGCCCAATTCAACAGTCAAAATTTGTTGGCATGTCCCGTAACCAATTCCCACTTCATCAGCAAAGTCGTGAATGGTTCAACGTCGATCCTCACCTATCAATTGTTGAAGTTTGGCAACAATGTCTGGCGTTGTGCGGCTAACAGGCCTTCCAGTGTGGGCATCGTCTTCGATGTATGTACGGCCAGCCCTGAACCGAGCATGCCACTCAAACACGCGAGTACTTCTTATGCTGTGTTCCCCAAACACTTGTTGAATAATTGCAAAGGTCTGCGTAGCACTTTTCCTGAGATTCGCACAGAATTTGATACACACGCACTTATTCTCGGACCCATCGTAAAATCGCCACACACAGAGTATCATGAAAAGCACTGTAGAAACAAAACACATCAACCCAGCTGCATGAAACTGTGCACTATCACTCATCAGATAGGCTAGTCTTGCCACCTATCGGTCCAAAACTCTACTACTAGTACTTTCCAGATGGCAGCACCAGTCCCGAGAATTCTGGATAGCACCACATATTTCTTGTCAGAAATCATTCTTTCAACTAGTGTGATAAGAATGTTTGTGCCGCCTGAAAATGACCAAGAATAAAAAGTGCATAACCTTGACAAGTACATAGAAGTGTTGAAAGCAATTCGAAAACACCCCCGTCCTTTTATGGAAAAACATGGAATACCTCTTATTAAACAGTGGAACGATGGATTCACAACTATAATGAAAAGAAAACCATCAGCAACTCGACATGCATTCAAGATTCAGTCCTGTGTACGACTTTGTTTCAAACCATCAGGTTGTATTCTAGCTGGAGATGCATATACTGCTGCGTACATGCTGATTAAGTGCTTTACTCAATTGGACTGTGTGACGTAAATCTTGTACTCGATTGGACTGTGTAGATACTATGTTTAGAAATCAACCAGCTCAGCCGAACCCAGCTAAAGAACGAGTCGTATGGAGTTTGTCCGCTTTCTAGATCCAGATGCTGTCGTTTGGTACGAGGAAGTGTTAAGTCAAGCCACACATCAGCGATGCAGAGGATGAGCTTTACGAGTAGAGTTTATCAGCTGTGTATAATGCATAGACTGTTTCCAGTGCCCAGAATTGTTACAGGTCCAGTTTCTACATAATATATGGAGTATTTCAATGTCTTATTGTTGCATACATATTGTTATGTTTACTTTATCTGTGTTCCTTTTATTCGTTTTCACTGTGATACATATACAAGAGAATCCTACAAAGTCGTTCTCCCTTAAAAAAAAAAGCCTATAAAACCCTTTTTCAAAACATTCATATTTACGTTATAATGAAATGAACTGTTAGTTTCTTTGTATTTTGTGCAAGAAACAGAATAAATCTATATTTCTCTTGTAGGGTGCACATGTAGAAACGTTAAATAAAAGATATATCTATGTTTGAAATGTTTACACGTAATTTTCTCAAAACATGGTTTCCAGTTATGGGCCCTTATTACATAGAACTCCTCAATTATAAAGCTAGATTTCTGAGCTCCTCTCGTGGCTATATGGTTGGGTTGGGATACATGTATTTGGTGCGGGACACCCGGGTTTGATTTCCCGTGAGAGCATGCTCTTGTTTCACATAGCCTGGTTTCTGAAAGGGGCTCTCAAATCTAAAATCGAAAGCAAGATGCCTAAGCATCACACATAAGTCATTTCTAAGCATTTACACATTATGTGATTTCTATTTTTTACATCATATGACCTGTGTTAGACACATGCTTTCGTGGAAATTTTAATTTTATAGAAGTACAATTAACAAAATGGCAAACACAAAAGAAATAATGTTAGTTATCACTAAGAAAATGTTAGTGTGAAACAAAATTTTGGTCTTGCTAGAAACATCAAATCAAGTAAGATACTTCTCTTCTTTTAGAATGTCTCGTTTTTAAAGGATTTTCAGTACAAAGCTTAAAAAAAATGAACATAAGCAGAAAATTCAGGAACTTCGATTGTAAGCACTGTCGCTGGGAAGATCAATCGTCTTTACCTTAGCTGAATTTTAAAATCAGTATTTTCCCTAGGCTTGCCAGTGTGATAAACATTGCGATTACGATAGTTACTAACTGGAATGTTTATTTATTTATATGTAGGCCTAAGCAACGTACCTTTTATTCATTACTTGACAAACTGAAAGTGGATTCCCGGGATTTTAACTGTCCCAGTGCACAAAAAAGTTCTGGGACAAGACGTAGAATTATTGATTAATCCCTCCCAAACCAGAACAAATTGCAAACTATAGGTATTCTGCCCTTAATGGCAGGTCACTTGCTGCAGTTGAGTAGTTTCCATCATGATACAATTTCTTCTCAGGCAATGTTCCAACCAGTTTTTTTTCCTCTTTTCAATAATATCTAAACGCGTTTTCTTCTCCCCTACCATTTCTAACACTCTCTCATTCGTTTTCCGCTCTATCCAACTAATTCCTTCCATTCTTCTCTACATCCACATTTCGTAGGCTTCTAGTCGTTTTTCATCACTTTTACGTAATGTCAATGTTTCCGCTCCATACAGTATCACGCTCCACACGAAGCATTTCATGAGTCTTTTCCTCAAATCTTTATTCAAGGTCCCACAAAACGAAAATTTCTTCCTCTTAAAGGCTTTTTTCTCCATTTCTATCCTTGCTTTTATTTCACATTCACACTTCATATCATTATTAAGAATACTACCCAGATATCAAAAACTAGTCACTTATTCTATTTTCTCCCCTCCCACTTTTATATTTGATACAGACTGCTTCGTTCCAATCAACATGGCTTTTGTCTTTCTAACATTTATTTTCATCCCATATTCTTGAAAGCCCTTCCTCAAGTTTTCTAACATTCTATTGTTTTTTTTTCAGATTCTCCAACAAGCGCCATTTCGTTTGCAAATCTTATACATCTAATCATTCTACCTTATACCGAAATGCCGTCTTCATCAAGTAGGCTCTTTTTCACTACCTCTTCTAAATAGATATTAAATAATGTTGGCGAGAGACAGCATCCATGTCGAACTCCCCTTCCAATTGCACTTTCCTCTGTCAGTTCCTCCCCTATCCTAACACTTACTTGTTGGTTCGTATATAAGTTTCTTATGAGTCTTCGATCTTTCCATTCCAACCCAAGCTTCTTTATAACTCCCAACAACAATTCCCAAATCACGCGGTCAAAAGCCTTTTCTAGATCAATAAACACAACATACACGTCTTTCCCTTTCTTTATAAACCTTTCACTGATCACCCTTAATAATCCAATTGCATCTCTTGTGCCATTACCTCTCCTGAACCCAAGCTGTTCCTCCTCAATGTTTTCGTTTGTTCTTCCATACAACATTCTGTGCAGTATTCGGAGCAGAATTTTAGCTGCATGAGATATGAGACTAATAGTTCTATAATCTTCATATCTCTTTGGGTTCGATTTCTTAGCAGACAGTATCACGATCGTCTTTAGGAAGTCTTTTGGCCACTCTCCTGTTTCATATATTTTTCTGAAAATTTCGAACAATTCTTTCTTGCCCTTCTCTCCTATATTTTTAATGAATTCGATTGGTATATTATCTACCCCTCTTGCCTTTTCATTCCTAATCTTGGATATAGCCTTTTCAAACTCATACCAAGTCTAAAGCCTTTATCATCTTCTCCTACTTCATTTTCTACTTCAACATTTAGGCTACACGGTCACCCCCTCACGTAACACTTCAACATATTCTTTCCCCCTTACTATGGCCTTACTTCTCTCGCTGACTACCTTTCCATTCTTATTTTCTACTGCCATCGTAATACCCCCTAGTTTCCTGTGAAATTCCATATATTTCACCTCCGTGTACATTTTCTCATATTTCAAAATTCTTTCTAATTCTTCTATGTCCTCGCATTTTCTTTCGTAATACTCTTCCCTTGCTCTGTCTGTTTCCTTTCGTAACTCGTTGTTTAACTTTCTGTACATATTTCTGTCCTCTTCTGTATCAACCTATTTCCACGTCTTCCTTTACCTCATTTTCTGCAACATCTGTTCCGTAACCCATGATTTCTTATCCGTTTTGTGTTCGCGGTAACATACTATTTCTTCTGCAGCCTCTGTATGTAAAGTTCGATATGTTCCCATCGTGCGTTACTATCCATTCCTGCGCCTATCCATTCCTCGTTTGAATATTTTTCTTCGAATTTTTCAACGAAAAATTTTCTTACTTCCTCGCTTTTCAACTCTTCAGTATTGAACACTTTGCTTCCTATTTTTCTTCTGTCTACATTTTTCGGTTGAATATCTACTTCGGCCAGCACAAGATTATGATAAGAGAAAATGTCTGCCCCGGGAAGGGTCTTCGCGTTCTTCAAGTTATTCCAATACCTATTCTGATTCATAATATAGTCTATTTGATATCTTCTACCATCTATTGGGGATTTCCATGTATATCTTCTCTTGTGCTGATTGAATCAAGTCTTCCCAATTACTAGTGAATTCTGTCTACACAAATTCACCAGTTCTTCTCCCCTTTAATTTCTTTCGTCTAAACCATATTTACCTACGATATTACCTTCCTATATATCTCCCACAACTGCATTGAAATTTTCCATTACAATTACGCACGCACCCCTCTTCTCCCTGCCTATAATTTCTTCTATTTTCTCATAATTTTCCTCTACTTCTTCATTTGCATGTGAAGTTGTCGGTACGTATGTCTGTATCACCACTAGATTCTTCGTTTTCCCTTCAAGTCTTAACATCATAACTCTATCATAAATAAATTCTACTTTTATTACCTTCTCCTTTAAGTGCTTTCCAAGAATTATTCCTACGCCATTATGGCCACCCTTTTCATTGCCAGAGTAAAACATTCTATATCCTTCGCTGTTCAACACCCCATTACATTCCCATCTAACTCCTACCAAATCTAAATTATTTTGTTTCATTCCTTCTTTAAGATTTTCTTATTTTCCTCCCTGTAACATAGCACGTACGTTCCATGTCCCTATCCTAAACATTTTGCTCTTGCTTGTCTTTTTTCTTTGTCCGTCTTCCTCCCATTATTACTTTCTTGTCCAATAGTCCTTCCAATGCCATCCCCCTTCCGGAGATCCGAATGGGGGGATATTTTACCTCCGAAACTATATTTTGACCTGCGAAAGACCATCGTACAGAGGTTCTCGTTTTACTGCCAGCAAACTAGGGAAAAATAGAGTGTTGGTTTCCCGTTGCCTTCCACGCAGTATTCCAGCCGTTAAAGTCACTCTGACCACACCTGGGACTAATGTCCAAGTTGCTATACCAATCACCAGTGGCGTGTTTAGTGGAGTGGCTTCCGGGCTTAAGCCCCCCCCCCCGAAATCTTACTTAGTATAGCAAAGTAAATGAAATATCTTGCAGAATTTTCACATTTCCAGGCAAAGCCCTCTCCCGAAAGTTAGCAAAGCCCCTCCCGAAACAAAATCGTAAATATGCCACTGCCAATCACTATGATTTCCGCCAACTTGGCTACTGGAGAACTGCTGCCTTCTCCCAGAACACTCTTCGTCTGGTTACTTCATTTAGACCGATTTGCCAGGGGTGACCCTTCTGGTAGTGCACTACAACCGACATAGCTCTAAATTTCGCTCTAGCACGCAATCCTCCCCACCCGACACATAAGTGCCTTCGTAAACGTGGTATTTATCGGGTATATACAGTATATATATATATATATAATATGACATGAACCTACAGTTTAATGTGGAGTCCAAAACACACGAGCTCCCAGTGGAAATCGAATCAGAGTTTTAAGGAAGCACTGTGGCTCAGTGGTAGAGCATTTAGCTCTGATGCGTGGGATCCTTCGTTCTATCCCCGGCCAAAGTAAGTTTGTGGTGGATAATATCGTGTCTGTGGGTTTTCTCAGTGTACACCCGTTTCCTTCCACTTCCTCATTCCAACATTTCTTCCATCATCTTTCACTTGCCTTAATCATCTTCTCCCTTAGCCTAAAGGGTGTAATCTTGGGATGTTAAACCAAAAGATTTTATTTCATTTCATTTTCCGAATCCGTTTTTTCCGCGTTGAAAATGCATACGCAGCTTGGTGTTGAATTTTGCCGTATTTTTACATCTTTCTCTTTCTACCGTTCACGGATTTCAATTAAAACTAATGCACTTATTTGATAATCCAACTATAATACATTTCCCACATTTCCTTAAAATTGGTTAAATTTCACGAAACTTATCACGGAACAGTGAGTAAGACAAATACATAGCAAGTAGGATGATAGAAGTGCTTACGCTCGCTTCAATGCTGAGGAAAAAATATAAAAATAAGCTATCCATAGGGACGGAAGTTGATGAAAACTCTTCTTTTGGTATCACATACATAATGCTCATCAAATATATACAATGTTATACTTCATTCTGAAACAAAAAAAGGGTATTTTTAAAGTGCATTTTTCGCATATTATGCCAATTTTCAGTTTTTGTCATTTTCTCGATTTTAGGTCAATTTTTGGTTCTTTTCCCAAAGTTTCAGTGAGTTTTCGTGATTTTTTATATGTTCATTATAATTATTTTTTAAATCATTCTCTTGATTTTCGCAATATGATTGAGATTTTGCACCGAGGTAACCCCATTTTCTCATAAGATGACAGTTTACAAGCAAAAGAAAGAGGATTTGAGCCACGGACTTCGTTCAGTAATCTTGAACTACTGTTTGTCCTTGTTTCTATGTTGTCAAGACACTAATGTTATACAGTAACTGTATGTAAGGCAAGTGGAAAAACTTGGAGTTTTCATTTTCATTAAATATTTCCAAAAGTAATTTGTCGTGACATGAAATACTGTGGTCATCACACCAGGGGCTCGATCATTCTAAACAATTTTACTGGCACATATATTGGTTCGTTTAGCCAGGATTTCGTAACGGGGAGGGGGGGGGGGAGCGTGACATGAAATTCTGACGGCCCAGGAGCTCGATCAATCTAAACTACTTTACTATCAACATATATTGGTTTGTGAGGATATGTTGGTATAAATGTAAAATAAATAAATAAATAAATAAATAAATAAATAAATAAATAAATAAATAAATAAATAAAAAACTGAAGAAATCTCGAGTAAAATAAAAAAAAAACGTATTGAAAAAGATTATACAATATTTACATCCTTCCTCTGTTTACTCAAGTATAACAATTTTCCTTTCATTATGACCTCAACTATTATAAAAAGTACATATTCACTATTATAAAAAGTACAATAATGACTTGTAAAATATTTTGCAATATCTGAGTTCCTTTTTCTGCTGAATCAAATGTTAACAGAACTTTCTTTCCACATAAATTTTTGTTTTTATTATTCCGTCAACTACTGTCTGTTTCAAGTGACAAATTAAAAAGCCAGTAGAAAATTGTTTTTGAAACAACATGTTTGATATTGCAGGGATACGATGAAAAATTATGATAAAAAATGTCCACGCTGTTACTCAACGGCACTATGCTTTCGGAAGCTTGAAATCTCTCTAACTAGTAGCAGAAATTCTGACAATTCGGCAACTTTTCTAGAAATTGCAAATTCCCTGATCCTTCCAGGACATCTCGCTAACCTCGCAACCATGTATTGCAAGTAATACAAATCTCCTCATAAGAAAGAGTAACCAAAAACTTCCTGTACTTTATTTTTTAACGCTGATCCTTCTTTTTCCCATTTCATTTTGTTTCATCCTCCCCTAATTTTTTCATTTCTGGTCTTGAAGAGGGAGGGTCCGGATCACCCGGACCGCCCCCCCTTAGCTGCGTGCCTGGTATGTGTAATATTTTTAAAATCATTTCTGACATTTATACTTGTTACGTTTTCTATAATTTGTATCTTGTTGGAAAGAGGCAACGACTCTAGAAAGTCTCCACTCCCCCGAATGTGTTCCTGATTTTCACTTTTATATTTTTCTTATACAGTTTGTTAATTCTAAACAATAGTTATACAATTTACATAGAAACATTATTTCGGTATGTTTGCAGTAACGCACGGGATATGGAAACACTCAATGCAATATAAAAATTTAAGTCTTTACAAGTATTTATTAACTTTTGTATTAGTAATAGTTTTCGTGTTGTATTTTTTGTTCGACCATTTCAAGGATTTCATTAAGGCTGAGATGATGGGAAATAAGTGCATTTTATGCTGAATAATTTGCTGTATTTGTCTTAATTATTAGGTTGTTTAAATTTATAGGACCACGGTGACTTAGTGGCAGAGTGCACACCTCTGGTACATGGGGTCCTTGGTTCTATACCAGCTCGCGCCAAGTGAACTTTGTGGTGGACAAACACCGTAGGCGTGGGTTTTCTCGGGGTTCTCCCGTTTCCTTCCACTTTCTTCATTCCACTATTTTTACCCATTTCTCATCGTCACCGTTTCCTTTAGTCTAAGCGGTATAATCATGGAACATAAAACTCAAAAGATTTCATTTCATTTTTTGTTTAAATTGATTTTTTATTTGGTAATTTTCATTTAAAATCTTTCATATTTCAACTGAAGAAGCTGCCATATTTTTTCGGCTATCACGGACACGACGCTAATCATTTGGAATGTTTATTGTATTCTTTTAAATTTACAGGTACAAATTTAATCGTCATTTTCACATTTGTAGGTCATTTTTCTCAATGTTTAAATCATTTTCCTGTTTTAAGGGTATTTTATAGATCATATATCTGTATTTTTTAAATCATGAACATCCTCCTCCTAGTTATCAAGATATATATATTTTAGGAGAAACTAGTATAAGTTTATATCTGATGAAATTTAAAATAAAATTGTAATCTCTTAGTTACTACGTCACTGAAAGAAAGATAAAAAGATATATCTATTGAATATTTGGGCTCTTCAATATCATGATCTGAAATTCAAATTTTACCTCATGAATCATTGAATTTTAAAGCTTGTTATTGGAGAGGAAAGAGAGAGAGACAGAGACATTTATTAGACTAGCAATGAAGAGAAAAAGAGAGAGAGATTATACTGTATATGTTTAAAATGGTAGTGATATTGAAACAGATATACAAGTTTGCCACTATAGCCGGTTCTTTTACACAGATCGTCAGAGTAATAATAACTATCAAACCCATACTTCCTGCGCAAACGCAGGACACAATTGATGTCTGAATGATTGGATTTTTATATATTAATATGCCCTTCCTCTCCCCCTCCCCAGGTTCTTCCGCCAAAGTGAAAATATTTTCAAAAAAACTTTCTAGGCTCGAACGTCGTCTATGTGAAAATTTGATCGAGATCGGTTAGGTGGTTCAAGAGTTATTAAATTTTATTTATTTTTATATATCTTTCCCCTTCCCCCCTCCTGCCTTAAGTTCTACCGTCAAAAAGGGATATGATAAAAACCACCGCAGGTCCGAACCTCATCTATGTTGATAATTTGATTAAGATCGTGATGAAGTCACAAAGACAGTCATTTTTTTTACATATGTCCCCCCTTTCCCTCTCCTACATGGTGCCGTCAAAATAAAATGCCCAAAACATTCCAGGTCCGAACCTTATCTATATTGAAAGTTTGATCGAGATCGGTCGGGTGGGTTCAAGAGTCATTAACTCATGAACATGGGCACTTTTATTTTTATATTTATTGATTTTTGTATATCTCCCCCTCCTTCCCATTCCTTACGTTATTCCGTCAAAATGAAATGGTAAAATCCATCCTAGGCACGAACGTCGTCTATGTTAATTTGATCAAGATTGGTTGTTTGGTTTAAAAGTTATTAAGTTTTATTTATTTTTTATAATTCCCCCGCCTCCCCCTCCCCTAAGTTCTACCGTCAAGTGAATAGCTAAAAACACTCCCAGGCCAAAACTGCGTCTACGTCAAAAATTTGATCTAGATCGGTCGGGTGGTTCAAGAGATTAAGTCACAAACATAGTCACTTTCAATTTGGATCTGAAAGTTTTTTTTGTTCACAGACTCCGCTATTAATATATAGATGTTAAATAGTAACACTAGAGAAGTAGGAAAAATGCACTTGTAAATACAAATGCTGTTACTTGTAATTTGTCTTGTACAGTTATAATTTTATAGATCACAACATGACGCGTACATTTTTTCGATCTTGTTTCACACCTTTTATAATACTAATAAAAAAGTAAGAAAAAGAATACTATTGTGTGTACAGGAGTGACTTGAACTCGTAATGTAATGAATGCTTACCCTAAACCGGTCCACAGTTCAATCTAGCAGCAATATGCTACATTCAAATTTTAGTTTTTCACTGTAAACCATTCCAAAGAAGAAAATGAAGTGAAATAATATCTTTAAGTTCAACGTCGCCGGTTATACCAGCTAGGCTAAAGGAGACGGTGATGATGAGAAACGAATGAAATGGTGGAATGAAGAAAATGGTAGGAAACGGGAGAACCCCAAGAAAGCCCATGTACAAGGTGTTTTGTCCTCCACAGAGCTCACTTGGCGCGAGTTGGAACCGAACCAAGGACCCAATGCACCAGAGATGAACGCTTTACCAGTGAGCCACCACGGCCCCACGTGTCTGAAAAAGAGTAATGGAATATTCTCATTATCGAGGTGAGCCAAAGCCCAACTACTAGTATACCTATTGGTGCTCTTTGGTAGAGCGCTCAAATCTTGTGCGAATGGTTCGTGGTTCGATTCCAGACTGAGTTTCTGGTGTACAACATCATGTCTGTGTTTTCCTAGAGATTCTCTCATTTTCACCTAAATTTTCATTCAAAATATTACTATATAATCATTCACTTTCATTAATATAATCCACCTCCTTCAACTTGCCTAAAAGGGATAAAACTATAGATTTCATTTCTATTTTTCCCGGTCAGAAGTTTTTTCCTTCTTCTTCAAATGCCTTTTTCGTTTAAGCTATTTTACAGGTTTACCGTCTTCTTTGCCTCTATAAATAATTCTTTGTTATTTTAGTTTGTAAAACAAGAAAAATTCTGTTCTACAAGTAAAGCAACTGCTATTATAAAAGGAAAATATCTCAATCTGTAAGAAACTAATTTTCGGCGGGGAAATTGTATAATCCATTGTGCACCTACGTTGGTCTACACAGGGGTATATATAGGGTGGCCAAAAAATAGGTACACACCCGCGCATTGATCAAGTATAACATTCTAGTTTATGTGTTTATTCGCTTCGGCTCTTCCAAGATTAAAGTGTAACTAAAAAACACATTAAGAACAAATAATAAAGAAACTAAGTCTACCTAATGGATAACAATAATAAATTATATAAAATGCAATTAGCTGATCAGTACGGTACTGTATACTTTTGAGCCGCCCTGTATACACGGGTAACCATTTATCTTGATATCCCTTTGTAACTTTTAAACTAATGAACAAGAAGCGCTGAAATTTTGTACCGTGCAAGTATTTGCTAGGGGACATTGTTTGTAATACTCTGTGATACGACGAGGTTAACAGCGTTGCCAGCTCAACATAAAATTGTATTTTTTCAAATAACATTACATAAATTTTTTGCATATTTCAAATCTACATAAAAGAAAAAATAATTAATTACAACACTACAATTATTATGTATAAAAGCAAACAATACTTACAATGCTACAAACATTGAAAAACAACCAAATTTTTGCAGTGTTTTATGACTGTAAGAACGCAAGTGACACGGAGGAGATCATGCACATCGAAAATACCATTATGTCGAAAACTACGGTCACCATATGACTTTTTTTGAACAGGTAGTAGCAAAAATTAAAAGGAATTGAAACTTATTTCGAAAAAGAGTTTAGATAAATATTGCATCGAATTACGTACATAATTCTCAACAAATATAAAGATCACAACGCCATTTTACAGTAATTTGATATCTCAAACCACTCGGGAGATATAAGGAAAATTGTAAAATTTGATATATCGCCTAAAATAGCGTATTTGTGGGAACATATAATTACTATTGTAAAATACTTGAAGAACAATCACATTGAGAGTACGATATAGAGGGAAGGTGGAAAAGCTAAAGTTGCTCTTCTAACAGACTTACGGTGAAATGGCTTTACAGAGTGTTTGGAATAGTACTATGTTAACAGTTGGCCAACAATTGTGAAAGTACGTATATGATGAATACTGACTACTGATTGATTCAACTGCACAGGGCTCCAATCTCGCACTAAAAGAAAAAAACAAAAGATGTGTTACAGAACTGAGGGATCGAATGACTGTCAGTATTTTTTTGATGTATTATAATGTATTTATTATTCTACACCTAACATGGTTAAAAACGACCAACGTTAGCTCCACCTGAAATATGTAGATCTCTATTACAGCAAGTGAATTATACATTTGTATTCTTCATACTGTGTACCATAACGCAATTTGAGAAAATCTTTCAGTATAGAAAAAACAAAATTTTATAAATCCATGAAGAGAAAATTTGAGATGAAAATCCATGTTCTTTTTATTACTTTACAAAATTAACTTATTTATGTAGTATTCTGTGCAAATGAGGTATTACTTTTTCACCTTTTCTGTCCTTAAAATTACGAACGTTGATTATCAAATTGATTTGGTTTTCAATTTCCGATACAAGAAGCTTAGTAAAAATAATGAGGTGGACAAAAGTGCAACCACAATATGTAGTACATCTTGTGCTTACTATTCCTTTATATGGGAGAACTGTATTGAGTATCTTAATCTTAACTATATATAAAGGGGTACTTCCGGTTGTCGTAGAAAGTTGAAATTTAGCATGACTGAAGCTTCCCGGGACTAGACTTCCCGGAAACAGGAAAGTTGCCAAAAGTGAATATTTTTAATGTTTAAGAGGTCTAAAGGGGGAATGAAGAATTTCCCCATGTTATTTAGATGAGCGTTTTTCTGGACCTATTATCTCATGTTTTAGGTACTTGAAATTAGTATAAAAACTTGAAATTTTGTATGCTTGTACGCTTTTGTTAGCATTACCTAAGTAAGTCAGTAAAAATAAAAATTTTCAATTTTAGAGTGGTTTTATGGGGAACTGAAAAACCTTTCCCGTTATTTATATGGGACACCTTTTACACTCCAAAATTATTGGGCACTTCTTGTAGGGCTACAATAATTAAATTTGACATGATTGTAGCTTTTTGGGACTAACTGACAGAAAAATTGCCAAAAGTGAATATTTTTAATTTTTAGGGGGTCTAAAGGGGAGATGAAGAAATTCCCCATGTTATTTAAATGGGCCTTTTTTGGACTTATAAATCTCATATTTTAGGTACTTCGAACACAAACGTGAAATTCGGTATGCTTCGACGTTACCGAAGTGTTACCTAATCGTACGTTTTCGTTTGTGTTACCTAAGTAATGAGTAAACATAAAAATTTCCAACTTTAGAGTGGTTTTATGGGGAACTGAAAAATCTTTCCCATGTTATTCATATGGGACGTCTTCTACACCCCAAAATGTTTAGGCACTTCCAGCAGGATTAAAATGATCAAATTTGACATGCTTGTAGCCTTCCGAAACTAACCAACAGGAAAGTTGCCAAAAGTGAATATTTTTAATTTTTAAGGGGTCTAAAGGGGGATGAACAAAACTCCCATGTTATTTAAATAGGTGTTTTCTTGGGTAGAAAATCTTATCTTTTTGATAGTTGAAATACGAAAAGAAACTTGAAATTCGGTACAATTGTGGATTTAAGAGGTGCGAGACCATAGGTCGGACTAAGGCGGAGGTGTAGGGTCGAAGCCCCCAACGGAGCAAATTCAGGAAATATGAAGAGCAAATGCATAAAATTCACTGTTAATGCAAAGGTTGATACTTAAGACATGCGAGGCCGTAGGCCGAGCAAGTACGGGAGTCTGGGGTCGGAGTCACCAGCTAGCCAAGAGCTAGTTTTAATATAAACACTACTCTTGAAAACAAAAAAATGAAATGAAATGAAATTTTTGAGTTTTACGTCCCACGGTTATGCCGGCTAGGCTAAAGGAGACGGTGATGATGAGTAATGAATGAAATGGTGGAATGAAGAAAGTGGGAGGAAACGGGAGAACCCCGAGAAAACCCACGCACACGGTGTTTGTCCACCACAAAGTTCACTTGGCGGGAGCAGGGTTTGAACCCAGGACCCCATGCACCAGAGGTGAACGCTCTACCACTGAGCCACCGCGGCCCCCTCTTGAAAACAAATTTTTAATATAAACCAAAAATGAAACTGGTTTAAAGGAAAAAAACACGGTTTAAACCAAATAAAGCATGGATTTTGGTTTTTATTATAAAAACCTGTTTTTTTTTTCACAACCTTATATACGATTATATAGGACTATATCGGGTGTTCTAAAAATGGTGTCCTCGCCTCGGACTGCAGAGCACTATTCTACAAGTCAAAATCAAGTAATATATATTGTACTTTTGTGGGGCTCGTCTACAGACACGAATTGCACTATGTGGCAGGGTCGCAGATAAGGAACCATAGAGTATAACTACCAGTCCATCACATAGTTACCTCGATTCTTTCCAGGCAGCACTTAAATTCGATACATGTGGACACTATAATTAATTATTAGTTTAGCAATCGAGATAATTGTTTGATGAATTCGTAGATCAATGCTAATGGATCAAAGTTAATATGCGACGTTGTCACATAGTGAAATTTTTGATTCCTTATAGCGGCTGAGGAAGGCTCCGGAGGGTACATCAATATATAATATTTTCGCTTTATTTTTAAATAAAGAATAGCACACTATTGTTTGTGAGCGCCATTTTTAGAACATCCGATGGCATATTTTCCTTGTGAGGAATAATTGCCGCGAGTTTGTTGTTGTTTCTGAAACCTTGAAAATGTATATGTTCTTTTGTTCATAACAGCATTTTCTTTCGCTAGTGCATTGTCTTTTCTAAGCATAGAATATGTACGCCTATTATTAAAGAAAATTGTAATAGTATAAAGTCTTACAGAAAATAAAAACTAAAGAAAGGTAGTCACTCACTTTCTTAACGAGCGTTGAATATGATGATACCAACGTTGTCGAGAAATTTCAACTTGAAGATAAGGACGTTGAGCAGAGGCAGGCATTGAATATTTTGCGAAGGAGCTGGCATTACAGACAGCCTCGTCTGCAATACAAAGATTGATTTTCGTTGGTTCTCGTTCGTTCGCAAAATTTTCTTCGCAGCAGGAAGAGTTTCTTGCTTCTCTCAAACTATGAATGGGAGACAGAAATCTCTCCTCTTCTATTTTCCTTTTGCTTCGTTTCTCTCTCTCTCTCTCTCTGTGTGTGTCTCTTTCCTCGTTTTCTTCCTTCTAAAGTCTGTCGGTTCCTTTAGCCGAGCAATCTCGGTTTTCTCTCTTCCCATAAAGAGGATACATATATATCTACTTTCTCTTCTTCTCTACATCTCTGCCGTTTCTCTTTCTCTCTATGTATGGAATTTAAAAAAAAAATCAATAATTACATTTCCCTCTGTGGTGAAGGTAGTTCGGTTATACTACAAATAAGTGAATAATATGATAATAAAAGATAGAAACGCTGTAATTAAAATTTCTTATGTGTAGAGAACTTTCTCTTGAAAAGAGACCATTTTTTCAAACTTCGAATGGAATGGATTTCGATAATTTTTTACGCCATACACAGAAAGCTATCATGGTATAAAGGACCGATTTTCAAAGTATTTATACTAAGAAAAGCAATTTCGCCACAGTGTATCACCAGCATGTTGTATGGTAGTATGGTAAACCACAGGCAGTTATATGGTCTACTGTCTGACTTCGCAATTCCCGCTTCAACGAGCTATGTTGAATCACAGTCAAAGGATTTCTACATGCAGGTTTTCTATAGATCAGTGAAGGTATATGTGTGTCGTTTTCCAACAGTTCAAGTGCGCAGAAATCAACTAGGCTGAAATCGCTCCTAAAAGAAATCCCATTGAAAAAAAATAACAAAATGCCTCGATGAAACAGGGGAGATGATTTGGCAATATAGCTGGACGTCTTGTTCATGTGGGCCCATACTTAATTCTTGTTCGATCCTTAGAAATGAGAGAGAGTTTTTTGTCTTGCTGGATTGATGGATTCAACTTCAAGTTTTTATCCACCTGACTTATCTCCATCTTTCCCTCATAACCGTATCCGGCGACAATCGTGATTCCCTGGCGATAAAACTCAGAACGTCCCTTCAAGGAGGTGTCATGATATGTTATAATTATTCGTGAATCAAATGTTGGCCAAATCCGGAGGAGACAACTGTCTTCGATTTTGATGGCCAAGAACCTCTCGTACAGTTTATCTTACATTCAGGAGGAGGTCAGAAACTTGGTCACTATTACACATTCAAAACCAAAATGATAAGCAGAACGTGGCGAACAGTTGACTATGTCAGATTTAATCTCCGTATAAAATCATGTTGAGGTGGTAGATTCTCCTGGCTCACCAATGGACAAGTTCTACGAAGCATCTCAGACAATACGAATCCCTTTAGTTAGCGAATGTTTCGGCAGAGGTGTAAGTTGATTTATCTGGCCACGATATCTTTAACAGTGATTAGTTTGATGGGCAAACCATTTTTCCGACATTGTTTCACTATTTCGTTGTAGACCCTACTAAAATGTGCGTGGCAAAGAGTCGTAGTGGTGCCCTTTCCTACAACAGCTCAATTTCAGCGACATTTCACCATAGCACCAACACGATACTTCAGTACCTGCAAGTTGAGATACCATTCTAATAACGACGTCAGTTTGACGGCACTGGCTCAACAATGCGAAACTGGCAATACCGGTACTTTTACACAATCGGTCGTTCCTAATCTTTATTCCTTGCGCCTCCTTTAAAAATTTTGCAAACTCAACGTGGAAGTGTAGTGGAAGAACCATCACCTCTGATGCAAGAGATCCCTGATTCAAACCTAAACTATGTAATTTTCTAATAGATAGTATAATATCCGTGGATTTTCACGAGATTCTCCTTTTTTCTTGCTACATTCTCATCTCTGCAATTTTTCCATAATCAGGTATTTTCATTGACCATCTATTTTCATAAAAAAAAAAAAAAAAACAATGGGCACAAATGGATCGTTTTGAGTCTTTCCAAGTATGCTGAGTATAAATATCGAAAGTACATTGTCGACAATTAGCAGAGTGTAAACATATTTCTTTCACATTCACTGTACATCTGTCATTAATAAGTTTCACCTTAGCCCTTATTCTGTTATTCAAATCGGAAATGATAGAAATGCACTACAACTTCCGATTTCAAACGCGTGTTGATTTTCATGGAAAGCAAACAGTTTTTCTTTTGTTTGATATATATGTTTAGCAACAAGAAAATATATTCCACCTTTGCCCCTGATCCCGTGAAACGAAAAGTGGAAGCAAAATCGACTACCACTACAAGTTCCTGCATCGATCCCTATACGAATAAAACGTTAATGAAGAATGTCTTTTTGATATGGATTCAGCACCCAGAGAATAGACGCATCTGCTGCTCCTATCCCTCTATACAAACCGGAAACAATAGTTAATTCCCACTTCCGGTTTCAATATTGATCACATAAGAACATTAACAGTTAGAAAAAATCGACAAGCAGTTTTTGATTTGGGATAAGCGAACCAAGTTTCGGGTTTTGAGTTCGGCTTTCATCCCTGTGTATTTATTACTTCCGGTGCGTGCCTTTGGTGCACGGGTCTTGGGTCAATTGTTGATTGTTGATTTGTTGATTTTGAGTTTAACGTCCCGTTCAGCAGCGAGGCTATATGAGACGTGGACCTACTGATTAACGTTTAATCCGAACCACTTGAGCTCCCGCCGGGAATCTTGGGTCAATTGCTGGTGGAAGATCTTTGAAATTTGAAACCAAATGTGGTGTTTCAGGTTTCGTTTTACTCTGTAGATTAACGTCTCATATAGTTTCGGTACTTAAAAGTGACCCTAAACTTCAATTCAGCTAACCTGGTTTATATATTGGGTAAGTATACGGTAAAGCGAGATTATTTACAAGGATGATCAGCGAAAAATTATTTTAACCCTTCTTCAGCCGCGCTCAATTTTTTTTTCATAAGTAGTCGCATGCAAATAAGTACTGTATGTTCTAAAACATAAAAATAAATTGCATTGTAAAAATCAATATTTCTACTTTTCTGCTGTACTGTACATATTTTTTAAAATGTTTTTTGCACGATAAATCAGTTTTTATGATGACATTTTTCCCTTGTTTGCATCTCATTTCTAGTCTTTTTACGAGTTATCCGCGGTGCCCTTACCACCCAATACCGCGGACAGTTGACGATTTACTGTGATTTGGAAATCTACAGTGATTTCTAGTGATATGACGTGGAAAATTTTCCGCGGAAATTCATCCATTTCGGAAAATTTTCCGCTATATTTTTCCGGAAAATTTTCAATTCTAAAAAAAAATATCAGTAATCAAGTAACAATTCATCAGTAATCATAAAATTGATTGAATTCGTGTATAGAAATGTTAAAAAGTGAAAGATCGTTTAAAGAATCTGAAAATTTTCATGGCTCAGACAATTTTCAGTACTATGTAGGAACAAGAGAAACAATTTTTCATGAATCGAAATATTTACTGTCTCCTATGAAAAAATTGAAGAACATTTTATGAGTCGGAAAGTTTTCATCATTTTGAAGCAAAAAGTAAAACAACTTTTTGTGAATTGGAAAGTTTTATTGCTCTGTAGAACCAAGTGAAAGGAATTTTCATGGATCGGAAAATTTTCATTACGATGTAGAAACAAGTGGAAAAAACTTTTCAGAAGCCGGACAATTTTGAATATTATGTATAGTGATGTTAGGTGGAAAATTTTGCACTATATTTAACTGTACATTGAGCTGCAAAATTCAATTTCTGTAGAGGAAATTTAGTCAGTAATAGTTGCGTCTTAACTTTTCTAAATGCGAGATTGGTTGTCTTGGAACAGATGAAACCGCACTCGATGAAATCTTTAGAAGATTTAATGAGGCTGCACTAAGCATACGCCCTCTAACAATTCAGAATGCTTGTCTTCTAGGTGCTGCTCTCACGTAAGAAGCACTCACTAACGTGCTATTGAATAAAATATCTACTTCAGAATTGTTCTTGTCTCGACTTCCCTCAATTTCAGCCCATACAGCCTTTTTCTGTTTACGAGCATCTTTGTCAATCCCTCGCTTAACCTATTTTTTAAGATACTTTCCATCTTGGCATGAGAGTTCTTTGCTGGAAAAATATGACACTGTCCTGAAAACTGGCCTTGAATCAATTCTGAACTGCTCCTTAAATGACGACTCTTGGACACAAGCATGTTTACCTGTTGGCTTGGGCGGTCTTGGTATTCGATGAACTGTGGATATGGCGATTCCTACATACTTAGTGTCATACCACGGATCTCTGCGTTTAATCGAAGCTCTCCTTCCACAGGGTTATTGTTTGGACTCAGATGGTACGGTTCAAGAAGGCTCTAATAAGTGGGCAAGCTTAGCAGATACAAGCCTTCCGGAGATTAGCAAAAAGTGTTATCAGTCATCTTGGTATACACCAATTGCATGTCAATTACATAATCATCTGTTACAATCTGTTGTGGTTCCGAAAGATAAAGCCAAGCTTTTTGCTGCCTCGTCTCCCGAAGCGGGTGCATGGTTGATGGCGATACCTTCTCCGCCTTTAGGCCTTCATTTGTCAAATAAAAGCTTTCGAATTGCTGTGGCCTTACGTTTAGGCTTAGCAGTTTGTGAGCCTCATCGCTGTCCAGCGTGTGGGGATGAGGTTAACCAACGTGGCCTGCATGGCCTTTCATGCATGAAGAGCGCTGGTAGATTCGCCCGACATTCCTCTGTAAATGATATAATACTACGAGCCCTCAACACAGCTGGATGTCCTTCAATACGGTAACCTTCTGGTTGCTGTCGTTCGGATGGAAAGCGACCAGATGGGATGACACTGGTTCCATGGATGAGAGGTAAATGTTTATTGTGGGACTTCACATGCGCTGATACATACGCTCATTCAAATCTCCCTCTGTCAGTAACGAACGCTGGAGCTATTGGTAATCGCAGAGAAGCTGAAAAGCAAAGAAAATACAACAACCTTCTCGAAAAGTTTGTTTTCACTCCAATCGCTATTGAAACCAGTGGTGCTTGGGGTGCAAGAAGTCTTGAATTCATTAGGGAGGTAGGAAGACGCATTTCTTGTGTTTCCGGCGAAGTTCGCTCCACATCTTATCTTACACAGCGCATACCCGTTTCTATCCAATGTGGTAACGTCTCGTCGGTCCTTGGCACTTTACCATCTGGCAAGGAACTGGATGAGGTGTTTCTACTCTGAGAAGAATTGTTTTATATATAATAGTTCCTGGACAATAATTTTTCTTTTGATGTTATATTTACATATTTAAATTAAAAATTCAATGGTGTTCATATTTAACGTCAAATAACAATGAAATATATTTAAGTTCTATTCCAAACAATGATTCAACAATGTATAATGGAATCTCAACAATGTTCTCGATTACCGGCATTTGCAGAAATAATAGAATGTATTTAGAAAATAATAAATGATTTGAATGAATGAAAAAAAGTCAGCAACAAATTATAATTTTCCAATTAGCTTTCGGAACCGGAAAA